>NC_141160.1:82525848-82869598 GCF_053477565.2 Lygodium microphyllum
CCGATCTCCTAAATTTCATATTCTACTATAATATTCCAACCCGTGAATATTGACGTCCCGCACACGACGTAAACCTTGTGCAAAGGTTATCTCTTGCATTGAAATTATTGGCAGTATAATGTGTGACCCGCACGCGAGAAATGGGGTCCTCCGCATTGGTAAATTAAAACCGAGGTTCAAAAATCAAAATTCCCGCATAAACACCCTCTTGGGAGGGGCAAAATAGTTATTATTAAAGCAAATTTTTTTACTTTTATCCCTTTTTTCCCCAGCCGATGCACGACTGGAGAAAAGGGAGTGTGGGAGAGATGGACTTGGGGAAGTCGTGGACTCCATGGAGAAGGGGGAACCCATGCAAGGGCCACGTGGGGGAGCCCTCTCTCCCCCCCCCCCCCCCCCCCCCCCCCCCCATGCCTATAAAAACATCCATCATGAGCTTGGAATAAGGGGGGGAGGCGACGGTGCTGTGAGAAGGGAAGAAGGGACGCTGTTGCCATCGCCGCCGTGCAGGAAGCCGCCAGGCCGCTACAGTCCGCCAGCCCGCCACAGTCCGCCGCCATTCTCGCCTTCTTCACGACCCTTCCCAATCATTGGTACCCCCCCTCGACGTTGCTGCTGCTACTCGGCGCAGCATGGGCCTGAGGCCGTGAGGTGCTAAGGTCCAAGGGGACAGCATTCGCGTGTGGGCGGAGCGTCAAGATCGCCGCCAGGCGGCCAATACAGCCCCGCTGCCACCATGAAGATCCTCCTCATCAAAAAAATTGTCCCCCGACGTTAATTTGAAAATTCCCTCCTTCTTCAACGTAATCTTCTGTGGTATAGAAGCTTCCTTGGAAGCTTTTATTACGGGGTTCCCTTAAGGCTTGTTTCCGCGTGGCCACCCCGGGTGTTTAAGTACTTCCTTGTAAAGCCCCCATTCCCACAAGTCCTTTTCATAAAAGCCCCATTCCCCCCAAGCAAAGCTCCAAATCCCATAAGCCCCAATCCTCACAAGCCCCGGCCTTTTAAAGATCCGAAAGTCGGTGAAGGAATCTCCGATGTACGAGGGACAAGGCACATCTTGAGGCTGTTTAGAGAACGCGTAGAAGCGAGGGAATCCGCGGAGATCAAGTCCTCAATGATGGCTCCAAAGAAGTTGCAAGGCACGGCTGCGGGAGGTTCATCTCCAAGCATTCAAGTGGATATCTCCCCGAGCCCATAAGTCCAGGTTTTTTCGAGTTTATTCTCACACAAAGAAATGTTTAGGCACGCTTAATTCCATAAGGAAGAACGCATTTTACGCTTATTTTTAATGCATTGTGGCAGCGTTAAAAATACATTTGATAAATTATCTCTTTAAACATTAGACAAGGTTGATGCATGTCATGAAAATTGAAACGGTTGCATTTCCAGAGTTGTCCGCCTTAGAAGACTAGCTGCATGTTGCTATTTTGGAACATTATCAAAGTAATGAGTCTAAACATATAGGGCAAAGAAATGAAATTGATAAGTGCATTTGGTTACTAGACATGGTGGGAATAAGCGTGTGCCGCATTTTAGGCAACATCTTCCTTGTAATGATTCATGAGGAAAAGTTAACACCCATAAGATATTATCCGAAAAGAAATAGAAGAGTACGAAAATGATCTTATGGACTTGCAAGTAGCATGTAACATGGAATAAGTTAACACTAGCTTTAGTTTGATATGAACTTCATTAACTACATTGTAGCTAGGGGAAAGTTGCATGTTGCATAGTCATCATGCAAAAATTTCATTCATCAGGAGCCGTATTTAGGAAAGGTCGCATGGGTTATCAAAGCATGAGATTCTAAAGTGTAGACAACAAGGTTGTAGGCATGGTTATTTGATGTAAGTTGTAGTAGGTCCTAGGAAAGTTAGTACCCAGATTATCATGCATTTTTACTATACCAAGGAAAGATAGAGTTATTGTGAACCATGTGATGCGTAGAAGCAATGAATCACATGTTTACATGTATTGCGGTAGTTGCAACTATTTTTCCTCCTTTAGATCTACTTTATTATCTCTAGGAAGGATTCATCCTTGTCGCGAGACAAGCATAGTGAATTACCCAAATCACCTAGTCACAAAGGATTCACATGGGTATGGTTCAGTCAATACGATAGATACCCCAAACATTAACTAGGGATTAGCACGTTAAGGATTCGGCCAAGTTTTCCCATTGTCGCTAAGTCGAAACCTTCAAACCCAATAGTCCTAACCATATTCCCAAAAATGTTGAGCTAATTGGATGCTCATGTAAACAATAATCTAGGATTCCTACCTTAAGGACCAAGCGTTCAAAATGATGAAACTCAAATTGAGTTGGATCCCTAGGACTAAACGTTGTCGATTTAGTGAAATTAAGGATGGGGTGGGTAAAAGACACCCTAAATCCTCCTTCTAGTCTGAAGTTAATTCCGTGACTTGAATACGTCATTCATTAGGCGAAATGATGGAGGCGACACTTGTGCAGTAAATTGCAACGTCACTTAGCCTTGCGGGTTGATCGTAAGAAGTTTTGCCATTCTATGGATTAAGGTTGGCAGGTTCTTGCGCGAGTTTAACTTGCAAGGGAAAAGGGTAGTCATCCTCTTGCTCTATCCTCATTAGGGAAAATTTGCCAAGTTAAGGGGGAGCTAGGTATTTGCTTGGACGCAAATGATTAGTCAATAAACTAAAGCGACATGGTCGCCGGAATCCACCATTAACAAAACCTAAAAGTATTGACAGGGTATGACCCTAACCCAAAGACGATAGGAATCTTGCCATGTTGCAATTGATTCCGGATCGAATGCGGGATGCATTCGGAGGGAAGGAGTCACTCCTTAACAGTTTGCCAGCTAAACGTCCACGGGAATTGATTGTGCTTGTAACAGTTTAGAAAGCACTGTTTGCATTGTTTGCTCAATGAACTAAAGGATGAAAAGATATCTAAATACTTCAGGTTGAAGGCCTGAAGGGAGAGGCAGCTTCAGTTACCCCCGACTGCCTGCCTGACCCTAACCAAGGGGGTTGTTGACCGCGCCGGGAACGTGGACCGAACCCGCCGCGAGAGGTCTTTCCGTTGAGCTCTACTTGGAGCAGGAGGATGCTTGGGTGCCAGGGGGGCTCTGGCCGTAAATCCCTCGCCTTCCGGGTCCTGCACAAGAGGCTAACGTGACTCGGGATTGGATCTCGAGGCCCGCATACTAGTCTACGGGCAGAAGCTTGGATTAGTGATCCCTAGCGGATTACTGGATAGCCTTCGGGCGGATTATGAACAAGCCTACGGGCGGAATTCCTTGTATTTCAAAGATAAAATGATAAAATGATAATAAAGAAGTTGTTTGACATTGTTTTCTTTATGTCCCGTGATAAGATTACGTGAAGGAACCAGTGCTTAACAGGATTAATCAAGGAAGCTGTTTGTTATATGTCAAATTAATGTGGTAGGTAATTACATAACTAAAACAAACCGAGGAAAGTGCGGAGGATGGACCATGGGTCCGTCCTATGGATGGGTGGTCCCGGTTAGCCGGGAACTTTTCTCAAAATCTTCGACGAACAGAGGGATGATCATCATCGCCGAAACAAATAACAAGAACGATGACTTAGAATTACCTATTACCCGATTCACGCTGTTTTAGGGGAACGGAATGGGACTATGCCTTATGGCAGAGAGGTCGAGCCTTGCATCCCTCTCGTTTCCCATTCTCCTTGAACCAAGTGCAGCATGAATCCGCTTCGGATCGGGCGTTTCTGCGTAAAGTAGTTCGCTCGGGTCTGACGCTAGTTGCTGCTAGTTAACGACCAAATAGGAAAAACCTTAATTCCGGTCGATCCTAGGTGGGAAACGGCCAGGACACTTCCGCTACGTGGCAGACGCGGGGAGACCTAGATTGCAAAACCCGTAACATTCCATGGGAGTGCCGGGTGGAGTTCTCTAGACAGTCTTTCCGATGGACTGCCAAGACTTGTCCTAGAGGATTCTAGTGGACACGTTACATCTACTTGTGTCTATTAATTGGAGTATAGTAATACTAGGTCTTCTTACTCAAAGTCTTGCTGTTTGGCATCTTTGTCAAATCAACTCTTATGTTGCACCTTCTCATAGATTAGGGAATGTTTGCCATGAGACGAGTCCTAGATAGCCATTCTAGCACCAATTTGTCCATGCTTCTTTGCTCTCCCATCTCTCATGGATTGCTTCTCAACTTGGAATAAAGAGCTCTATTGGTACAATTGCTTCAATTTTGTAGGTCAATTTGAATGGGGTCTATCGTCCTACACCTGTTTTGTAGGACGTCCTATATGCCCATAAAGCTACCATGAGTTTGGTGTCCCAATCAATGTATGAAGCTGAGACTATCTTTGTTAGAACATTTGCTAATATTTTTTTTGTGGATTCATCTTGACCATTAGCTTGAGGATAATATGGTGAGGACTTCCTATGTGTTATCAACAAGGTAGATAACAAGTGAGCAATCACTTCATTGATGAAGTGTGTGTCTTGGTCATCACTAACCAACTCTATGGAGCATCATTTTTTGAGTTGCTTGGAGCTTCCACCCACTCAGTGAGATAGTCTGTGTAGCAACAATGATATACTTTGCCTACGCGTATTGTGCCACAAGACTAATTGGACCAATGAAGTCAATTCATCATTTCTCAAATGGTTGGCATGCAATCAATCGAGTCAACTCCATTATATCCTTATGATGGGATCTAAAACCGGCTGGCACTGGCTCATGCACTAGCCAGGCCTCTATCATGCGCTCAACAACCCCACGGCCTCGCGGCCAAGAGCGTGGATGATACATACATCATCTTCCTAAACATCTTGCGTTTGTATCACATCTCGTAGTCCAACTCTAACCCAATTAACACTCCTCAGAGGGAGTCCAAGCACATAGCCAAATAGCACGAAGTACAAACATGGGAGGTCCTCCCACGGCTGACTGCCGCTACCTCACTGCGACTCTCCTACACATTGGGGATTGGCCCCTCGATGCGTCGCTAAACATATATAACACTTCGCACATATTTCCACTCAAGGTACCAATTGATTGTATCCAGGAATGTACCATACCTCACTTTCTTTCCCTTAGACCCAAGGCCTAGCCTACAGCTTGGACAACCCTTACTCACTCAACGCTGGTCATGTTCCTTTAGAAAGCAATTGCCATGCATCCAAGAGGTATTGTCCGATACCTTTTATCATTTTATGCTTCATGCAAATGGTGAATGTCCACGTGCTCAAACAAAGAAAAATCAGCATTGGTGCACATGTGGAAAACATTTCTTTCAATGATTTTCGACTATCGCTCGTATGCGGCGTTGCATGAACCTAGCACCGAGAAACCCCCGTGCTACTAGGTTCTTAATTTTTAATTAACGATCGATCTAAGTGGTATGCATAAAAACGAGAAAGCTTTTCATCATTTCATTCAGCATTTGAACACCTTTTATACACTCTACCCCCTCACCCGTTTAGGTTGTGCATTATTGAACGGTTTAGGGTGATATTTCCATGTTTTTATTGTATGAAAAACAATAAAAACTCACTAAAATATAAAGGTAGGGCTGAACTGAGGCTAAACCTCATACTTCAAACCCCCCATACATCCACAAACATGAATCTTATTTTTCCTTAATTTTCGACACTCAAAATCTATTTTTTCCTTATTTTTTTCCCATTTTTCCTATTTTTCATGTATTTTTTGCAATATTAAATGACTAAAATTCAAAATGAGTTGTGGGCTATGGCCCTTAGGTTCATTTGCACCAAAAACACAAATTTAGTTGGTGTGTCTTATTGTATTTTCCATTGATATATCAAAAACACCTAATTTTTCCATATTTCGTGTGTTTTACGGGTTTTACACTATTAATTCCATCCACAACACTTATGATTTTCTAATTTTCTAATTTTAAACAGTTGGGAGACATTGCAAACAACATTATAATGCATAATCATCCCATGGGAACAAGCATTCATGAAGCAAATTGCATAAAACATCAATTTCCTTTGTAAAAATGAGATTACCATTCTTTGCGGATTGCAGGTTTTTATTTATCATATCTTGGGACTGATTTCTAGCGACCATTAATGCTCATGATAGTCCACAAGCAGCAATCTTCCTTCCTCTTGAACCACGGAGCAATCCGGTCTTCATTGGACAAGCATCCGCCATCCATTCTTCTTCTTCTTCTTCTTCACCACATGAATCTGCCTTTAAGGGAGAGAGAGGGAGGAGAGAGAAAGACTAAAATTAGAGATCTTCATAGAGACTGCCATTGGAGGAGCGAAGCACAACGATAGAGTCAGCATCCAGGGGGGATTGAAGCCCCATGATCAATTGCCATGATTGTTTTCAAGCTGCATAATGCCTCTCCATCCAAGAAGCGCAAATTTCGAGCGCCATCTTCCTCCACACCTCCTCCACGTTTTTTCACATTTTTTCATCTTCAAAATGTCAAGTGGCATAAAATTTGAGCCCCCAAAGGTCACCACTCAATTTGGCCAAAGTTTGGTCCACCTCTTCAAATCTTGACCGATTTCTTGGCCAGTTCCCCGTCCGGACTCCGAATTGAGCTTTGAAAAATTCTAGGCGTTCGGCTTGACATCCCACATTGGCCAGTAACTCTTGTCAACCCACACGACAGTCTGAAAATTTATGAAAAATCAACAAGTGTCGCTCGGGCGCCTTTAAAGCACTTTGGCGCTTAAAATCGTCCTAGATCGAGCCACCGCCTTCAATGTTGAATATTTTTCCCTTGATATTCATAATTTTTAGTTATTTTTAAGCACTTCTCGGCACCAAAATTCCGCTCTCACCTTAGGGATAAGGACTTTGATTTGTTGGTACTCATCATCACAATGCTTCACAAACTTAGCTACATCGCGGAATAGCATTGGCCACCACAATTGAGACCAAAGCACCTTGCATACTACGGTTTCATGAGCACATCATGCATTTCATGTTCACAAATGTATCTCCTAAAGTGTCCATCTTGTGTCGTATAACTTGTCCAGTCCTTGACACGTTTTAGTAGTCCATCAGGAGTCTGATCTAAAAGACACTACTTGGCTCTCCAATGGAATGTCACAAGATCTATTGGTTAGCGACTTCCGAGTCTACTTTGCAATGAAACATATCGGCCAATCTTGTTAGGATCGACTTGAATCTTACATGGTTTCTAATGGTCAAGTCATTCCATAGCCTTCTAGCGTCGATCTCCTTTGCGCAGAGCATCTAAACCAAAGCGGAATCACATCGCACTTGTTTCAAAGAGAATGGGAAATGAGAGGGATGCATCACTCAACCTCTCTACCCATAGGGTAAAGTCCCATCCCAGTCTCCTAAAATGATATGAGCTAGTGTTCTACCCTATATTAACTACAGTCAATACATCATCATGGTTTGAATGTTGAGAAGCCTCCCAGTTCTCTGGACCACTCTGTCGTAGGATGAGCCCATCGAGGGTTCTGTCCACCCACTTCCCTTGATAGCTTTAGCTTTCTACTTACCTAAGGAAATATTAGTGGTAACACATTCAAGAAACTTCCCTAATTAACCCATTAGTCACATGTTCCTTTACGCAAATTTATGCATAGACACGAAAATAATTGAGATAAATTTCTTGAGAAATAAAATCTATATTAAAATTTCAACTAAGATACAAATCCCATCCATAGGACAATTCCTGCAATCCGTAAGGATGCATCTTATTATCCTCCAAGTTTCCACCCTTGCACTAGTAACAGGGCTCGAGAATCCATCTTGAGTCATGTAGATCGTTTGAGTAGGACCCGGAGATAGGGGATTTACAACTAGAGCCCCCCTTGGCATCCAACCATCCTCCTATGATCAAACAAATCCATGGAGAGACCTCTCATGATAGGTTTGGTCCACATTCCCATCACGCTTATTTAGAACCCCCTTGGACAGGATTGACAATCAACTTGGGGTGGCTTGGGATGCCCCTCCACGAATTTAACCTGATTCTTTATAAAAGATTCTTATAAGGGCTCCTAAAGTTACAAGTACAAACAATAATGTGGACAAGTGCTCAAAAACACTTGCTAAGGTGGAGACGTTCCTTATTAAATGCTTAGCATTCAACCTTCGGGTTTTTCTTGCCTTGATGTCAACTGAAATACCCACTGTGAGGTAGCAATGCCCTTGTCCCATCCCTCATTATTATGCAATAAGAACAATAATTTACACAATTAGTCTTACCTCCAATTGGCAATACCCATTAGTTTTTGGATGGTAATTTTTTCCTAGGTTCTATAGCTCATGGGTTGGGTTTTCGGCAAGATATTAGATAATCCAATTTAAAATCTTCAAGGACCATTTGAGGGTGGCTCCACCCTCTTGAGAATCTATTACGAATCGGAATTCTGCTCTAGTTTTTGTTAAGATTTTTTCCCCTCTAGGGTTCCATGATGGAAATCTTTTGCTCAATCCTCTTGCGAAGGTAAGGATAACCTAGTTCATTGTAAATAGCTCTTGTCCAATTGCAAGATTTAGTTATGTTATTTGAATAGTGGAGAGGGTCCTTCCTTTTACGTTTGATGCATCAAATTAAATAGTATCATGCCTTGAAAGTTTGTCTAGAGGGATTCTTGAATCTAGTAACCATTGTTAACAAGGTTTGATCTTTCCACTTATGTTGGTTCGACTGAAACTAACTCGACTTTGTAACATTTTTCGATCTAGCTTGTGGTTGAATTCTTAGTTTGTTACCGTCGAAAGAATGTCCTAACGAATTTTCCTCTTACAAGCTAGCTTTAGTATGAATTACGATGAAGACCACATCCCATGCGTAGTACAATCAAAATTATATCTACGATATCAAGAAAAATTAGGATACAAGATTTAACACCCTTGAGATCAAATGTTTTCTATGTAATGTGGGATCCTTCATGATTAATATGGAAATGCAAGCTATCTTTCCTAAACACTCTTGAGATGCCATTCCTTACAATAATTCAATTCTAGAAAATTTCTTTTTAAAGATGCATCCTACAACTAAATGACACTCGCACGTACATCTTACGAGAGCAAATAGATGAAAACTTTTATCTCTTCCTATGAGTTACTTAACACATTTATCCACTCTTCATGTGCAGATTTATGCAAGCCTTGTTCTTTGTGTGATTTTATGAATGTGAACGACCTACGAATTACAAGTTGCACTTCTACAGAAATAACTCTAATATTATGCACCAATTAATTCAATTCCATGCAGGAAAACATGATTATTTCAATAGGCCATTTCAATGTAAGTATGATCTTTTGCAAAACAAATATTTTTTCTTTATTTTCTATTTCCTATGTAGGAAAGATTATCAATAGCACGTGGTTATTCAAGGATGTACTATCTACACTGGAATGTGAGTTGTTGTTTGCCATACCGCCTTGACTGGTCACTCCATTGGTGTTTGTGGGATTTCCATCAATGCGAGGAAATCTTTGTTTGGGGGCCATCACTACAAGATATAGGCCTTATACTGACGTTAAAAGCGACGAAAATGTAAATAACAAAATTTGTCCCCATTGTCGCAAAAAGTGTCGTTATTGGCGACGCCATAGAACAATCAGTATCAGTGTCGGTATTAGCTTCGTTGATACCGATGCCAATAATGACAGGGGCAACAAAAATAACACCAATAATGACGCGAGTAGTAAATTTGCGATACTAATACCGATGGTAACAGGGAAAAGAAAATTTGTGCTCGTGCAAACAAAAACAAAGTATACTGAAATCATAACACTGATACATGAAATAAATACATGATTGCATAATGAAAGCGATTGGTAAAATCATGACAAGATATCACTAATACATAGAAAATGTCTACACAGATTAGGCGATCAAAAAATAAAGGTGTGTGAGCTCCAGGGATCCAAAGGCGAGCTACGTATCATGGCTATCCGAAAGCTCGTCTTGCCGCAAAGGAGCATCGAACGAACTTTGCAAAAAAAGAAACAACAACACATCAGTCCACCATACAATAATGCATTTTAATTAAACATGGTAACTATGGATAAGAAAGATGAGTGACTTACAGGGCCACCGCGTCTATACAATCGGTCGATCAATGAAGTGAGACCATGCCTCTCTGCATATCGAGTCTCAAGGCCGGTCAGATTGCGATTTGTAATGGAGTGCTGCAAAGAAAATAAAATACTAACTGTTAGAAACATGATTCACTACAACAGAAACAAGGCATAGACGCGCATGTTAGATGCACAAAGTCGGGCGCGTCTATCATAGCGTCTATAAGTGCATATAAACGTGTGTGTAAATAGACGCGAATTGTGCATCTATATATCCACGCAAATAGACGCTAATATAGACGCGCCAACAGACGCACAATTATTTAACCACCTAAAATTGCAATTCACATAATTAAAAAACCAAATTTAATAATTATTTAACCACCTGAAATTGATTCTTGAGCATGCACGTGTGCGCATGATAAAAACCATAGAATTAAGAATACACATTGAATCATTGAATTAAAAAAATAGAGTTAATAATAACTCGAAGTACCATTGGCATCCTCGAAGTGAGCAAGGACACCACAATCTTGGGTATTTCTCTTTTCATCTATACATTGAGTTCGATGATGTTTATCCTCACACCAAAGTGCATTGAATAATGTGCACTAGTTGTAAAAGATAAAAGATCAAACTAGACATGCTGGACCCTCACGAGGTGTTCAAATAACTAGACATGTTGGACCCTCACAAGGTGTCTGTAACAAAATATACTGGGTAGATGAAAGAGCCCTTAAGCTATGGTACACTTACTTGGGCCTTAAAACAAAGATCAGCATTACTCCTACTCTAGACTTGAATAAAAATCCCAGTGAAGACTCGAGTGTTTTATGGCTCGAGACTCAATCTATGAATGGAAAAACATCACGTCCACATCTAGGTTCTATCCCACCCTTCAAGTTCAAAAAGGGCATGGGGTTTGGAATTCCTTGCTTTTTTAAAGGCAAGCCAAAACCATTGAATAGTTTGATGGAAGGCCCTCCCTTTTTCTATTTTGAAAATGTTGAGAACGTTCCCAATTCAGAGTGGGAGACCATCAAACGACATTCACAAACTCTAGATATTTTTCAGCATGCTTTAGGCTGAGGTGGTTATGTTTATAACCTTCCAGTAGATGGAAGAAGGTTGATCCTTCCCCCTGCTCCCATGACAATCTTTGAGGTGCTTCCAAAAACAAAGAAGTATTGGCCCCCATGGGATCCGAGAGAGAAGCTAAATTGCATAAACACACGGGGTGCCCCTAGCACTATATGTAGATTGATCAGAAAAATATTTTCTTCCCACAAAGAAAGCAAGATACCTTATTATCTTCAACATGAGATTGTCCTGGCATGCAAAATATGGAACTTGGTTTGGGTCAGCCCAGGCCAAGCTGCCCCACTTGAACCCCATGAGATTGAGCTGGTGCTTGGATATGATCGTGACCACACTTGAGGCTTCTCTACCCTTTCAGATCGGTATGATGCATTGGGCAACTCATTTCAGGTCAATACTATTGCGTACAGTCTTTCACCACTGAAAGAATTATATCCGCAAGGTTTAACAGTTTTGTCCTTATTCTCAAGCCTTGGTGGGAAAGAAGTGGTATTGCACAAATTGGGTATAATTTTGAAGGCTATTGTTATTGTGGAGATCAATGATAAATGTAAAAACATAATAGCCAGCTAGTGGAACAAAACCTTCCAAACAGGCCGATTTCAAATGGAGGATGATGTTAGAGATCTTACAGATGATAAGTTGGCTGAGATTGTGGATGCAGTGGGAAAGATTGACCTCATAATTGGGGGAAGCCCCTGCAACAATCTCTCAAGCAACAATAGAGTAAGCAGGGTAGGCTTGGGTGGCAAAGAATCCTATCTTTTCTTTAAATTTCCCAAGATTCTGAGTAGTTTAAAACATATCATGCAAGCAAGAGGTTACCTGAATATGTCCAAACCTCTTAACAGGATGTATTTTTTTGAATAGGGCATGATTGGATAGGGCATGATTGGATGTATATACGACATAATTACACCTGGATCATATGCTAGGACATGATATACATGTATAGGATCATACGGACATGATATACATGTATAGGCGACATGATATACATGTATAGGGCATATACATGCATAGGACATGATATACATTACCAATTTTACTTCTTTCTGAGTATTACAAATATACATCCAATCATTCAAAGCTAATTACATATATGTGATTTCATGCCCTATATACATCCAATCATGCCCTATACAAATGTGATTGGATAGGGCATGATGATTGGATGTGTATATAAATCAAAGGTTGACTTGTGCATCTGTAATATATATATATATATATATATATATATATAGAATTGATCAATACACTCACATGTCTCATTTAATGTTGTGCACTTAACCTAGCCATGCATGCCAATTCATAGCATGAGTAGATTGATGTAAATCAGCTGGCTTGTGCATATGCAAGCTATTCCAATCATGTCAAGGTGCACTTATAGCTCACATATCTTTGATTGATTGATGGATAATATGCCTTTCTCTATCTCTTTCATGTACACCTTCATTGCATTATCTTTCTCTAGCTAAAAAACATTCGTGCTTTATCCACCTATTGATACGTAAGTGGGATAATATGCAATTGTAAGTGGCATGGTCTAGTAAGTCACTACATATATATGTGCCAATTGACTTGCCAATGTGTTATCTCTTATCCTCAAGCTTTGTTATATATGTCACCACATAGGTCAATTGATTCCTTAAATGCATGCATTGATTTCTTAAATTGTTGCTGCGCGTCTATAAGCGCGTGTAACAGGAATTATCTGTGCATATACACACACTATTACACGCGCTGACAGACGCACCACGCAAGTATAGAAAAATTTAAAAAAAGTTGTGGCTTTCTTTTCAAACCTGTACTTTCCTCCTTTTTTGCGCGTTTTCTGCAGTTCGAGCTCAACATCACTACTCGTGTCTATCTATCACTTCATGAAGACAATGAGGCAAGGAAATAAGAGTAAAAAGAGGACAAGAGGAAAGAAGAGCCAAAGAGTAAAGAACAAGAGCCAAACAGCAAGGAAGAGAACAAGATTGAAGCCACTTACCAAGGGAAGGGAGGAGGACAAGGAGCTTGCAACCTAGCCGCCGCCACCTGTTGGAACAAGCAAAGAAGGTGAGTTCTTCTTCTCTCTCTCAATCTTGTTTGGTTTCTCTATTTATTTGTCTCTCTCTTCACATGCTGGATCTTGTCATCTATGAAGGTTTTTTAGCTTTGTTTTTTAAGCAAGTTTGAGAAGAAATGGTGCGACTGTGTGAGTCTGTCAGCGCGTCCAGATGATAGTGAGACGCAGCTATAGACGCGGAAATAGATGCGCTAACAGATGCCCATAGAGTCGCTCTGACAGACGCTCACAGAGACGCAAGTATAGACGCGCACAAAGACATAGGTATAGATGTGCACAAAGACACAGGTATAGACGTTGTATGTAATATGTTTTATCTGCACAGGATAATATGATTTTTCTTGTGTAGATGTGGAATCCTGGATCCTCCAACACCCCGTTCAACAAGGAGTAATTCATGGGGGAGATGACCAATTATCTTGGTCGCCCTCCCACTGCAAATGAGGTTTTCAGTATGATGTTTGGGACACCTATCACATCTTTGCCTACACAGGGATCAGTTGAGGTACATGGATCGGCCGAAGTACGTGCATCTGTAGAAGCACGTGTATCGAGTGAGGTAGAGGGTAGTGCATGTCGAGGGAGGAGGAAGAGTGGTGCGGGAGGACAAGGAGGTCGAGGGCTTTGTGGGGGTTGCCTACGTGGTGGCTCTAGATCACCCTCACCAGAAAATGAGAGAGGTGAGCCTCCACAAATTTACTACTCTATCACTAATGTTGGTGGTATCTTGCATGACTTTGAGGGGAGGGAAGTGATAGCCTACTTGAGGAGTGTCATGCATGCCACATACAAAGATTGCATGATTCCCTTCAAGCACAAAAAAAATGGTTTGTGGCAAGAGGTGCTGCAGGCAGTACATAAAAGGTACCCTAATCCCGAGAATTCATGATTCTCAGATGATTGGGGATGGTCAAAGGTGAGAGACACGCTTCATAACAAGAGGTCTCACCTTATGACGCGTGCCAAGGAGTCATTGCGAAGACAAGAGCAGGGGCGCCCTAGATATGGCCAACCACCCAATTGCCACTGCAAGGAGTGGAAAGAGGCCAAGAAGAGAGAGCAGCAGAGAAAATGACAAGTCGCCAGCATGCAGAGGCGCGACGTATCCAGATGGCAACCATGGGATCGTCGCATTATGGATCGGGTGGCAGGGAGTCATGGGAGGCTGAGTTTGTAAGTATTATTTGATTTCTTTTTTAAATTAAATTTTGTAATTTGTTTCACTTCATTATGTAGTGTGTTTTAATACGTTGTACGTTCAAATTGTTTTGTAGTATCATATCGTTGGTAAGATGCCTACTCCTAGAGAGGTAGGCTACCATCGAGGTCATAACCGGGCGTCCACTTGGCAGCATTTCTACGAGGGACTTATCACGGAGGAGCAATATAATCGCGCCATGAGGATTCCACCACCAGAAGAGGTATGTTTTATTTTTTACATGAAAAGTATAGATAACTCTAATTTATTATTTGTAATGGTATTTATATACCTTAATCCTTTGTGTAGGCGAACCTTGATGCAGTTGAGGATAGCGAAGGGAGGACTAGCAGTAGCAGTGGCGGCAACGGCAGCGGCACAGGCAGCGGTGGTGGTAGCGATGATGATGCCTCTTCTGAGGAGATATAGAGGAGCCCCATGCATGCATGCCTCCCCTTGGCTTGTAATTTTCATTTTTGTTATGTATTACTTTCAGCTAGTGCTTGCGACATGATGTCACAAGCACTAGAACTCATAATGTAAAAACGTTTCATCTATATATATGAAATTTTGTGTGCTACATACATTGTTTTGTTTTCAGTATCCAATCTTCGAAATAATCTTTCTCTGTTTTTCCTAAGCATACAATTTGATGTTGATGGTTTTTCATACCTCTGTTTTGTGCTTCTATCAGTGCATCTAAATTGCAGGATAAATGCGTGTCTATTCTCGTCAAAAACTTTCAGAGTAAACACGGTTTTAGACGCGTAGATACACGCTTGTATAGACGCACAATATGAATATGTCCACTTTTTTATAAATATGATTATATATTTACGTAGCACGTTTATATGCGCGTCTAACTGTGCATGTAACTCTGATCATAAGCGCGCTTTTAGACGTGATTTTGTAGACGCGCAAATAGACGCGTTAATAAATGTGCCCGATATTTTTTTCACAATTTAAATATTGCATCTACAAGCGCGTCTATGAATCCTTTTTGTTGTAGTGATTGGTAGTACAAAGGATATTGCAAAAAAATAAACAAGCAAAACAAAAGAAAAACTTACAAAGTTCTCCAAATATGTCTTGTGGCCACCACTCCTAAGATGATGGACCACTTTGGCCTCGAGTTGTTCCCTCGCCACCTCACGTTGCTGAATCCAACGTCCTAGAGAATTTTTAGCCTCCTCCCTCAGTCGGTGCTAGTCGTCCGTGTCTAACCACTCGGGCTTTGCAGCCCCACTCTTGAGTGCCTTGCGTGTGTCCGATCGTCTGTGTGACATATGTGCACGCATGCAATCCATCATCTAGCCTGTAGAAAATCTATCTACTAAGGCTGAAACTAGAAACTCCTCATGCAAGAATGCTACTATGTAGTCCTTGCTCCCCTCTGGTATGTGCTTCCAATGATCTAAGATGTTGTGCCGAAAAACTTGTTGGCACAACTCTCTCATGCGAGCCATCACCCTCCTCCCCTCATCATTCATGATGATGGCTCATGACCTATCATCGACTAGATATGCATATCCCCCTGGGGTATGACTAAGATGGGCCCTCTCCCATCTACATCCACACTCTTGGGCATATCCAGGAGACCCTTGTGCATCCAATGTATCGACTGAGGTAATATTTGTCGGAGTAGTAGCCATAGGGGTGCCACCTACAGACAGCTGAGCAAATGCCAGAGTAACTGGAGTAGTCGTCCCCACAGGTGTAATAAATCCTGGAGGTGACGCAACTCCAGCTGAGCGACGAGACAGAGACACCGCATCCGTGCCTCCATAGGATCCACCTAAGCCTGAGCCACGTTCCCTGGAACCGCCACGAGATCGAGGAGTTGCACCTGTATCCCGTGCCGACCACGAGCTCACTGCCTTCATATGTCTGCAGCATCCCCTTGACTCTGAAGCACTCCCTTCCTCTGGCCCAAGTCTGGAGCATCGACCTCGTCTGCTCGAAGCTAAAGCATCCGATCGCACTGAAGTAGATCTAGTAGAGCGGCCTAACGAAGACTGAGACAGCTCTTGGTCTGCCATGTCTCTGAATCTCACGATTTGGTCTAGAGACATGCATATGAAGATATCCTGTAACTCCTCATTGGTCATCCCTCTATTCATCCTAAAAATGTCACCTGCACAAATAAAAAATGATGTTAGAATAATCAATTTAAATCATACAAAGCACAATAATATAAATCTTTAATAAAAGATCTCACTTAAAATGCATATCTTGTGTACCCTTATAAGCGATTGGTCAATGAATTGAGTAAGTGGATGCTCCAAGTATGAAGTATCCTATGGTCCCATGTCAATCTCTTGACACAACTCCGCATACACTAGAAGGTCGATAGACGTGTCACCACAAAAGGATGAGTCCACCTCATTCTCAAAGAATTCTTGGACTCCCGTATTTCCATCATTGTTAGCCGATGCTGGCTCCAAGCTTTCGGTGGCCTCCACCCCTTGCAATATCGACCTCTCTATTTGCATATTGTCTTCATCTATGCTCGGAGCATCGCTTTGATCATATACTCTCGCACTTCGGGGAGTTGAAGGTATAACATACCACCATCGAGGTTGTCGGGGGTTTGGATAGAAGATTACCTGTTCACAAACACGTACAAGAGAGTTTAAACTATTGTGACATGTACATGGTGTAATACAATTAACAAACAAATGAGTCCATGAACCTGTTCATAATGGGCCGGCAACACAAAGGTATCGTCCAAATCTGTCTATTTTTTTTCGAAATCTATTTGGAGAAATCCAAATGGACCTCATCAAACTGTTGCTCCAGCTCCTCCAAGTACCACTTTAAACCACTGCACATCAAATAGTATCATGGAGAATCTACGATAATCCACCGTAACAATACTTTGCAAGTTTCCAAAATACTCCACCTCATCTATAACCGTGTTTGGATCCATTGCTCGTCGCGAGCTCTCTTGCTCGAACCTTGCCATGATACCACAGTCCATTGTGAAGCGCATTTTGTCAATACGCTCCATGCAAAAATGCCATTAGCACGACCACGCTGCACTATATATTTTGTACTATACATTGAAACACTCAAATTAGATGTCGCATATAAAATATAGATATGACAAATCCTAAACACCTCATCACCTTTGGACTACATCCCCTCAAGAATTTCCACTCCTCCATTGAGACCTCTATCCCTTCGCGAGACGCTACGGTCAAAGCTCCATGCAACCATCGTGTTGACATGAACCGCGGCATCTCCTCCATGCCCTCGGGATATCAAATCGGTCGATGAGGCGTACTACGTCAGAATTCAGATCACCCTTCCTCTCGATCTTGCCTAGCAATTTGGTACTTGGCGAGCTATGCCTCCATAGAGGCATGGTGCAACATACAAAAGCGATTTACCTTCTCCTCCATTGTAGCATCCATTTTTTTTTCTACCCCATTTCCAACCACCACATCTCCAATCAGTCTATCATCGTCCTTCAGTGACCATAGCATTTTGTTGTCTGGATCCATTGTTGGTAGCCATTGTGAAATATGGACTAGCGCCTCAGACACCAACCAACCTTCAGCCATGCTACCTTCTGGTCGAGCTCATTGTCGCACAAAGCCTTTGAGGGTTTTCATGAAGCAATCCAAGAAGAACATCCATCGCGTATGGACAGGTCCAACAATCTCCACTTCATCTACAAGATGCACAAGAAGGTGGATTTATATCGTGAGCATGCTGGTGGGCAGGTATTTCTCAAAGAGATAGACCATCTTCACTGCTCCCCGCCTCGCGGATTCAATAGAGGATGTTTTAATCTCCTTCTATGAGATCCCTTGCACCAAATTCAACAACCTGTAAATGGCCCTGTGTATTTTTGGAGTAAGACATCTTGCAATCGCGATCGGTAGTACAAACTGCCACAAATGAGAAAGCATTATGAATAATGGCTACACTCCAAATAGCAAAATGTGCATGCCAATTACAATCCATTCGTAATATAAACCTGACATATCTTATGCTAATCATGGGATTTTAGCCCTGATAATTGGTCGTCTTTAGAAAATGCAGACCTGAGAGAACGTATCATACCCATTGAGTGAGGATAGACTTGACTACTTGCTTCACAATGCGCTCTTCTTTAGTGGACAAAACCCAAGGAACACGAGGTAGTTGCACGTGACCATCAGCACTCGACTGCAGCCAAAGTGCCACCATCTTACCTACCTCCTTCAAATCCATTCGTACCCCTATAGTGTCTCTCTTTGCTGTGATGTGGTCCCATAGCAAGCTGGCCACATTCTTGAAAATATGCATGGGATCCAACAAGTGGTTGACATGTAAGTGGGTCCAATATGGAAACTTGTAGAAAACTTAGAACCGTCGCATTCCATTTGGATGTGACTCCGTGTGGACCATTTTTAGCTCATACCAGCGTGGGGCGTTCATACTGTTGGAGGTCGTCTAAGAAAACCTTCCCTCAGTTCATGATCCTCTGGCAAGAAAGTGACGTGTCCTTGATATACCATCTTCTTCATGGTTCGTGACCTTCGGGAGTCTAACTATGGCCCGCACAATGAACATGCATGATAACCTGAGGTAACCAGACCTATTCCAATACCACGACCTAGTGAATACAAGCTTGAATGAGATAAAATATAGATATTACCAATGAGAATGGAGGCCTATTCACCTGAGCACTCTCCGAATCCTGGAAAGTCATGCATCATCCACATGAGAATGGCTCAAATATTGGCAGACCGCCGACCATCGCGCTTACTCATATCTTGCAAGGTGACCCTCTCCTCTCACAAAATCTTAAGCTCATCGATTAATGGACGAAGATACACGTCCATATTTTTGACTTTGTAGTGGCCGGGGACGCGTAAGCAGAATGAGATGTCCTTTCTTCATAGAAATCCATGGAGGGATATTGTAGCTGACAAGGACTATAGACCACACATTGTAAGAAGTTGAGCGCAGACCAAATGGGTTCACGCCATCCATTACAAGATCGAGCCGAAGATTCCTTGGCTCTCGGGCAAAGCCTAGGAAGGTAGAGTCAATGTGGATCCATGCGTGCGAATTCATTGATATTCATTGAACTCCATCCATGGACCTATTCTGTGCATACCACGTTGTCAAGCTCGCCATGCCGGACATACGAAACATGTGGTTTATGCGGGGGATAAGCGGAAAGTGTCTGAGAACTTTTTGAGGGATGGTTTGCCCTTGCAAGTCTTGTCGATACCTGTGAGAACCACACTTTGGATATGTCTCTATAGTCTTGTATTCTCCTCGAAATAGTATGCAATCGTTGATACATGCATGGATGTTGTTGTAGTCCATGCCAAGCTTTCGTAAAACATGTCGTGGATTATCACGAGACTTAGGCATGGTATTTGCAGATGGTAATATATGATATTTCAATAACCTGAAAAAAAATCATAAACACCTTGAAAAAGCACAAATATTTTGAATAATAGTGCTGAAAAAAAAATCAACGAAGCGTATGTGCAAGGTACCTGAACAACTCGGTCACACTCCCATCTCTCCACCCGTATTTTGCTTGCACACTTAAGAGTGCAAGCAGTGTCTTCAGGCGAGATACTCAGCACCTATCATATAATGGTATGGATGCTTCCTCTCTAAGCGGATCAGAAGTCTCGACATCCATGGGAATATTATTGTATATGATATTCAATTAGCTTGCGAGTACAATGCATGATTGATATTAACTTTTCTTACCATTTGCTGAAAATCTACAATCGCCTGATCAATGATCTCAGATTGAAACTTGCCAAATCCTCGTATGTGTTCTATAGACAATCGACGTTTTTGTCTAATTGCCAGCTTGCATTGAGAGCAAGGACATGGGATACACTGATTAAGATACTGTTGGAAACTGCGAGGAAGATGAGAGACGAAAGGAAGAGAGGAGAGAAGAGAGATATGAGACACCGGAAGTGGAACCCCAGAAGTGTGTAAATTGAGCACACATGATAGGAATATATAGAGGGGACCCGGGGCGCTATATATAGACAGACTATATATAGCTAACACTATGCAGTGATGTCGCTTATCCTTATTTTACATGTTGTATATTTAGTATTGATAAAGCTCTTTTGATGCCTCTGAATAGGGTGTTGTAATTCAGGAGTGATGTAGCTCCTGAGTGATGTAGCTCCTTCTCTGTTGATGTTGTCGTTCACGAGTGATGTAGCTCCTTTGATGCCTATGAATAGGCTCTTGTAAGTTCAACTTTGTAATTTTATATTTTGAATATTAATATAACGGTAGGCTATATAGAGCTGTGGGTTATTCCCTTGAGCCCCCAAGGGTTTTTTCATCCATAGTAAGGGACCTTTATTTGAGTGGGGGTGTTAGCTATATATAGTCTGTCTATATATAGCACCCCAGGTCCCCTCTATATATTCCTATCATGTGTGCTCAGTTTACACACTTCTGGGGTTCCACTTCCGATGTCTCATATCTCTCTTCTCTCCTCTCTTCCTTTCGTCTCTCGTCTTCCTCGTAGTTTCCAACGGATACGCCTCGCGATCTTGAACAATAGGACCTTCATCGTTTTCCATTTTGTCTATGTTACGACAAACAATTTGTTTTTGTTATCATTCTTTTTTTTTCTTAAATTGTTATCCTCTCCTTCAATCTCTCTCTTTTTTTTTATTTCTTAAATTGTTATGCTCTCCTTCCATCTCTCTCTCTTTTTCTACGTTACAACCACGACCACGACTATGACTACGACGACGACCACGACCACGACCACGACCACAACCATGACCACAACCACGACCATGACTACGACTACGACTACGACCATGACCACGACAACTACCACCACCACCACCACCACCACGACTACAACCACGACCACGACCACGGCTACGACTATGACTATGACCACGACCACGACCACGACCACGACCATGACCACGAACATGACCACGACCACGACCATGACTACGACTACGACTACGACTATGACCACGATCACGACCATGACCACGACTACGACTACGACCACGATCATTTTTTCTTTCTTAAATTGTTATCCTCTCCTTCCATCTCTCTCTCTTTTTCTACGTTACGACCATGACCACGACCACGACCACGACTATGACTACGACCATGACCACGACCACGACCACGACGACTACAACCACGACCATGACCACGGCTACGACTATGACCACGACCACGACCACCATGACCACGACTACGACTACGACCACAACTACGACTACGATCCATGGCCACAACCATGACCACGACTACGACTACAAAGACCACAACCACGACCCACGACCACGACCATGACCACGACTATGATGACCACGACCACGACTACGACCATGAGCATGATCATGACCACGACTACGACCACGTCCACGACCACAACCATGACCACAACCACGACCACGACTACGACTACGAATACGACTACGACTATGACCACGACCATGACCACCACTACGACTACAACTATGATGACCATGACCACGGCCATGACCATGACCACGACCATGACCATGACCAAGACCACGACCACGACCATGACCAGGATGACCATGACAATGGGTAGGTTGCACTCACTAAGAATAGGATTGGCGATTCACCTCATCTTCTCTCCATCATCAATAGAATTCTCCTTTATCATTTACAACTCACCCATCTTCTCTCCACACTATTGCACACTACAATCTCTATGAGGGCATGAGATTGGGATCTCCACATATACCAAAACATAATCTCTAGCTTGATGGTTGCATATATACTACTACTACTCATCGAATAAGCCTTAAAATAGTTATTATGCTCAAATATATGCTTGTTAGAGTAGGAATTTTTTCCTAAGACTATTCTAAGGAAGAAAGAGGGTTAATGATAAAAGAGTGTCATTCCTTGCAAGTGATTTTATATTATATTTATTAATTAAAATTGATAGTTGAAGATGGATTTCCTAAGAGATCTTGTGGTGATGTTGTTTTTGTTTTGCGAAGCATATGAATGATGCTGTTTTAGTTTTTTGTATTTGTCTTTTTAAGAAGAGATTGATTTTTATGGAATATTCAAAGTTATTTTTAGATTTATGTTATGAAAAATGAATGTTTTTCATACTAATAGGCTGATTGCCTTAGTTGTATATTTGCTTGGTGGAGGCTAGGACAAGCCCCATGTATGAAAGGTCTCTTTGCAAGAAGAATGTTATGCTAGGAGGCACAAGTATGCTAGGGCTCTCTAGCCATATATCCCTTAGGTTTGTTGAGGATTGGCCTAACCCCTATGAGCCTAGGATGAGCTTATTGTAAGGTCCTATTTACTTTTCTATCTTTCTCTCCCTCTCTCATTTCCTCTCCCTCCCTCACCCTGACTCTCTCTTTCTCTCTTTTCCTATTAGGTTTAATGATTTTTCTCTATTTTTCTCTCTCCTCTCTCTCTCTCTCTCATTTTTTTTCTCTCCTCTCCCTCTCTCATTTCCCTTTCTCTCTTTCTCTCCCTCTCTCATTTCCTCTCCCTCACTTTCTCTCTTTCTCTATTAGGTTTAATGATTTTTTTCTATTTTTCTCTCTCCTCTCACTCTCTCATTTCCTTTTCTCTCTTTCTCTCATTTCCTCTCCCTCCCTCACCCTGACCCTCTCTTTCTCTCTTTCCCTTTTAGATTTAATGATTTTTCTCTCTCCTCTCTCTCTCTCCCTCTCTCATTTCCTCTCTCTCCCTCACCCTGACCCTCTCTTTCTCTCTTTCCCTATTAGGTTTAATGATTTTTCTCTTTTTCTCTCTCCTCTCTCTCTCATCTATTTTTCTCTCTCCTCTTCTTTCTCTCTTTTCCTATTATGTTTAACATATTTTCTCTCTCCTCTCATTCTCTCATTTTTTTCTCTCATCTCCCTCTCTCATTTCATTTTTCTCTCTTCCTTTCCTTCTCTCATTTCTTCTCCCTCCCCCTTCCTCTCTCATTTCCCTATTATGTTTTCGTCCCCCCCCCTCTCCCTCTCCCTCTTCCTCTCTCATTTCCTCTATTATGTTTAATGTCTCCCTCTCCCTCCCTCTCTCTCCCCCTCTCTTTCTCTCTCCCTCCCTCTCCCTCTCCCTCTCCCTCTCCCTCCCTCTCCCTCCCTCTTCCTTTCCCATTTCCTCCCCCTCTCCCTCTCCCTCTCTTTCTCTCTCTCTCCCTCCCTCTCCCTCTCTCATTTCCTCCCCCTCCCCCTCCCTCTCCCATTTTCTCCCTCTCCCTCTCTTTCCCTCTCTTTCTCTCTCTCTCCCATCCTCATTTCCCCCTCTTTCCCTCTCTTTCTCTCTCTTTCCCTCTCTTTCCCTCCCTCTCCCTCTCTGATTTCCTCCCTCTCCCTCTCCCTCTCCCTCTTCTTCTCTCTCATTTCCTCTCCCTCTCTCAATATACACAAATTATACAAAAATAAATAAAAGAGAGAGAGAATGCACTCTCCCTCCCTCTCGTTCTCTCATTTCATCCCCCTCCCTATTCCATTTCCTCCTTCTCCCTCTCTCATTTCCTCCCTCTCCCTCTCCCTCTCTTTCTCTCGCTCTCCCTCCCTGCCCCTCCCTCTCCCTCTCCCTTCTTTCTCTCTCATTTCCTCTCCCTCTCTAAATATACACAAATTATATTAAAAAAAGTAGAAGAGAGAGAGAATGCACTCTCCCTCCCTCTCCCTCTCCCTCTCTTTCTCTTTCTCTTTCTCTTTCTCTTTCTCTTTCTCTTTCTTTTTCTCTTTCTCTTTCTCTCCCTCCCTCTCCCTCTCCCTCTCTTTCTCTCTCATTTCCTATCCCTCTCTCAATATACATAAATTAAACCCTAAACAAGTAAAAGAGAGAAAGAATGGACTCATTATAAAGATTTGAAGGAGGGTTTGGCAACTCCTCTTCGTGACGGCAGCTCCTCTTCACAACGGTGGCTCCTCCTCTCCTTCACGAATGGCAATGGTGGCGGCGGCGGCGAGAAGCCTTCTTCCTCTCCCTCTCTCACCCTCTATGCAAAACGGTCGCTCTCTCTCTCGCTCTTCCACTCAAAAACTTTCATGAATGTGCGAAATGAAACATGCTCGGGTTTCGGCCCGCTTTTTTTTCTCTGCTGCTATTTTGCATCGTTAATCAGCGTCGCTATGGCCTAATTTCCTTGTAGTGCATCCTAGGATACCTTTCCTCCTAAGGATGAAGACTAGAATGATCAAGGTAACTTGAATGTGCTCCTTGGTGTGCCTTCTTGGTAGATGGATAGCTCCTTACAAAAGATAGTGTGTGGGAACCCCTCCCAAGGAGGGGCTTGGAAACTTCTAGAAGTTTCTTCTCTCTCTCTATCTCTCTCTGTCTCTCTCTCTTTCTCTCTCTCTTCGTAGCTTGACATGAGGGGGTCTTTAGAGGGAGGAGGAGGAGTGGTATGGGGGGTGATGGTGCCCCTCTCCTCACCCTCCACATGAGTAGTTTAAAATGGCCATCGCCATGCAAGCCGTCACTGTGAATTGGGGGAGGGATAGTTGGGGGGGTGGGAGGTGGCACATGTGTGCCCCTCCTCATTGTCTTCGTCATCATCGTCTTCATCACCAAATTCTGCTTCCCCTCCCGCAGTGTCAACATGAGGGGGAAGTAAAAAATTTTGAAATAATTTTGATTAGATTAGGGGGGATTCGTATGGAATGCATGAAAAAGGGGGGGCTCTATTACATGTCTTGACTAATACAATTGACCAACAATCAACTAATAGGATTGGATCTTCAAGATTAGTCTCCTTAACCTAGCTTTTTCTATGGGTCATTTAGGCAATTCATTCTCTAGGATATGGACTACATCAACTAACTAATATGCTGTGAGGTCTACTCCAAACAAATCTTGTTTTGGTTGGATATTCTAAAAATATGTGCATATTGTAAGTAATCAATGATGCCCTATCCACCGGCTTCACTTATGGATATACAGAACATGTGATTTTCCCTATAGTAGTGTTTATCTTTGTGCATTACCACAAAGAAGTCAATTTTCAAAAGAAGAAGTAAACATTGAGTAATGTGTCCTATTACACATTGTTTATTTATAAGATAAAGCAATGCTTGGTGATCCACAACGAAGGTAGAGGATATTGCTAGAAGATAGTGTCTAAATTTCTTTATAGCAAACACCATGGCTAACCCTTCTCTCTCTGTTGTGGAATAGTTCATTTCCATATCAGTGAGTTGTCTACTAGCAATGTTCACTGGATAATCGATGTTATGCTAACCAGGTTGACCAACACTACGCCCACGACAAACTTTGATGCATCAACCTACACATGGATGATAATGGACCAATTTGGGACTCTTAAGATAGGGGCTAAAGTTAGATCTTGTTTGAGAATTTCATAGGATTGTTGACATTCTTTGGTACACTCGAATAGTATCAATAGCTTGTACAAAGGTCTAGCAATCAATGCATAGTTTAGCACAAACCGTGGAGTAGTACCCTGTGTGGCCTAAGAAGATTTGAACTCCCTTAAAGTTGGTTAGATGGGGAAGGTCTAAATCACCTTGACTTTGGAGGAGTCTATGGCTATCCCATTTCTTACACAATGTGCCCTAGAATATAATCATGCTTCACCCAAAACTAGCACTTTCACAAATTCAGTGTGAGAGATTGTATTGCCTACACCATTCAAAGACTATTTGTAGCTTTTCTAAGTGCGCTTCCTAGTTGCTGTGGACACACAAGTCATCCAAGAATACTTCCAACCACTTTTTGAGCATGTCCTTGAAAATAGTACATGAGGTGCTAGAGGGTAATAGGGGTATTCATCAATCCAAATGGCATGACTATGTAGGCAAACACCCCCCATTTGGTGGCAAATGTCATCTTGTGCTTGTCATCCAAATGGACTTGCACTTGGTTATAGCGTGAGGAGCCATGCAAAAAATTGTAGGATTCCTTTTCTACCACTCTCTCTAGCATGTTCTCAGTGTATGGTAATGAGTAGTTGTCTCTCTTTGTAGCTACGTTGATATTTTTATAGTTGTTAACCCCAACACGAAGAAAGCAAAAGGAAGTGGAAAAGACGTAGGGAAAAGGCAGAAAAAAGGTAGCCCGACTGAAGAAAAAAAAGGAGAAAAGGCCAAAAGCGCAAGGGCAACCTTAAAAGTCCAAGGCAACGACAAAAGGGGAAAGGCGCATTTTAAAATGAAAAGGCGCACCCTGAAATCTTGTAAAAGAGCGTCCGGCTCTCAACCGCGGGCTCTCACCCGTGCAATTTGTAAATGTAGATGGGCGGTGGAAAGGAAGCTAGGAAGATAGAAGGACAATGGGAAAGAGGGCCAAGGCTATGGCCGGCCATGTAAAAAAGGGAAAAGGGGATGACCGCCCAAAAGGGATTTAGGGTTTTGTATATAAAGTTGAAAAGTGAATGAGAAGCTCATTCTTGTGTGTGGCCAAAAGTAGCTCTCCTCTTCTTCTTCTTCTTCTTCTTCTTGCTTGCTTGAGCTTGTGCTTGAGAGAGGGAGTGTGAGAGTGTGAGGGAGTGAGTGTGTGAGGGTGAGGGACCGAGGAGGAGAAGCTCTCCATCTTCTCCTCTCTTCTTCTCTTCTCTTCTCTTCTCTTCTCTTGCTCGCGGCAATGGAGCTTGGAGCTTGGAGCGGGAGGATCGAGCTTGCTTGAAGCTTGCACTTGGATCGTGAAGCTACCGGAGTGCGTGGGAGAGGAGGTAACTCGAACGGCATCAAGGTAAGCTCACTACACCCGTAGATATGGATGGCGCGTCGGCTATGTGAGAGATAGCCATTAGTGCTCGGCTTGGAACGCTTGAAACAATAAGCGGTCCGAGGGTCTTGGCGATTGAGTGAAAGCTCCCACATTTTGGTTCCTTCGCCGCGACCAACCGATTCAAGCCTTGAGTGCTTGCGCGCTTCGAATCGAGCATCAAAGTAAGGGGTTTCCCCCGAACTGGTGCTTGAGATAGATAGGTAGGAAGCGAGGGGGTTGAAGATGGTATTCGATCTCCTTGGCAAGTAGGTTTGTTGCTTTCTGAGATTTATATTGTGGAATGGAGTAGTGTAGGTATTTATTTTGTGATTTGGATGCATTTAGGGTAGGAAAAAACAAAGAAAAAGAAGAAAAAAACAGGCAAACAGTGGGGTTTTGTGTTGCTGTATAACAGGCTGAAACAGGGAAAGAGGGGACCAGATTCAAGTTTTTGGGTAGGATAGGGACAAGGAACTAGCTGTGAGGTTTTGCAGTGCTGGGAAAGGACCTTAAGAGGCCTGGGAGGCTAGGACAGACCTCAGTTCCTTGGTTTGCCTTGAGAGAGAGAGAGAGAGAGAGAGAGAGAACTTCTGGTTCATAGGGCGAGGAAGCGCTGCCCCGATTCCTAGGCATCGGTGATTCGTGCTGCTCCAGGTGAATCTGATGTTTTCCAACAAGTGCCCTTATCAGATTTAAAAAGTTTGTGGTGATTTTGTGCACCAGATAGTGAGGAGGGGTCAAACGCACTGGAATCGCGCCCGCCGCCGACGCACTTGGACCAACTCGCTGTGGTCCGATTCCCAGAATCGGACCACTCGAGTTCGGGAGTCAGACCGTCCGATTCCCAAAATCGGACCAGCCCGATCGGACGTGCCACGTGGCACTCGGACCAACCCGTCCGATTTTGAGAATCGGACGCTCGGACCAGGCCGTCCGAGTCCATAATCGGACCAGGCCGTCCGAGTCCCAAACTCGGACCAGCCAGAATCAAACCAACTCAGAATCGGACCAGGCCAGAATCGGACCACCCTGTCTGATCCGATTCCCAGAATCGGACCACTTTTTGATCCGACTCTTAGAATCGGACATGAGCAAAATCAGACCACTGGGCCGATCGAACCAACCTAAAATCGGACGTCTGATTCTGATAATCGGACATCTTAGAATTGGACCAAAAACTATCAAAATCGGACATGTATCTTGAACACAGATTCTGACGCATCTAAACCCCGAAATTGACCCCAAAGGCTACGTAGAGCTAAACGCACATCACAGATCTTCACTGGGCTAAAATTTAGAGCACTAGTTCAAAATTTGGCTGTAAACGGTCCTCCAAATTGCATATGGCGTCTACCGTAACGGCCCTGCGGTGGACCTTAGTGAAGTGATGGCTCTATACAAGCATGGATTCTCACTTGCAATAGAGCAACCAAAAGCCCATACCCGAACAGAGACAAACAGAGACCCTAGAACCTCCATGGGCCAATCTAGCCATCAAGGGCAAAACGGCCACGCCACGAGAACACAAAGACATTGTGTTCATACCATGTCTAGTCAGAGTGAAATGCAACATCAGCAAGCTGCAAATGCCAAGATGACTAGACATGACGCTCTTGACGAGAGATGTACCTTGAATAGCACTGCACTGACGATTCAAGACAGCGGTGGAGAATCCACATCTGGTCGTGCAATTGAGAACTCAAGGGCATCGGTCAGAAGGCTTAAATTTACAAGCCAAGACCCGGAAGATGAAGACATAGTACCGCCTGCTTATCTTAGGGTCAAACTCACCGCGAAAAGAGAGCATACTATTGATGCTCTAATTGATGAGGGAGCAGATTTTAACATCTTGACCTATGAATCATGGACCCTACTAGGCCAACCAGAGCTCACACCGACTAGTGCAACTCTTAGCCCTTATGGGGGACACCCACAAGCACTCATAGGGAAGTGCAAAATCCTTGCGACAATTGAAACAAAAAGCTTGCCTATCCTAATTCATGTTCCTCCAAATAGTGCTAGCTACGGGAAAGAAACCCTCCTAGGAAGACCCTTCAAAAGGGCGACCAAGTGTGAGGCCGACTATGTAGAACAGAGGATACACCTAGCACTACCGGGTGTGAGGATAGTCACAACCTTTAGCAAGGGTGACCTCATCAAACCTCAAGGGAAGGGCAAGGAAGGTAGCAAGGACTTGTTGGAAAAACTGATACAAGCACAGGTCAAACAACGAGAACCAGTGAGTGAGGCCAGGCCTGAGAAAAGAAGGTCAAGAGACAATGCCAAGGACGGGCTTTGGACTTACAAATGTCGTAGAAGACCCCAAAAGAAGCCCAAGCCTTATAGACGAAGGCATCGATGGAGAGTCAGCACAACGCCGCGATGGATATCCAAAGCGTTGCTACGTGCTCAAGGGTACTACGCAGGTAACCAATGGATTTGGGTGCCAAAATCCCCTGCTAAACCTCCTCTATCAGCTGAAGGCCAGAGTACATCAAAAGCATGGCATTTGAGGAAATCTAGGAGAAACTCTAGGTCTCGAGGCAAGAAACCAGACATGAGTGTTCAAAAGAAAGAGCCACAGCCTAGCATGCTTAATAAGCAGATGTCATATGTAGTCATTGAGTGTGCACAAAAGCCATTAGTGCCCAAAGAGCCTTTGATTCCCCAAGGGGAGAACAAGCATCATAGGCACAACATTGCTCAAGGCAAGGCTGATCGCTCAACAAAGCAAATGGCACAATTGTCTAGTAACCTCGAGCAGATCATTCAGCGAGTGCCAAGTCCACCCAAGAGTCCTAGATCTCCTACGCCCTCTGCTCCCAAACAGACACACGAAGCACCACAGCAGTTGTCAAGGGCAACTACTCAAATCCAATCTCTATCTCCATCTAAGCTTTGTCAAGAATTGCGTGGTGGAGGGGGTTGCTCAAGATGTTGCGCCGAACACACACAGAATGCACAAGGAGAAGCTCACTCAAGAGACAAGAAGAGAGATGGAGGCCAAAACGTTTTCTTGCTGATTTCTTCTTCTTCTTCCACACTCTTTACAATGTACACAAAGTATAGATAAGATACAACATAAAAGGAAAGTGGCCTACTAAGTCAAACAATGCATAACCGACTACACTAGTCGACTGGCGCTATAACTATGCCAGTTGTAAATAGGTGTAATAACCTGAATATAATAAGTAATGAGTCAGTGGCCATGTGAGAGTCATAATGACCACCGACGTGCTAAGTGTAGATGTGTGGACCCATCTAACCAGGCGGTCCATCATCAATGTCCGCATGTGAGCTTGTCATCTCAACAAGCTTCCAATCGTCAAAAAGGTTGGACATGATGCCATCTGTAGCTCTCGACCCAAGGATATGCCTGAGCCACCTAATGCGACTAGATCAACTCATGTTCGATCTACACAAATGAGTGCTCAAAGGCCAACAAAAGACACAACCACTTCTGATCGCCCTAGGGACTTGACACCACAATCCACCAAGGGTAGCCAGCCCACTGAACTAATTGCTACTACTTCCAATCCGGGATCACAGCAGTCACAGCCCTTGGCCGTGACAATGCCCCTTGTGGAACGTGTCCTTAGTAGTTTACCTATGGAGGAGGGGTCGCAACCAAATCCCTCAACAACTCCAGCACCTGCAAAGTGCCTAAAGCCTAGGACGGGGGAGTTAAACGCAGGGGAGTTAGTTGAAAATATAGACTCTCCGAAAAGGGCGGCAGTTGTGCCCTCACAACCGGGCAAGGCTATTCAGCAAACCATGGCTATGTCCCATAAGGACACACTAGAGAAGGGAAATGCTGAGGCCCAACCAAGCACATCAACGGTCGATATAGCCCAAGGTCCTGAGTTGTTGAAAGAGGCACCTTCATTGACCAAGAAAAAGAGGAGAAATCAGAGAAAACAACAATAGATGCAGGTGGTTGTGGACCCAAAGAACATTGAGACAAAGGGCGTTGGAGAGCTGATGAATAATGCATCGAGTCCATCCACCAATGAGCCCACTGATGCCTCTCCTAATAGCGGTGAAACCCCAGACACATCTGTGTGTTCTGAGAAACCAAAGCAACCGTTGTCATCAACAGTTGCTTGCAACACTCTATCCACTGACAATAGAACTCACATTGATCAATCAAGAGTGGATACAACGCTGTCACAACAGGGTGACAAATCTATACCAGTCACATCCGAGAAGAACCGTGACGAAATAACAGCAAAACCTCAGGAGAAACGTGAGAATCCCAAGAGCATAAGAAAACCTAGTGTGGACCAATCTTGCTCATCTAGGCCTGAGCCCCCAGCCATGCTAAGGCCTAAGGAAACTCTTAGAACTTTGCATGAGATAGCAACCGAGCAAGCCCTCGTTGAACATAGAAATGTCGCAGAATGCTTAACTGAGTTGGAGGCTAAGCTCAAAGTGGTCGCACGTGTCTACGTCCTTGCAGACGTGGGCACGATCCCCAAGGAGCAGCTTGGAGAGTACTTGACCTTTCCTCTATCATGGGAAGAACAAGAACATCTTAACGGGCACTATGACAAGCTCCTGCATGAACAGATGCGACTCATCCCTGACAAGGAGGCTGACGAACTATGATTAACCGTCATGTTCAATGAAGTGTTATGTCAATCGAATCTAGTAGACATAGAGCTACTAAAGCGATTGTCAGTAGGCTAGAGTCAATTTGAGGGCGTTGGTGCGAAAGCCGCGTCGTAATGGCCGAACTAGGGGCTCAGATCATGACGGTCTCAGAAGAGCAGTTGGCCAAATGGCGGTCTCAAAGAGACCCAACCTACGTGGCACCAACTTCCCTTCGAGTGCTCACTAACATTCGGGGTACGGACTTAGCTAAGACTAGGCTACTGGGCCCTTTGATTGATAAGGTTCTCACCGAAGAGGAGTTACATATTGCCAGTAGACTCGGTCAAGGTTCCGTACTACTCGACGTGGCAAAATATCTATCAGTATTAAGTTAGCTGCCACGAATACTAGATGCGTGTGCCATGCTTCGGTACAACCCCGAGTTCTACACTTGGTTCTTATCCTCGTGATGTGACATGGATTCATAGATATGTATATAAATAAACACTGATTTTTGTGTCACCTTGTATAAACAATATCAACACACACAAGTAATGATAGTCAAGCGCAGGGAGAAGAGTTGGTTCTAACAGGCTAACCTCCTCAAGTCCTCTTCTCATCACACATTTAAAAGCCGTGTGACCATTTCCACCTCCAAGTGAAGGGCATCCAACCCACATTACTGCCATAGGAAGCTTTGACCAACAACACTGATGGTGTAGACAGGGTGTAGCCCCTTTCTATACACCTTTTTCCCTTTTTGGTCTATCCTTCCGAGGATGTGCCCTATCCCACTCCATGACAACCAGTCCACACAACTTAGCAAAAGCCAATATTGGCTAATGGCTGGAGGCAAAACGAACATCATCATGGGGGACATCCCGTTACGACAAAACACTGCATGCCTCACCCCTCCCCTTCTTGTCACATGCGCTTGATAAACCACACTAAAATCCCTTCCATACAAACAGTTGTATCTTGTATCAAGGTCTGACCCTTGGAGTGCATCTGGCAGGTTTCCTTTTTTGGCGGAATGCATGGAGAATCATGAAGAGTTGGCTTGCAAAGACGCTCTTCGCAGAAGGTGAGAGCATGTGGCACGCGCCCCTCCGCCGGAGCACTATGTGCCCACCATCAAGAGGTATGCCAAGAAGCGACGCCCTAAGCGACATTGCCCAGGGCGAAGGCCGAAGAATCCTCGAGTCAAGAAAGTCGAGACTCGAAACGCGCAACAGGTGGCAGCACTAGTGGTGCGCACTCCCAGCTCCTGCTCGAGCCCCAGACGCTCTAAGGCAGAAAAGGCAGCTTGGGAACGAGAAGAATTTAATGAATTATTTAAAGAAATTTTGGAGACGGTAGCGAGCCGGGATTACACCATGCATATCCGGGCCGACATGTTCCCTGCTCACCCCCGCGGGAGTCCCACACCAGCAGAACCCCCATCACCCGGCCATCCAGACTCGCCCCGCCTCGTACAAATCGAGTAGCCCATAATGCATAAGGGGCTTATCAAATGATAACTGGCCAGGACTTTTTGTTTTTAAATGGTTGAGTGTTCCCGACTTGTTAAGTGTTGACATGTTCCTGACTTGTATAAACTTATCATATCTGCGTTTAATATATGCTACGCCTTTACCAAGCGCAGGTGATAAATGTCTAGTCAACACCATAGAATCCAAATAAGTGATGTCTCCTTGCATTGCACTGGTTTATTATAGTTGCGGTATACACAATGCATATGCTCTCATGAAGCGACAAGTGAATGCAGGATAATACAGGTCCCTGTGCAAAAATGCTCAATGTCCAATCACCGAAACACGCACAACCCCACAGCAAGCTACGGCAAAGCCACGCTGCCAAAAAGCACCCTTGCCAATCACCCACATTGCATGGCCCACAAAACATTCCTGGGCCACGCCCCCTTTCTGGGACAAGCTCTACAGTTGGCTCCAACAGTCGTCACCTCAATTGTACCCACATCGCATGTGCCACAAGGAGGGTTGCAATATCTCAAGTGTATCTCCCCCTTTCGCCAACTGCTTCTCTAACGACGAGGCTAGGGCACCATCATCATTGTACTATTCATTTTCAAAGCCTTCGAAGCTTGACATTTTCCAACCCATGGAAAGGTTGGTAGCCTCAACATATTGTAATGGTTGTACTCAGGCAAAAAAAAAAAAAAGAAAGAAAGAAAGAAAGAAAGAAAGAAAAAGAAAAAAAAAGAAAAAGAAAGAAAAAGAAAAGGAAAAGAACTGAATGGAAAAATAAGAAGCATCCACGATCACAGCACAACACCTAGGGGTCCTCAAATTAGGTACGTCTGGTGACCTTGGTCGACCGGCTTCGTCCCTAGTCCCCTAGCCCCCTACAATCACCCACAATTGTTCAGGGCACATCAAGGGCAGGACATACCTGGGGAGCTTGTCTCGCCTAGGGTTAGACCTGTCACCTTGACCCACTTGCACAATTTTCTTTTGCACTCTGCCTTAGTACCATTGCAATTAGTGGTGATAAGCATCGCACGATTGGCCATGAAAAGTACACCGTACTCATCAAGTAAGTCCAATAGTTTCCAGCTACTACTGAAAGTGCGGTGTCCCTGTATTCAATTATGCTCCATCGTGCAGTCACAATGCAAAGGATGTCTCATATACCTTCACGTGTACTTCTTCTCAACATGGACAACTTTGCTTCATCCACACATTGTTGTGAGAAACTAGCCCACATTCTTCTAACTACGTAATATCTAAGTATGCACGGGCACTCACCTAATATATGCACCAAAGTATATACACAGTTTGGGTCCTCAAGTGCAGGACAATACTCTCAGCTTGCTTAGAGTTTGACCTGTCTCCCAAACTAATCAAATATGTCTTGTGCACGATAAGAAGACTAGCACTACCCCTTAGGGAGAGACCACACGAGAGGTTTTCAAATTGCACGTGTTGAAGACTCCAACAAAAGTGTCGTTCGATCTTCATCAACACCCAACTCTGAATGCTTATCCCTTACCATTCGACAAGCCCAAAAAGGATCATCATGTGAAGAATCCCCAACAAACCAACACTTGTGCTGGCCATCAATACAATCCCCAACACAGCATAGCCCTACCACCAACTCCAACAATCTTCCACCAGCCACCTTGGCCACCAACAGGCCCCCAAGACCTTCTGCCACACCACCACCAACACTCCTCCATGGAAACCACAGGCGTCCTTGTTACCCACGTCTTCGGTGCATGACACAGCCTGCTACCTACGACGGTGAGTGCCATGGGACTGGCACTCGTCTAGGAGGGGGTAAATGTTAACCCCAACACGAACAAAGCAAAAGGAAGTGGAAAAGATGCAGGGCAAAGGCGGAAAAAAGATAGCCTGACTGAAGAAAGAAAAGGAGAAAAGGCCAAAAGCGCAAGGGCAACCTTAAAATTCCAAGGCAAAGGCAAAAGGGAAAAGGTGCATTTTAAAATGAAAAGGCGCACCCTGAAATCTTGTAAAAGAGCGCCGGGCTCTCACCCGTGCAATTTGTAAATGTAGATGGGCGGTGGAAAGGAAGCTAGGAAGATAGAAGGACAATGGGAAAGAGGGCCAAGGCTACGGCCGGCCATGTAAAAAAGGGAAAAGGGGATGACCGCCCGAAATGGATTTAGGGTTTTGTATATAAAGTTGAAAAGTGAATGAGAAGCTCATTCTTGTGTGTGGCCAAAAATAGCTCTCCTCTTCTTCTTCTTCTTCTTCTTCTTGCTTGCTTGAGCTTGTGCTTGAGAGAGGGAGTGTGAGAGTGTGAGGGAGTGAGTGTGTGAGGGTGAGGGACCGAGGAGGAGAAGCTCTCCATCTTCTCCTCTCTTCTTCTATTCTCTTCTCTTCTCTTGTCTTGCTCGTGGCAATGGAGCTTGGAGCTTGGAGCGGGAGGATCGAGCTTGCTTGAAGCTTGCACTTGGATCGTGGAGCTACCGGAGTGCGTGGGAGAGGAGGTAACTCGAACGGCATCAAGGTAAGCTCACTGCATCCATAGATATGGATGGCGCGTCGGCTATGTGAGAGGTAGCCATTAGTACTCGGCTTGGAACGCTTGAAACAATAAGCGGTCCGAGGGTCTTGGCGGTTGAGTGAAAGCTCCCACAATAGTTCACGTACACTCGAATCTTTCCATTCTTCTTCATGACTATCACTATGGATGATACCAAGTTTGTGTGCTCTATCTTGTAAATGAATCTTGCATTTAGTAGCTTATAAAGCTCTTCCTTCACTACATGTGCATGCTTAGGATTCATTGTGTATGGTGTTGCTTAACAAGTACTACATCGTGGGTCATGGAAATATTATTAGTCGTGATACTTGGATCTATTCCTTTTAGCTCCTCTAAGGACTATGCAAACACATGCGAGTACTCCCTTAAGAGATCTATGAGGTCATTCTATTCCTCCGTTAGCTTGTCTACTATCTACACAAGTCGAGGCTTGCCCCCTTCCATTGCCAAGTTGACTTCCTTGGCCCTTCGATGGGTTCACTTGCCTATGCGTTTGGCTTCTACTAACACCACTATTCAATCACCCTTCCAAAGTAAGGCTGCCCAACTCTTGGATAGTATGGATGAGCATAGGGTTGTTGCTAGTATGGCAACTGTCTTGGCAGTCGGCAATGCATAATATCATGCCCAATCTTTCGCAGTTGGCACAAGGTTGGGATCTAGGATCCAGACATTTAGATGGAAAATGGTTCGCTCCACAATACACACATTGTATCTGAGGTTGTACTAGCCTTCATGTTGACTCCTGCAATCTGGTTAGCTCAAACTTTAACTGAGCTATTGCTTGGGTCTGATCAATACTCTTTCCTTTATCTTTCTCAGTGGGGACTACTCATTTGCTAAGTGCTACAGTTCTCTCAGTATTTTTAAACATGTTGCTCCTCAATGGGTGACATAGTCTCATATGTCCTCTTTGTCTTTTTGGTTGACATTTATCAGCCTAACAATGAGGTTATTGGAGTATCTTGTTTGTGAGAATCTCTTGATGAAGAGATCCTTTAGATAGGTAACATTGTTACATTCAACATTTTCTAGACTAGTAAACCAAGTTTGTCCCTTTTCTCCTAATCAAGGCTGAATGCTTCTACTCATTGAGTGGGGTTCATGAGGGTCTTATCTTCACACACCTGCTCAAACTACTCAACAAAGCTTTTCAATTTTCACATGAACTTTAGTGTCAATGTAGAGTTTAACCTTTGATAAAGTCAATTGCAACCAATCAGTTTCATACCATTGTGGCTTTTTTTCATGGGTCTTGATTACTGCTATCGGTTGATTTTAGGTCCCTCATGGATTGTGATGGTGGGTGGTCTGATGGTGTTCAGGTGCATAGGTGACCAAATTATGCCTCTACCAGGGACAAGTGGCTGGTGGTCAGTTATTTGAATCACTCTTGGACTGTCAGGTCAAAGTCTTGAGTACAAGAAAATCTATGGTCTCATCTGCTAGTCTTAATTCCAACCTAGTTTCCTGGAGAGCTAGTTGTTGGCCTTCATAGATCTTGAAATGATAAAATATGATCAAAATTGGTATTTTGGACACAACTTGTCTGAGTCATAGGCTTGGCTATCCAAGTCCTAGATTCGATCATTCAAGTAGGCTCCTAGAGAAAAATGAATGTTTGAGTGGTCAAGCTCACACTCGAATGAGGGCTACCCATCCGAGCTTCTAAATTGATCGTCTAAGACCTCAGGATCCGACCGTCGTGAAATTTGGTCCAAGTCAAGAGAACTGTTGTTTGAGTCAGACATCCTAGTGGACTTAAGTGACTCAGACATCTGAGCCCAATGGGAATTCAGTAGTTCGAGGCCTCTAGTCGCCATCTGAGTGGTGTAGAAAAAAAACTCCGAATGGCACAAGATTGATTTTATTGATTCAATGCACAACGTGCAATGCACCCACGATTTTGACTCAATCCCACAAACATCAATGAGGACTCAAGGCATACTTGGAGTGCCCGAATGTGATGATACGAGGGATTGTTGCTGCTTGCTACCTTTGGACATGTAGCTCTTTGTCTCTCTCTCAATCTCATAGTGTGCAAATGAGCTCTCTCTTTCCCCTTCAAACCTTTTGTATTCTCTCTTTCTTTCCTTACTCTCTTTTTTCCTTTAAAGACATTAAAAATATTTTTCCTTTCTTTCTTTGTTCCTCTATTTCTTGGTTATATAGAGACTTAGTTTTTCCTTATTTTTCAAACCTTAATGTCTTAGATCTGATCAAAATACACTTCTTATATTCTAACCAATGCATAGAAAGCTTTTTAAACCTAAACTAATCCATGCAACATTGAATGGCCTTTGACTCCCTCACTTTCTACCTTAAACTAAGTACCTTTTGGAGAGCGAAACTCCTACTTCATCAGTCCATCTAGGGCACACAAGTACTCAAGCTTGAATCCATTTGTCTTGCCACAAATGGAACCAAAATATCATCGCTCTCGTGAGTATACTGCCAAGACCCACCATGGACCGCTTATTGTTGCTTCAAACATTTCAAGATGAGAGCTATGAATACCTCTCAGATACCCTTGTGCACTCTCCCACACACAAATGTAGTGAACTCACTTTTGAATCTGATTGAGTTACCTCCTCCCACGAATCCATCGGTAGCTCCATGATCTAAGATGCACTCTCAAACAAGCTCCGTCTCCAAGATCCAAGCTTTGATCTCCATAGTCATGCATACAAGAAAGGAGAATAGAATAATAATAACATGAAGAGAGGAAAAGAAGAGCTTCTCCACAATCCTTCACACACACACACACACACACACAGTCTCTCTCTCTCTCTCTCATGCACAAGAAGGAAGCAAGAACAATAAGCAATAAGAGAACAAGTTTGGCCACACACTAAGAATGAGATTCTCCATTCACTTTTTGATTTTTATCCATGCTCTATCTCCTCCTTGGGTGGCCATCCCCTTTTTGGTTTGGCCTTTTTCCATCCCTCTTTTCTCTTTCCCTCCTCTTTTCTATTAGCATTGGCATTAGCCTATGCCTCTCATTCTTCACAACTTGTAAAGGAGAGAGTCGAGTACTCTTTTACCAAATGAATTATAATGCACCTTGGTGCTCTTCTTGCTAAAATATTAAGGTGCGCTTATTATTGTGTGCTTCCTTCTACAATTAGAATTTTTCGTGCACTTCATGTCTTTAGATTTTTCTAAGTGTGAGTTTCTCCTTCGTCTTCCTTTTGCCTTGGGACTGTCTTCCACTTCTAGTTTTTCAAATTTTTCTATCTTGGTCTTCCAAGGGTTATTAAGGAGAGATGGACATGATATATATTAGCACACAATATCACATACCTGACATTTTCACAAAGGCATTGGCCTGCAAAGAAGCTCCAAAAATTTAAAAGATTACATAGAGTTACAAAGATGCAGTTGTACTTCAGGGAGAGGATTGAGATGGAAAGTTCAATGTATATGGACATTGATGATTGATCACCTTGTTAAATGGGTCTACATATCTAGACTTAGCACATTGATAGTCATTATGATCCTTACATGGCCATTAACTAATCACTTTTTATATTTGATTTGTTACACCTACCTATAGTTTGGATAGCTATAGTGTCACTCGATTTTGGTATTCTTAGTTTTGTATTGTTTGACTTCGTAGACCACTTTCCTTTATATTATATTTTATCTATATTTTGTATACATTATACTGTGAGAGAAAGAAGGAAGAAAAACTAGCAACTTATTTTTTGTATCAAGCTATCACAAGAAAACTAAAGCACATGGATAGAAGTAAGTCTATGATGAACTCATATCAAAAGCCACAAAGCTTGATTTCTAGCACACGATAATTGAGTGCTTGATTTATTTTTAAGGATAGGTGCGTATATAATTATTCTAGTAAAAAGAACTATGTAAATAATTCAATGAAGATATATATAGTCCATATGGTAATAAATTAATATATTTAAATTATATATCATCAATAGGAATAACAATCACATGTGCTATTCAAAAAGGAAGACATTGTATTGTTATGGAGAATGATAACCTTCAAGTGGCATTTATTAAGATGTAAATTCAAGGTGTTCTTGAATTGCTGAATAAGGATCAAGAAGTAGGTACAAAGGTCATAGCAGACATTGAGAAGGTCATGCTCGCATCTCAGTAGCCCATGCCTCCTCTATCTAATGAACTAAGAGAACTTGTAGAGCTTAGTGATATTGAAATTATTGAAGTAATTCAGGAGAATGAAGAAGATAATGATGGTAATAATAATAATGATGATAGAAAAAAGACCAAAGAGCAGGAACAATACCTTGAAGACAAACAAACAATGGATATATAAGACAAGCTATTTTTGTATTAAATCATTATAGCCTTGTAGATGAAAATAATTATTAGTTTTCTTAAAGTTAGGTCTCTCAATTCGTCATATTGTTTGGCATATTGCAATTAAGCATTCACTAAAATATACTAGTATACTAAATAGTTTATGTTTGGATATTATAATTTTATATATTATTTTTAATATGGAATATTATAAAAATATAAATATCTTTTTATTTAAATAGCATACTAAATAGTACTTATAGATTTACTAACTCATACTAGGATTTGAAACATTTAGCTTTCATATTTTATCATACAAGATTATTGTGTGGATATTAATTTTTGTTTGATAATATAAAGCTTTATTTATGTAAAAGTAAGTTAACAAAATATTTTTGAAATGATAGCATATTAACGGTCTTTTTATTGATCAAAGTTACGAATTGGTTAATGATTGTACACATTAGTAATTAATTGTAATAAATTTTTTCTTGTCACCAAAGTTTTGCCAATTAAATTCTCCAATTTCAAGATTATTATCCTGTGTCATAATTAATTAATTATTAATTTTTAGAAAAAGATAAAGTTATATCGTGTAAACTTTATGCTATCAAGATATGAGCTTTCTTATTTGAGAAATTATTGAAAAATGATCCAATTTTTAAAGCAAAGTCATTTTACCATAGTAAATTTTATTGAAAAATACATAAAATTAAAGCTTTTAGAAAGCTATATGTTATTTTTCATCCTATTTTTTTAAAGGAGTCATTTTCTTAAGTTTTTTGAGAGAAATTAGGAGAATCTCCTTAAGAGAAACATGTCACTTATCCAAAAGGTAATTTGTTACTATGTTTTTTGGAAAATTTGCTTAACAATGTCTTCTTTGGGGCTGATATCCCATTCTCTACTTCATTGGGAGAGTCAAAGGAGACTTCTATGGAGGTGGATTCTTTTTCTTTCTAGGAATCATAGACCTTCAATACCACTTTTTTGGGTTCCCTACCTAGGTTTAGGGTGCCTTTAAACCAATCCATTCTTGCTCCTGCTTCAAACAACCATGGTCTTCTAAGTAATATAGGGTAAGATGTTTCATAAGAGTTGAGCTTGACCATGAGGTATATCATCTTGTAATCTTTGCCATCAACTATGGTCTTGATGTAAAGAAGGATACCTAAAGGCTTGATTCTGCTTTGATGAGCCATTGAGTGGATTGCATATCTTGCATGCCTAGATCTTTTACCGTGACATTTGTCATGATGCTCCACTGAAGAGCCTCCATCTATCAATGCACTTGTAATGAAGCAACCTTCTATCTAAACGCTAGTCTTTGGAGTGCCAAGATCGAGCAGCAAGGTGTTGGCCATCTTCACTTTTTTCACAGGCTCTGGACCTTATTATTTTTGGTAATAGTTGCACGCTTGGAAATCCTTAGGTCATGTCTTCACATGAGAATGATTTTGAATCTTCTTTTACAACTAGGGGAGAGCATCAACAATTGTCAGAATGTCAAATTAGGGTGAAAGGTATCCAAGTCCTTGACCAAATCATACTCTTTGATGGGATCCATGGCCTTCTCCAACTCACTAGGAAATGGGGTAATATCCACTCTCATTTTCCCTATTTCTTCAAGCAAGGGCTCCATCACCACTTTGTCTATCACTAGAGGTATATCTAATTGTTCTATCTCATGGTCCTCTCATTCTACATCCTAGAATGTCTTTGTGTCCTTCTACAACACTAGACTATTTTACACTATACTCTCCTCTACTATACTGCATGGCTTTATTGGGAGCTTGAATGTAATATTTCCACACAAAATATTAAAACAACCCTAGACCCCACACACCACACACAAAAAGTAGTTCAAAATAATCTCTCGCATCGATAAATGTTGGTGGCTAAGTGTTCCCTCCGCGCATATTAATAAATTCCAGTTCTGTGTTCTGTATGGAAGACCGTGGCTTGAAACCGTAAGCCCACGCGGGAACACCCTTCACGGGAAAAGCAAAAGGATAATGGATAATTTAGTGCAATTTTTTTAATTAATAAGCCCCTCCCCCTCAATCGATGCATGGCAGGGAGAGGGAGTATTAGTGTGGGAAAAGCTTGAGTGGTGGAGTGCATGGGGGAGGGAGGAGGCATGTAGAGCCACCTGTGTGGCTATCTCCCCCCCCTCCCCCCCTTATTCTATATAACCTCCCCCTTAATCTTGGGGGAGGAATCGAGAAGGGAGAGAGGATCGTGAGCCTGCCCATGCTGTGCTGGCTGCCATTGCCATCAACGTCGCCTGCTGCCGCTATAGCGCCATGCTGTGCCACTCCACCTCAATAGCCACCATCATCATCATAATCCTCCTCATCGTCGTCAGCACCACCCTCCTCATCATCACCTCCATCCTCATCTTCTCTCTCCACAGTCGTTTTCTATCACAGAAGCATTCGAAGCTTCTTTGGAAGCTTCTATAAAAGCTTCCCATAGCCCCGATTCACCCGTGCCTTCCTAGGGTGCTTTAAACCCGCAACCGCAAGGCCCTGTCCTACACGGGGGAAGGAGGTCGCGGACTGGGAGACTTCAAAACATGAAAGTAATTCAAGGGGGAGTTGCTGCGATGAAATTCATTGCATAATGGCTCCTAAGCAAAAGACGCGAGGCGCACACGTGGGAGCTTCCACTCCGAGTTCACGTGTGGACAACACCCCGAACCTCAATGCCCAGGTTCTTAAAAATTGATTCCGCATGAAAAGAATGCACTAGGCATGCCTACTTCTTGTAGGCAATTTCATGCCATTATAGAAGGAAATATATTCAATTTTAAATGTATCAAAATTCATTCTTTTGAGGATCAACATAGTACATTGTCCTAATAATATCAACTTTGGAGGGTTTTAATTACATAGGTTGTGAAGAACACTCTAAGTATCCCCTTTATCTTTCTATTTTGCATCTATGAATAAGCCCTAGCTCTTTTCCTTCTTATTCTTGTGAATCTCCACCGACCACGATTCCTGAAGCTTCTTCACTATCTTCCACTTCATGATGTTTGAAAATTATTCAATGAAGGAAAAATCTTCCATTGATACTCATTCTATCTCTTTTTCTCTTCAGTTTTATGGGAAACACTTAACTATGGTGATAAAACATTAGGTAGCTTTAGAAGATAGTGGGATATACCTATCACATAGAACCCACATCAAGATAGCGATATGTTTCTAAAATTGAGGGATGTACTTCTTGTAAAAAGTGAATTTTATAATAAAGATATCCAATTCATGAAAAGTAGTAAGAATTCTATAATCTTCTATTTCTTTTCATTTTCTTCAATAGTGCCACTTCTTCCATTTTCAGCCTTTTTCTTTATACCTTACTCAACCAAAAAAGAACACTAAGAACAACCAATCTTCATTCAACATCACATAATGAATCTTCCACATATTTATCACAACAAAACTTCAACATATTTTTCATATTCCTAATCAAAACTATTAAAGAATAAAAATTAAACAAATGAAAGATCAAATTTGGATGGAATTCATCACATAGTATTCATATTTCATCATCTTGATAGTATTCATAGTCTTTCTCTCAATATCTTTGATGCATATATAATGTTTCTTCATAGAAATTGACAATGTCTCATACACTATCTTTGTCAACTATGCTCTCTCTCAATACTATATGAGAATAACAAAGAACCACACTCAATAATCCTCTCTTGGTCATGAATACCCCTCCCAAGAAATATGCGTGATATGAAGGGGTACCAAAGCCACTAAAGTGACCCTAGGAACTCATCGGTGTCATTATCACTTTAGTCTTCACTTCAAGTCTTCATTGGCTACTTCTTTTGCTTATTCAAGCTATAAAGAGCTTCCATTCTTATCTTTTCAAGATTGGAAAACATCCCTAAGCTAAGCATCCATCCATTAGAATAGAAGCATACAAAAGACATCAAAAGGAATGCAAAAGCTCAGAACTCCATATTCGGGAATTTGGGAATTTCCAATCAATATGGGAATTCCAAATCAAAATGGATTTCTTAAATTTTGGAAATTTCATTAATTTTGAGCTTGGTGCAATGGAACATATTATTGCTTATGGTTATTTTCAAGAGATTTTAAAAAACTCAAAAAAGTGGTGTTAATAAACACCTTGTTTTAATATCCTTGAGAAACTTGAAATAAAATCTTCAGTCAGATGGTTTCTTGTAGACTTTTTTTGGGCCTTCAATACAATCTTTGGGGAATTTTAAAAATTTTGGGAGATTTTTTTACCTTTCTTCATCCAAGAGAAGACAATGCTATCTATTGTCTCCCATCGTTTAGGATCTTTTTTGTTGCACATCCAATATTTATCCCACCATGTAAGATACACCTATGCATTTATAGCATTTTGACGACTACAAACTGGTGCCCAATATTGTATATGTACCTTGTTGAAGTTTTTTGAATTTCTATTTTTATCCACCTCACTTTGTGCAACACCAGTCAACATAAGATATATTGGATCTGAAGGTCTAACAAACACAAAGTCATCTTTCTTAACATTAAACATTCGTTCAAATGCATGTTTTGGTCGTTTGCTAAAAGGACCACAATAGTGACCATTCAACTCTTCCAATCCAATAAAGTCATTTGCACTATCTACATCTATATTGGTTACATCGCTTTGTGTTCTTGTCCAAAAATCTATGAAAAATATATCTTCTTGGACATTTGGAGTTTCAAGAGCGTAGATCATATGTTTCTATTAATCAACCATTGGTCTTATAAACTTTTTGAACTCTGCTTCACGTCCTTGTAAATTTTACCATCTTTCCCAATAATCAAAATAATCTTTAACTCCACTTACTACTTTTTGATGATCCTTATTGTACTCAAACATGTGCAACAACATTGGAACACCCTTTGGAAGAGTAGGCTTTCCTGCAAAGTCTCTCTTCCATAATTCAACACCACCTTCTCTTGGTAACTAGTCTAGGGACTTTGGATGCATCTTCTATTGCAGGACACGTGTATCTCCTTCCATATAAAACTGAAATTGAAGAGGTTTTGAGTGACCAACAAGTGTATCTTTGGAATCACAGAAGTATCCCTCAATGTATCTCTTAAAGTCATGCACATGTGTAGGACTTGTTATCTAGTATGATTGAAAATGTTGCATAAGATGAGGAAAAGTGAACGTCATGCTCATCCTTAGCTTCTCTAAAATTTTTATGAACATTGCATCAATGTCTTTATGTATATGAATCACCATGAGAAACCCAAGCTAGATTATCTTGAATGTTCCTCATGCAATAAGAAATGATAGATATGCAAAGAGATAGCGATTTTTATTTTCTGATCCACAATTATCAAGTTGAAGTAGTAACTTCTCTCGAAATCGTTTGAAATGATGATGGCCATCTTGTGGTGTATTATCTTCCATGCATGCTTTATTTTGTGCAACACCTTTGATGTTAGTGCTTTTTTTGAGTTGAGGGCATTTAGTAGCATACAGGTTGATCTTGGCATTCCATCTACTTGTAGATCACCATTTTCAAGCCTATGTACTCACTCCAAGTTCCTGAAGCACAATGACAATGAGGAAATTGTGAAGTTAGGATTGTGATCCCATAGATCAAATGAGAAATGTCCATATCTGCCTTCTCCATGCCCATGTGTAATCATTCCTACTAAAGAAACTAGTAGTTGAGTAGATCTTTCAGTCTCTTTTGATTGAAGCCTTAACCTAGGGATAAATGTATTTTGCTAGCCCATTTTATCATGTATGATGCACAAGTTTTTCTCTAGATCTAATGTTGAGGCCAAGCGCCAACTGTAGTATATGTTTCAAAAAATTTGTTGTTGTAGCATGTGCCATTAACACTTTTTTAGAAGCACATTTTGCTCTTGAAGACACTTTGTTGCTGCAAGTTTCTCTTTGATCTTTGAGCAAATACTACATTTGGAGAACTCACTTGTCTTTGCTAAGGTTACATGCTTGAACTCTATGTTCCAAATACGATTGAAGGTGGACAAGGACATCTGCTTACATTCCAATACCATTCAATGTTGTATTTACTTCTACCCATATATCTATCTACTTGTAAATATATGGGATGACCAATTGTGTCTCCCTTGATCCGTCTTGCATTTTTCTACTCTTGTGTGGCATTTGCTCTGCATTCTTCTTGACAAAGTCTCTAAGGATGGCTCTTCCCATCTATGTGTGATCCCAAGCTGCTCTTATTACCCCCCTGTTTCGATGCATTCCCCTCCTCACGCCATGCTCAAATTGTGTTTTTTGTACCTATAAAAAGATGTCTTTGGGATTCCATGAATCTCATACAATGCACTTCCACATGCCACTTATCTGTTGAAGATGAAGCTGTACTTCCTTGTTCCCAAGTGATCAATCTTGCATGATGATTTGAACATGTCATAAACATAGTTTGTGTGGTCTTCAAATTGCAATCCCCAAAATTTTTTACGTAATTGTTGCATTGCTTCTCTATCAGCAAATTGACAACACTTTTCTTGGCAATAATCAATCGTGGAAACCTTTGAAATGGAGTCCATAGAAGTCCTAAAGTTTGCACCTTTAGGGGCACTAATTCGAGGCTTTCTATTGACAAAACAATATGATCTCTCTTGAACAAAAAATATTTTTTTATAGAAACAGAATCTTCATTGGTATCTTCCATGTTTTTGGCACAAGCATTTGCAAAGATAAACTACATGTATGATTGTTGTTTTAGCAGTGGTGTTTCATGATTAAAGGTGACATGTTTAATAGGCCATCTTTCCAAAGTGACATAGTGGAGGTTGTTACCTATATATGCTCCTACGGTTTGATCAAGGGTTTGATCAATCACCACACCAACATCCTCTTCTCCTAGTAATTCAAAGTTTATCACATCATATGGAAAAGCCAATAATATAACCCTTGTCCCAACACACATTGTGTTGCCTTTTGTCCATAACATCACTCTACATTCTCTCCAACTTTCACAAATGCTAAGCACATCAATATCCTCAGACAGTAGGATATGGTTTGATTCATAATCATCTCCTTTGTCATGAATTGCTATTGAGTTTGAAACAACCACTACATCTTTCTTTTCCCATTTTGCAAAGGTACTACAGCCTCATGAACCTTCATTGTATTAATTGTTGAGAATGGCAAATATGCCGCTACATTTATACCTTTATCAATAGCCATTGAAATATATCCATCTTGAAGTGTTTCTCCATGGCATGTTTCATTTGGATGTATTTCTTGCACTCTCTCAAGTGCAACAACCTCATGATCAACTAGCAAATTCATAGTTTCTCCAAAATAAAATTCGTTATTCATGATACCTGTACAAGTGAGAAAATGGAGATTTTATGATTTGTATGTTATCACCTCTTAGAAAGAAAAAAATAGTAATGAAATTTCTAAATACAATGAAGTATCAACTTTTATTGAAAAGAAAAAAGCACTGAAACATTAGATAGAATGAGTCCAACATCCATAGTACAAAGTATTAATGAAAACATCTTATAGAAAGGGGATAGATTTGACCATATGGCCAAAAACAAACTTTCTCATGAACTATGCCCTAAACTAAAGAAGATCAAAATATTCTTCTATTAATTTTAGTTTCCCTTGTTTTTACTTTATTTTATTAGCTACTCTTTGAGTAAGGAAAAACTTCCTTGTGTGTTCTCATTGGGAAAAGATAAATCACATGTTCAAAACTTGTACTATATCTATTAAAATATCTATTCAACATGAGAATGATGATTAAAACTCTTTATAATGTATATAGAAAAAGATTTAGCCACATGGTCAAAAATCTATTGTATGTATTCCAAACCATAGCAAATATAAAAATTATTTGTGATCCCCATAGGAAAAGACATAGTCAAATGATTGAAACCTTTGTTGTATGTATTTCACATGAAAAAAAAGATAAAAGTTCATTGTGGTCTCCATAGAAAAATATTTAGCCAGATGGTCAAAACCTTTAAAAAAATACATACAACAAGGATAACAATTCATTGTGATCTTTATGGAAAAAGATTTAGCTAGATGGTCAAAACCTCTATTGGAATTATTTTACACAAGACTTAGGATTAAAACTCCTTGTGATGTTCACAACAAAAGATTTAGCCATATGGTCAAAACATGTATTGTATGTAACCTAGATGATAGCAAGGATAACAATTGTTTGTGATGTCCATAGAACAAGATTTAGCCAAATGGTCAAAGCCTCTATTGTATGTCAACAAGGATAAACACTCTTTGTGATCTCCATAAGAAATTATTTGATCAAATGATCAAAACCTTTATTTCATGTATTCCACATGACAACAAGGATAAATATATTTTATGAGAAACATCGGCATCATACTTGAATGTTGAAACCACAAAGGACCTCCAAAGAATAGGAGATTTCATTCCCTATGACATGAAGCTCTAAAGATTGAGGAAATTTCACCATTAATTATAAGCTATTTGAGAAGGAAACATAATTTGTATCATGGTTAAATATTGATAAACTTTTTAGTACCTACTTATTCATAATAGTAAAATGTATTATATTACATTTTATTTTTAAGTTATATTATTTACGTCTAAATCATGTTATATTAATATATCATACTATGTGCATATTACAAAATATAATATAAAAATATATATTACTTTAATTTTATTAATAATTAATAAATATAATTAAAATATATTAAATTTTATTTTGTGAGATTATGTAAAATTAAGATTAAATCTACTCGTATACCGTAACAAGTTATGGTAATTTGAATAGAGTGATACGTTAAATGATCCCTTTCACAAGGTCGGTCTTTATAACTAATCATGATGTTTTTCAAAATGAGTTTATCTTCTCCTCCCTCTCTCTTCCATACAACTCTTTGACCTAAGTGTTTTCTCTGTTGCGTTTTTATAGTTGTAGGTTTTGCATCCCTAATCCTCTGCATTTTTATCTCTGCTCTTGTCACCCCTCTCTTACTGCAAGTTTTGTGGCCCTAATGTTTGGTGGTTCTACCCCCCTGCTCTTCTCTGAGTACTCTTCATTGTTTCATTTTCTCAACTGAAACATATTGTGTAGTGCAAATTTTGGTTTGAATCAGGGTATTATGACCAAAACTACATTCGTCTTCAAATCAGAAATCTTGCTCCAACAAAGGTTCAGCAATTCTATAGGACAGTGAATGATTGCCACTCCACAACATGCACCTCTACTTCACGCGTGATTTTTGTTACATTGGTACATTATTACTTATTTCTACTAACTACAACAGGTTTTAAACTCTTCCCTAGATTATTTCTGATTTTGAGTTAAACTACACTGATTTGGTACTGGTGATTCTTTGCTTCTTTTCTAATCTCTACATGTATACTCTCTCTCGATCAATTCAATCCATAAAATTACTACAAATCACACTACTACTCTTTCATATAATTAGTATAGAATAATATTAAGATCAAACACTACAACCATTATCTAAATAAGAATCATGTATGAAAATTAAATGCAAATCTTTATTTATATAGCAATGAGATTAGACACTTACTCTTGAAAATATCCTTCAGTAATATTAGAACATTTTATCAAGTTCTTATGTATCATATTATACTTTACTATGTAGCACTTTGTGTTATACTGTATTTTCATTGTAAAAGCATTTTAGTAAGATTTTATCGTTACATTCTTTATGATTTTGCAATAAGCATATGGCCATACAATACTTACCGATACTCAATATGATTTTTTCATAGGATGAAATTTGATATTCTAACAACACATATCATGATCTTTCATCAATCTATAGATTAGACCATTGGTCAAAAATTTTCTTACAATAAAAGAAGTACTTTTTTGTGATTTTATTCGATACAATCTGAGATTTGGCCATGTGGTCAAATCTTTTCTTATAATATAAGATGTAGTTTCTGTTATTTTTCCCAATATACTATGAGATTTGGCCATGTGGCCAAATCTTCTCCTTAAGCTATCTCTTGGCCAAGAAAAGGGCTCTTGCAGTATCACAATATCTTGCAACATATCACCTACTTTGTTTATTTTACTACAAGAATGACATTTTTCCATTTGGTCAAATGCTTTCTTATATTATCAACCCTTATTTACTTCCAAAAGGAAAGAATAGTTTCTACATATAATTCCTTACTTTCTATAATTTGGCCATGTGGTCAAATCTTGCCTTGCAACAAACAAACCACTTTTTTGGAAACTGATCCTCAAAAATTAAAACTAAATCTAAGGCACGTTTGATCTCACAAATTTCGGGTATGCTAGATTTGGTTGTATGTCAAAGTCTTCTAAGACAAACATATTCTATATAATCTCCAAAAAATGGCAGACCATGTTCTACTTAGAACTCCTTAATTACCTACCATATTTATAGGAAGTTTAGCCATGTGGTTAAAACTTGTCGTGCAATAAACGAACCACTTTGTTTTCATAAGCCATGTATTTTATTATCTATATGGTCATATATAGATATCATATCATTTTACCATAGATTAGCCACTTTGTCCATTCCGCTAGAGAAAAAAAATGTCCATATGGCCAAATCTTTCATTTTGTTATCAATGTTAGCATCCAAGAATCCCCCATTCTTGTTTCATTTAGCCATGTGATCAAATCTAATCTCACACATCTTGCAAACCATGAGACCACTTTTTTCATTCCACTGTCAAATGATATTTGGTTATATAGTTAAATCCAATTTCGTAATATGTTGCAACAAAGGAACCACTTTCTTCATATGGTTATGAAACTAGATTTGGCCATATGGTTAAAAGTAGTTTATAAAAATATATATATCTTGTAGGTTTCACCATGAGATCAAATCTCTACCCTTCAAGTGTTTTTCACATTACCTTATGTTGATATCTAAGGGATTTGCTACATAGCCATATTTGTTTATATGTGAATCTCATATCACAATGAACCACATCCTCTGTTTAACTAGTCTTTTAAACCATATGGTAAAAAACCATGGCAAAGTTTCTAATCTCATAGATAAATCTTATGACTAAATAAGATTTTACCACATGGCTAAAATCAATGGTAACATTTCTACAATATGAATCCTTTCAAGGGAAACTTACATGTACACTAATTAAAATGTTAACTTTGGACCGAATGGAGTCATGAGATTGCTACATCACCACATTGATATATGGGTGGATCTCATATTGGACTAAGTCTCATTCTTTGATTAAATAGTATGTAACCACATGGCCAAAAATCTTATCAACGTTCCTAGAGTATGATCCTTGCATAGGAAACTTACATGGAGAAGAAATCCAATGTTAACTTAGGGACAAAATCATCCATGAGATTTTTTGCATAATCACAATGATTTTTCACTATATCTCATACCCACTAATAGTCAACATTTCATTACTGCTTATCCACTTGGTTAAGCCCATGGCCAACTCTCACTATTAATAGAATTTGATCTTCTCACTGAAGTCCATGGCAAAGTTTTTACTATATGATTGTTGCAAGAGAAACATAGTTAATGCTAACTTAGGGCCAAAATAATCCATGAGATTTGATACATAAGCACATCTATTTATGGTTAGATCTTATACCACACTTAATCTCAAATTTCAATATTTCATTTTATGGAAGAGGCCCTTTTGAGTATATTTATCTTGTATTTTGAAAAATCTTGTGGTGTTGTTTTTTCAAATTTCAACCTAGAAATCTTATACATTTATTTAGGTTTTGTGAATTTTGACTATTTATAGATCCACTTTTATTTGAAAATTTTTTCTATTTATAAAACTATTCAATGTCAAAGAAAGATAGCACATCCAAAAAGGAGACCCAAACCATTGATGGAGTTAGTGGTGATTTTGTGTATCCATGGTATGTGGATGTTTATGATAGTCAAGGAAAAAGGGTTGACAATGTTCTCTTATTTACTTTAAAGAGTGATATTGCATTTTTTCAACAAGATGGTGTCATAGAGAACATGACAAATGGATGTGCTGGGAAAGAGGGAATACCATGTAATCTTGTTAAGATCAAGGGGAAAAATGTAGTATACAAACTTGATCCTTTGTCATTTCACTTTGCACATATTAAAGAGGATGAAGAATACGCTTTGAAAACGATGGGTTGGACCTTATTTGAGGAGTTAAAGGGTACAAAGGACACTATATTATTTGAGGGTACAAACGATGGGTTGGACCTTATTTGAGGAGTTAAAGGATACAAAGGACACTATATTAGCATTCCAAGCTGTCCAACATAGTGAGCTACTTTCCCTATCACGAAAAGGCGATCGCCCCAACAAAAGAATGAAGCCCAAAGATAAACAAATATACTTGAGATATTCACCTCCTTCTCAATAAGAAAATAATTCACAAAATCCCTCAAGCTCAAAGTCAAAATCACCTCAATAAAGTTCATTGTCACAAGCTCTAGTTGTTAATATGGCTGCTAACACTACCGAGAATGATGCCACTTTACCTTCCATGCTAGAAGCTACACCTGCAAAGCTAATAATTTCTCTTGAGGTCAAGGGAATAGAAAGAACATTTGATTTTTCTAAGATAATTAAGAATAAGGGAAAGAAGGAAGAATTTGGATTTCACATGTTTGAAAAAATCTTTCCATTTGGTCCAACATGTAACGTGACCGTCTATTGACTGTCTAAGCAGGTTTTTGATAGTTCATCGAGAAAGGAATCTAAGCATCGCCGCCTGGCACTCCCACAGAATGTCATGGGTTTGTCGCCCCTAGGTTTTCCCAAGTCCGCTTTGCAATAGAATGTTCGCGACTGAGCCCACTAGGATCAACCTGAATCTTGAATCCATGGTGGTCAAGGTTTCTCGGTCACTGTACTATATGCGGAATTACCCAATCCGAAGCAAGTCCATACCCCTCTGGGTTCAAGGAGAAGTAGGCACGAGAGGGATGCCTCGCTCCACCTCTCTGTCCATAGGGCATAATCCCCTTCCGGTCCCCAAAAACTGTATGAATTCATGAATTAACCTGCACTACCCAAAGGTCTAACTATGATAAAATCTTGTGAGAAGCCTCCCAATTCTCTGGGACCACCCTATTGTAGGACAGGCCCATCGGGGGTTTCGCCCTCCTGCTTCTCTCGTTTGGTGTACTTTAGTTATCTAATTTTCCCTATCACTTTTAGGTGTGACATGTAAAAGCAGCTTCCTTAATTAGCCTCTTAAAGGACAAGGTTCGGTCACATAATCTTATGGCATTGACACAAAAACAAATTCAAACAGGTTCCATGGAAGTAAACTTAATATTAGCAATTTATGAGAGATACAAGTCTTGTTCAAAAAGGGACAATATTCGCAATCCATAAGGATGCACTTTATTTCCACCAAGTTTCCGCCTTGGACTGATAACAAGGGCCCCTCGAGAATATTTCCCGAGTCACACAGATCATTTGATAGGACCTAGAGGCAGGGAATTTACAGCTAGAGCCCCCCTGGCATCCAAGCATCCTCCTACATTCAAGCCAGCCCACAGTGAGACCTCTCATGGCGGGTTTGGTCCACGTTCTCGTCACGGCTATTTAGAACCCCCTTGGCTAGTGTAACGTGTCCGCTAGTATCATCCAAGACACGTCTTAGCAGTCCATCGGAAAGGATGTCTAGAAACCTCAGCCCAACACTCCCATGGAATGATACGAGACTTGCAATCTAGGTCTTCCCGCATCTACCACGTAGCGGAAGTATCCTGGCCATTCCCATTTAGGATCGTCCGGAATTAGGGTGTATGAAGTAAAGAAATATGAGGGTTAAAACACGGGGTTTCAAAGAAAGATGGGATCTATGGATTTCGGCACGGGGATTAAGGGTTTTTGAGGTCAAGGGAATTTGGGCTAAGGTGGCTTTCCAGGGATGCTAGGGGGCAAAGGGTTTCTAAAGGTTAGAACTGGGAGGGAATGAAAAGGATAAGGAAGTGCATAGGAAGGGGAACTTGAGGGTTTTAAAAACCCGGGGGAGGGGGAATGAAAAATCATAGGAAGGGATATGAGGGGGTGAATGGGGGCTTGATTAGCCCCCCCTTAGGAAGCTTCTACAAGGAAGCTTCCTTTATCAGGTGGCAGGAGGGGGGGAAGGAGAAGTTTGATGGTGGCGCTGTGGAGAGGGAAGCTGGAGGTGATAGGCGGTAGTGGCGGCAGCATCAGGCGGCAGAAATCAAGCAGGGCAACGAGTATGTTCTTCTCCTCTTCCTCCTCTCTTCGTCCTTGTACCTGCGGCCCTTCCTCTTTATATAGGGGAGGGCAGGGAATCCTCCCCCCCTTGCCTGTCAGTATGCATGGCGAGGGGCCTGAGCAACCTCCAGCGAGGAGCTTGCTGCCCCCCCCCTCTATCCCCTATCGATCCCCGTACCTCTCGCAGTGTCACGACTACAGCACATGCACCGCCATGAAGGCGCAATTTTTTTTTGTTTTTATATATTTAATATATTACATTCTCTCCCCCTTAAAATAATCGAGACGTCCTCATCTCGAGGGAAACTGGGGATATTAATAGTTGAGAGTGCCTTCATCTACCCAGGTGGCATCCTCTTTGGGATAATCTTTCCACTGGAGGAGGCATTCTCTCAAGGGTCTGGATCTTAACTGTCTCTCCCTAACATCTAAGATCCTATCCGGCCTTAGTTCAAGGACTCCTTGACTAGGCATTACAATTTTTGGTCATCAAGTACATGGTTAGGGTTGGATACATATTTTTTCAATAGGCTGATATGGAATACATTGTGAACCTTTAGGTTGTTAGGGAGTTGCAATCTATAAGCACTCGGTCCTAGGCATTTGAGGATTTTGTATGGCCCACAATACCTTGGACTTAGCTTCTTGAAATCTCCTAGGGATAGAGAACTCTTTTTAGGACGTACGCGAATGAAGACCATGTCTCCTTCTTCGAAGACTCTTTCCTTATGCTTTAAATCTGCGTATGCCTTTTGTCTATCCTTGGCCGCTTGTATGTCTTGTCTTATTGACTTTATTTGATCATCCATGTCTTCCAACATCTGTCTTGATGCTTAAACCCTTAGGGTTGGATCAGAAAAGTTTAGGGGACTTCGACAATCATGACCATACAATGCTTGGAAAGGGGTCATCTGAATGCTTTGTTGGTAAGAAGCATTGTAAGCAAACTCTACCAAAGGAAAGTATTGAATCCACTTCTTGGGTTCTTGAGAGCAGTATGCCCTAAGCATATCCTCGATGACTTGATTTACTCGCTCTGTTTGGCCATCCGTTTGGAGATGGTAGGCGGTGCTAAAATAGAGTTGAGTCCCAATAGCTTCAAAGATAGCTCTCCAGAAGTGTGATGTGAAGAGAGAATATCGATCACTAATGATTCTTCTAGGTAAACCATGTAGCTTGAATATCTCTTTGATAAACAATCTTGTAATGTCGGAGGCTTTATAGTTTGTCTTTACTGGAATCAGGTGTGCAACCTTGGTAAGCATGTCAACTACAACCATGATGGAGTTGTATCCTCCCTAGACTTGGGGTAAGCCTACAACAAAATCCATACTGATGAATTCCCATTTCATTTGGGGGATGTCAAGCGGTTGCAGTTTCCCTGGCATCATGATATGTTCGGCTTTGATACGTTGGCAAGACAAACACTCAGTGACATATTTGAGAATGTCACCTTTAAGCCTCTCCCAATGGCAGATCTTCCTGAATGCATTAAGAGTCTTAGCATAGGCAGGATGTCCTGCGAAAGGGGAATCATGAGCTTCCCACATTATCTTCTGCTTAAGTGACTGTCTTGTTGGTATACACAGCCTTGTTCTGTAGTAGACAAGTCCATTATCAATGGAAAATTCCTGATACTTAGGTTGCAACTTTTGATTCTGCTCCTTGGTAGATATTTCCTTTAGCATTGTTTGGTAGGCCAAATAATGGCATGCTTCCTCTCTAGCTAATTCAAGTATTGGATTGTTTGGCATAAATACTTTTGTAGCCAGAGATCTGGCCGTTGATGGCTTGTGCAAGATTAGGGAATTTAGGAATGCCTTGCGACTAAGTGCATCGGCAACTACATTCTCTTTCCCTGGTCGGTACTTGATTTCAAAGTCATATTCCTCCAACACTTCAATCCACCGACGTTGCCTCATGTTGAGCTCGTTCTAGGTAAAGATCCATTTGAGACTCTTATGATTGGTTACTAGAGTAAACTTGTTACCCAACAGGTCGTGTCTCCAAAGCTTTAGAGCATGGATGACAGCTAGTAATTCCAGATCATGCGTGGCCTAATTCTTTTCATGACTCTTCAATTTCCTTGAAGAGTATGCTACTGGATGACCTTCTTGCATAAGTACACACCCCAAGGCAAGAATGCTAGCATCAATTACTACGTCGAACTCCTTATTGAGGTCAGGAAGTTTTAAAGTAGGTGCTGATACCAAACTTTGCTTCAATTTGTCGAAGCTATTTTGTTCGGAAGTTGACCATGTAATGGAAGTCTGCTTCTTTAGTAAGTCTGTAAGAGGTGCTGCAATCAAAGCATAGTTTTTGATGAAGACCCTATACCATCCTGTCAATCCAAGAAAGCTACGTAACTCTTTGACGGATACTGGTATTGGCCATTCAAGCACATCTCTGACCTTGGCTGGGTCTACTGATATCCCTTCTGATGATACTATGAATCCCATATATTTAATCTGATGCTTGAAGAATGCATACTTCTTCATTTTTGCATACAACTTATGTGACCTCATTGTCTCAAGGACAATCCGAAGTTGAGGTTCACGATCTTCTTCCTGTTTAGAATAGACTAAAGTTTCATCAAAGAAGACAAGCATGAAATCATCAAGATATGGCCTAAAAATGTCATGCATTAATTTGTTGAAGGTAGCAGGTGCATTTGTAAGCTCGAATGACATAACCAGGAACTCAAAGTGCCCATATCTTGTATTGAAGGCCGTCTTTGGGATATCTTCTTCCTTGATCCTTATCTGATAGTAACCTGACCTGAGATCAATCTTGGAGAAGATCTTTGCACCCTGAAGACGATCAAGAAGCTCATCTATTCTAGGAATAGGATACTTGTTCTTGACTGTTGATTGATTCAACCCTCGGTAATCAATACATAGTCGAAGTGTCCCATCTTTCTTTTTCTGGAATAAACCTGGAGCTCCCCACGGTGAATTGCTAGGCCGGATGTAGCCCTTATCTAACAGTTACTTGAGTTGTTCCTTCAACTCTATTACTTCTGGTATGGACATTCTATAAGGTCTCTTTGCAATTGGCGCAACTCCAGGTACTAACCTAATCTCATGATCTACTTCTCTTTGAGGCAGAAGTTCAGTGAATTCTTCAGGGAATACGTCAGTGTATTCCTTTAGCCAAGAAGGTCCTTCATGAGACTCTTGCTTTTGATCTAACTTGTTGAGTTTGATCAAGTAAACGGATAATCCTTTTCTGACTCCTTTTTTGATCCGAGATGCTTTGGCCAATTGGATTCTTGGCACTCCTGCCTCACCTTGAGTTGTGACAAATTTCCTTTCAGAGTTTCGAAAAGAAACTTGACCCTTTCCACAGTGAATGTGGGCGTCGTTGGGCTTAAGCCAATCCATTCCGAGTAGACACTCATGGATACCTAAATTCATGACTCTGAATTTGACTGAAGTCTTCTTTCCTCCCAGAAAGAATTCCTCCTTAGTAGTTTGCCTGGTACAAGTTACCTCACGACCATTTGCCAATTCCACAAGCAGGGTAGGTTCTTCTACTGTGGCTATTCCTAATCTTTTTGCACATGCTGGTGAGATAAAGGAATGTGTACTGCCACAATCAATCAAGGTTTTGAAACCTTTACCTTGATAGTCCGACGGTGTCTGAATCACCGATAACTAGTGATTTGGCCCTTTCTTGTGTAGAGCGGCGTGGACTGTTGCTCTTGCGAACTCTACTTCCATGGTCGGATCTTCTTCTTCTTCGTCTTTGCATCTTTGCCTATTAGCTATACAGGCAGTTCTTCCTCTTCCTCGGGTGTTGGCTCCTTGACCACGACCTGCTCCTTGGAAAGGCGTTTGGCGATGTCCACCGCTGAGCTTGGGACATTGCCTCTTGAAGTGACCAGGTTCGTTGCAGTGGAAACAACGAAGGTTTCGGCCATTACTTTGAGTAGGAACAAAGTTGTTGACGTTATTTGTCCTTGCTTTCTTTCTTTGTCCCTGATTATGACCTTGAACTCTCTTCATTTGAGGTTTGAATGCTCCTCTGTTCGGGTCACTATAAGACCAAGTTTTATTACCCCTTGGTCTAGCTTGCACCTCCTGAATTATGGGTGCCGCTCGAATGAGTGCATCCTGAAGGTCTGATGGTCGCATAGATTCGAGACGAGTATTTACTGGTGGATTGAAGCCCGCACAAAATTTGGACACCTGCTGCGTCATGTCCATCTGTGGCGCATACTTTAAAAGTGAAATGAATTTAGAGTAGTATGCGTCAAGAGTGAGTCCTAACTGTTTTAGCTAGTAGAACTCGTTCATTTTTTTGCGTGCGATATGTAGGTGGTAAGTATCTTCCCTGCACGGCTTTCTTCAGCTTCTCCAAGGTAACAGATCCCTCTGAAATCCCTTGATCCCTGCACCATTGCTTCCACCAAAGTCTGGCTTCGCCGGTAAGCTTTAACTTGGCGAGCATAGCCTGATTGGTGGGTGCAGTACCGACTGCTTCAAAGTAATCCTCCATGGATTCAATCCAAATTTCAGCATCATCCTGAACAAACTTGCCTCTCCCATCAAACTCGAGTGGCTTAATCTGCTTGAGGAGGAACTTCTTCTCCTGGATCATAGCAGTACTTGATGTAGGAGGCGAATTTGGAACCTCTACCTGGGGTTGTGCCTGAATAAAGGTTTTCTTAACGTTATTATATGATAATCGACGTTAGCTTATCTTTCAATTTTAGTTTAGCTATCTCGTAAACAATGTAGCTACTTAACTTTTTAATAACTCTTATGCAGAGCCGATATTGATAAAAAGAAGTCTTTATTTGTATTTCTTATGGGCATAGCCCTTTTGAATACAACGTTTCATGTAATGATAAGCCAATCGTTACATTCAGTTTGGGGAGAATAATGTTGTATTGCATTTGTCTAAAGGAACTGTGTAATAGTAGGGTTTTGGGTCATGGATCTTCAGGAATCGATAAGTCATTGGAAGTTTAGGATATCCTTTCCGTTGGAATCCATACTTCTCATGGTGGCCCAACACTTTAATCCTGTCGGCTGGGATTACACGGGTTACTTCCTCATATACATATGAGTTCATCTCAACCCTCCGACCTCGGATATGTAAAGTTGAATTTACGTGAGCTTCCACAAAAACGAACAACTTCACGACCTTCAAGTCTTCCAACCATTTGATCCTTTTTAGGTTGGTCTGTAGATAAGCAAACCGGTGGGCAGCTATATAATAGATTCCTGAAGCACCCGTCCATCTTCATTCCATGTACAAAGGTGATGGATTATAGATCTACTCCAGGATGTTCATCATCTCAATTCTTTGTCTATAAAGTGGAGAATGCATTACAGTCATAAACATGACTCGAAATACCAAAAACTTATTCCACACTTCATAATTCTGCAAGACAGCATTGAAGGTAAGAAAATGTTTGGACAGCAACAATTTCTTTACTTCATTTTATTGAGATCTCATAAAACCAATTCCGTTGTTGGTCAGCTCTGATTCCAACTGTAACGTGTCCGCTAGTATCATCCAGGACACATCTTAGCAGCCCATCAGAAAGGATGTCTAGAAAGCTCAGCCCGGGACTCCCATGGAATGATACGGGACTTGTGATGTAGGTCTTCCCGCGTCTACCACGTAGCGGAAGTATCCTGGCCATTCCCACTTAGGATCGTCCGGAATTAGGGTGTATGAAGTAAAGAAATATGAAGAATAAAACACGGGGTTTCAAAGAAAGATGGGATTTATGGATTTCGGCACGGGGATTAAGGGTTTTTGAGGTCAAGGGAATTTGGGCTAAGGTGGCTTTCAAGGGATGCTAGGGGGCAAAGGGTTTCTAAAGGTTAGAACTGGAAGGGAATGAAAAGGGTAAAGAAGGGCATAGGAAGGGGAACTTGAGGGTTTTAAAAACGCGGGGGAGGGGGAATGAAAAATCATAGGAAGGGATATGAGGGGGTGAATGGGGGCTTGATTAGCCCCCCCCTTAGGAATCTTCTACAAGAAAGCTTTCTTTATCACGTGGCAGGAGGGGGGGAATGAGAAGTCTGACGGTGGCACGGTGGAGAGGGAAGCTGGAGGTGATAGGCGGCAGCGGCGGCTGGTGGCGGCAGCATCAGGCGGCAGAAATCGAGCAGGGCGGTGAGTATGTTCTTCTCCTCTTCCTCCTCTCTTCATCCTTGTACCTGAGGCCCTTCCTCTTTATATAGGGGAGGGGAGGGAATCCTTCCCCCCTTGTCTGTCAGTATGCATGGCGAGGGGCCTGAGCAAGCTCCAGCGAGGAGCTTGCTGCCCCCCCCTCTCTATCCCCTATCGATCCCCATACCTCTCGCGGCATCACGGCTACAGCACATGCGCCGCCATGAAGGCGCAAAATTTTTTTGTTTTTATATATTTAATATATTACAACTAGGGTTGGCGGCCAGCTGGGGGTGGTTTGATTGTGCGCCCTCCAAAAGTCCAACATGATTCACTATTCTCATTTATAAGTTTGGGGTTATACAATCTTTTTGTTTTGAAGCGGTGTTCCTAATTTTACAAGCAGAAACAAAGGTGCAGGTAAGTGCTCGAGACATTTGCTAAGGTGGGGGTCCCTATCTTGACGCTTAGAGATTGACCTTCTTGCCTTGGGAACAATTTCCAATATCCTCCGAGGGTTAGGGAATATCTTCTTGATCCCGCTCCTGTGTGATAGGAGCGAGCAATTACACAATCAGATCCGGATGGAAGCTGTCCCAGCTTGCTAGTCTTTAATCGAAGGTTTTTGTCATTGGAAGAAACGACACTCAAACCTCTTGTATTAACGACAGATTGTGTCATAGTTAAAGGTGATATCTTCAAAGTTGGTTTAGCTTTATCGAGGCCAGATTTGGAATAGAGGCCAATGAGTGTTTTACTTATCTCATGGTCCACTTATGAAGTAACAATAGATTGGCTCAATTACCTTTAATCCTAAAGAAGTTGAGTTAACCCCCATATTTGATTTATCTCATTGAACTACCTAAGCAATTAAGGTTAATGCTTCATATGCATGTCTTATAACTATCTTTAAGATGGATCGCTAGCAGTGCCGTTGAAACCGTCTGCGACACCTGCGAGTCTTTCCTAGGACGATGATGCAATGTGGAGTTCTACTCTTGGGAATTTGTTTTCAATGCACTTATGAAAATTATAAATAAAGTCCTGTATTTTCCTTTTATACGAGGAACACAAAGTCATGAGGCCTAATGCATGTGCGAGCTACATCTCTGTAAAGGATTATAGGAGCCCAAAACCTAGCTTATTGTTGCAATGACCTAAACATACTTAACCCATTATTGTAGCACTCATGATTCTCATAGACTTGATTCAATATTTTACCCCTACCTTTTCAGTTTAACCAATTTTCAATGCAAAAGAAAGTATGATTTTTGCTTAATGACGAATATGCATAAGCGTCCTAACAACCCATTTTTTAGTACCTTCAAGTATGCCAATGTTAGTGCATAATCTAAAGCATTAGGAGCACAATCAATAAGGTCCTTGATCTTTTTAGCGTGCATGAATGCAAAATATTTCGTGTAATTTATTCATTCAAAACATGCCAAAGTGCAAATAAACACAATTTCCAATATGATAGAATGATGCAACCTTAATGGTGGTTAGTTATCATAGACTTTCGTGGAATACTTCTCCCTTCCCAATGAAGTCCGCCTATGTTCTTAAGGCCTCCCATTAGGGTAGGATTTATAGGATGCACCTAATTACCAAGTGACGTGGTTCCTTGACCTGCAGCTCCATTAGTTGAAGCAGGATTCATGTTTGATTGGACTTTACTTTGCTTGGGAGGCATTATATACTTTTGGTTTTTCCTTCCTGTCTTCATGCCCAGGTTACAAGAGAGACTACATCATCCGTCCACTCATGACCACATCATCCCCCCTCTTGCCCCGTTGACATGCAGCAGTCCCCCTCTCGCCCTGTTGATACATGGCAGCCTCTCCTCCCCTCCCCCGGCGGCGGCTATCTGCCAGTTGGCAGTGTGAGAAGGGGGAATTATTCCTTTTTTTCCAATTAAAAAAAATTGTTTAATTAGGGGGGAGGTCATATGGCGAGAGGGAGGGGAAATGTTACACAACAATACAATTTCCTATTCTTGTTGATAGGTGCTATGAGGCACCTCCTTTGTATACTTATAGGTCACTATGTTGGGATTATGTAGAGAAGATAACCATGTCTAGGTGCACAGATCGGATGCTGTATGCGTGCGTAGTGAGCATCGGAAGGTCCCCAAGAACAAAAGAACTCTAATTTTACACAAAAAACAAGAGAGAAGACTTGCACGACATGAAGCAAAAGACCAATTGGGTACAATCTCTCCCCATGCCTTGTGTGAGCGCTCCACAAAGCATGTGTTTGATATATTATTCATCTCCAAGCTAAAAAAAAAGCCCAATTTATAATTAGCATGCTTTAGCTTTTGTGTTTGCTTTTGTCCCACTAAAGAATTAAAGCTATTGGGCGTCCAAAGAGTCGGGATGTGCTCAAATACAATGTCCAATAACAAATATTTAAATCGTGCGTCCATGCGCATACAAAATAATAAATAAATGTCAGGTGCTTCAATAAATAAGCGCGTCAAAATACATATTTGCACCACGCCTAAGATGCGTGCCCATAAAAAATGATAATTTCTTCTAAATAACTTGAATACATGCTATCGCCTACTAGTGCTTCCCAACGCCACCGCTGCCTGCTCTACATATCAACTGAAGCCTTCACAATTGTTAGAAAATAATAAAATTAAACCAACAAAAGTGAATACCTAGCAGTCTTCAGCTACAAAATAAATAAATTGGTTAGAACTCAATCCTAACCTTAATTTATTATGAGTGCGCACTCTAAACTCATAAACGTCCATTAATTTAAATATGTATTTTGCAGAATCACCCACTATGAAATCACCCACTTGCACATTAAATTAACAAGATTCTTGAAAAGGACAGGCGTCCCCATCGACTTTTCACACAAGAAATTCACCTTGTGTATGAGCCTCGGCAATAAATATAATTTTACAGAATCCACAATGGAATATGCCTCCTGGCATCATACCCCCAGGGTGGGATAGCAATTGTCCTCAATTGCTATTAGCTCAATGTGGAGCCAATAGTGAGGGGTAAGCACTTAGGTCTTGAGTGTGCATCCATTGGGCCTCTTCAACAGGATGATTTTTAAACTTAACCAAATATCTAGAATATCTAGGGCCAGTTCTAGTGGTCATGAAGTCAGTATCTAGAATAGTTTCAGGCTCAAGGATTTCAGTTTCTTCTTCTAGCAAAGGAGGTTTTCATAGACGAGGATGTACAGGTAATTGGCCTCTATAAGGTCGTAATAAACTGATATGAAAAGTGTTGTGGATTTTCCAATGTTGTGGTAATTCTAATTTAAATGCATTGTCATTGATTTTGTGAATGATCTTGAAAGATCCATAAAATCTAGGAGCTAACTTTACAACAGGGTGTTTGTCAACATTCTGTAATCTTCGCTTTTCAGTACGTAACCAAACATAATCATCAACTTTGAAACTCATAGCTTTTCTTTTCTTGTTGGCTTGTTTTGTATATGATTGCTGGGCTTTGGCAATCATATCTTTAACTTCATGAAAACTAGTAGCATGCATGTTAGCAATATCATCAGCAGCTTGAACTTTGTTTGACAATGATGTAACAGGTGTAGGTAATCTATATCCATAAATAATTTCAAATGGTGCTTTCTGTGCAGCTATATGTGGTGTGTTATTGTATGCAAATTGAAGTAAATGTAAATGTGTATCCACCCCGGGGGTATGATGCCAGGAGGCATATTGCACGGTGGATTCCGTGAGGTTTTGCGGTGGATTTCGTAAAATTATATTTATTGTTGGGACTCATACACAAGGTGGATTCCTTGTGCGAAAAGTGGATGGGGACGCCTGTCCTTTTCGGGCGTCTTGTTAATTTAATGTGCAAGTGGGTAATTCCATAGCGGGTGATTCCGTAAAATACATATTTAAATTAATTGATGTTTATGAGTTTAGAGTGCGCACTCGTAACACATTAAGGTTAGGATTGAGTTCTAACCAATTTATTTATTTTGTAGCTAAAGACAGCTAGGTGTTCACTTTTGTCTATTTAATTTTATTATTTTCTAACAATTGTAAATGCTTCAATTGATGTGTAGAGTAGGCAGCGATGGTGTTGCGAAGCACTGGGCGATAGCGTGTATTTAAGTTATTTAGAATAATTTATTATTTTTTATGGGTGCGCATCTTAGGGGTGGCGCCAATATTTATTTTGACGCACTTATTTATTGAAGCACTTGACATTTATTTATTATTTTGTATGCGCATGGGCACACGATTTAAATATTTGTTATTGGACATTGTATTTGGGCACAGCCTGACTCTTTGGGCACCCAATAGCTTTAATTCTTTAGTGGGACAAAAGCAAACACAAAAGCTAAAGCGTGCTAATTATAAATTGGGCTATTTTTTTAGCTTGGAGATGAATAATATATCAAACACATACTTTGTGGAGCACTCACACAAGGCATGGGGGGAGATTGTACCCAATTGGTATTTTACTTCATGTCATGCAAGTCTTGTGATCTCTTGTTTTTTGTGCAAAAGTAGAGTTCTTTTGTTCTTGGGGACCTTCCGATGCTCACTATGCGCGCATAAAGAATCCCATGAATCTAGCAATTGCAACATATCTTATGCCTTTTGTACAATACAACAATGAGAAGAGACCCATCCATCGTGATGAGGTGGATGCTAATAAGTTGGACATTTATAGTTATTGGATTATATCAGGGCTTCACTCAATTCATGCAACGAAGACATATATTCAAAGTAATACTACACGTTAGCTAGCAATCAAGCGTTTATACAACACCACAAGAAATGCTAGAATATTAGTTGATTGTCCTGCCAAAATGTGCATTGACATTTCATAAATGATAAATATGGAATCACATAATGTTATGAAGAATGCCCCTTACGTTGAGAAACTTCAACAATTAGGAGATTTGTGGTGGCTAGCATTTAGTTCTCCACCAAAACCCCAACAAGGGCTTTTTAAGACAAGCTCTCAAAGAGTACCATGGTAGGTAATCACATATAAGCTTACCTTCTCTTTTTGGGAAGATTAGTGTGATGCTCTTTCTTTTGTTATATGCTCACTATTTTGATCTTTTTTTTGTAGACATTTGTGCCATACATTGGAGAAAATTGTGCATCTAGAGATTGCCATATGATTGTTAGCTCTCCCAATAAATATTTGATAGTTGGATCAAAATCATGAAGAGATACTATGGAGGTGAGCTTATATCCCAGGAGAAGAGTTTAAGAAAGAAGGGAAGGCAACCTTCTCATGTTTCATTTCGTTGACTTATGGGTCTAAAGGATGGAGACATCCTTACACTACAAGAGGAGCTCAATGAATGTCATATCCTTTTTCTTAGAAACAAATAGGATAAGGAATATATGATTGACATGAAAACAAGGGCTAAGAAAATCAAGCAAGATAGGGTCCTAAAGGAGGAATCAATCACTCTTTTCAATGCCTTTGTTCCAAAAAGTAGCGCTGTGATGAAGACTTGGGAAGATCTTGTTGATGACTGTGATATCAATGATGAAGTCTACACAAAGATTTTGGGCATTTGCAATGATTAGGTATCAAAGAAGCTCACACGTGGAGTTGATCCAGAGTCCCTACCAAATGGAGAAAAAGATATTATGAACTTTCTAATTGGAAAAAAGAAAAATCCTCTTCAATCCTCCACTAGTTCACCTTGGCGTGTATATGTTATTGGACGCAATCTAGAAACCTTTGACCTTATACATAATGTGTATAGAGATCCAATTATCATTGGGATTGTTGTTCTAGATGCAGCACATGGGCTTGAGGGAATTAAATGGGACTCTATAAAGGTTGTATCCACTCTACTACAAATGATATGTGAACCTAAACAATTCATGTTGTTATCATTTCTTGATTGAAAGAAAATGGCAGCTTTGGAAAATGCTCTTGAAAGCATTTCTTGCAAGTATCACATGCTAGTTGGTAGTGTTGACTTCCTACCAATCGATAGAACCTTTGGTTTTGGATATATAGATTCTTTTGTTGTTTCGACATTAGTGACCATGGAGAAAAGCTTCACTAATTTTGAGTGAGAAATAACAAGCCTTTCATTTTTTACTTTGAAGGCTTGGACAAGGAGTGCAATGATGAAGACCTCGAAGAAGACCAGAGGATTGCAAAGGATTTTTTGAGAAATAAAATAAAAGTTATGGGAACTATAATCATAGCATTCAATGATGCTCTGGAGGTGGTATTTGATGTATATGCAAGTGGACTTGCATTTAAGGTGGCATTGGTAAATCACATGAAGACTATTGCAATGGTTTGCAACACTCAAGAGCAAAGAGAGGTTGAAGCACAATTGTGGAGAGTCCATGAGAGTGCCAAACAAAATTCCAATTCCCAAGAGGTTTCTCCTACTAAAGTTCAAGTTCTTGAAGTACCACTCGAGGGCATAGAAGAATGAAGCCAAGATGTAGAAAGTCTAATTATGAAAGAGAAATTAAAGGCTACTTCAGGTGTTTAAACTTTGTTCCTTCTCCTTCCATCAAGGAAGACACCTTGATGTAATTTTGATTTTTTTCTTGAGAAGTTACTTCCATTAGCATTTGCGATATTTTCTTTCTTTGGTGATATTACTTAAAGAAACTATGTCTTTAGTTTTTTACTTTTTTACAAAAGGTACCAAGTATGTTTGGTTAAACAAATCTATTTAAGTAAATATTTTGCTAAAATAGTATTAAAGAGCTCATTAAAATTTATCATTTTTTGTAAGGATAACTTCTTAAACGAGATGTTGTAATCTAGTGTGTAAGAATACTTTCCATAATGAAAAGTTTGAGCTAGCTATGCAAAATTTACTTAATTCTATTTTAGATTTTATTTCAATTAAACTCTTATATGTGTTGTGTAATGATCTTGCCATGTTAGTTTTGGTTAGATTTGTCCACCTGGTCAAATCTCTTATCTCTTATAACCTCTTTTACTACATCACTAGTGTATGTATATGCATGTACCTTAGGATAAGAGAGCCAACAATATATTGCACACCCCAAAAACGACTCATTGCACCTCTCGAAGGAATTTGACCTCAGTAGTAGCAAATATTGCAACAAGGATTTCACCTCCAATGTATCTTTTGAGATGTGTATATGGAATATTAAGGTAGAATGCTTGTTACAATTCATGAGTTTAAATATCTATGGGATATAACTAGTTCAAAAATAGAATGGTTAGACCTTAAGAAGAAACTATGAAAACTTATCCAAATAGAGTATAACTGATTTGAATTAAATTATCATGTGACACTTATATGTGACATAGTTTTGGTCACATGGTCAAAAGTATCATGTTTAAATTTTCTTTTAGTAATTAGGACTAATAAATGCATTCTTTGTACATGCCATTTTGAAGGCCTTCTTAGAAATTGAGTATGTTTGATATTATAATGATAAGATAATTTTTGTAACTAATTACAATAATCTATTGTCAATATCCTAAGTATACTTATAATTAGTGATAAAATGTATGTATGGAAAAATGACTTTATTAGAATAGATTTTACCTCAAAGAAATCATCATATACATTTTCTTCACCTCACGATATTACTCTTGGTTAGATTTGTCCACATGGTGATGACTAACAAATCAATGCAAATAAAGGCACCAAAATGTGCTAAACATGGAAACATCCTTTGCAAACTAACACTTTGTTTTTGTACCCCTTTGTAAAATTTCAAAAAGCAATGTAAAATGTGTAGTCCAAAAGAGACACACTATAAAATATTGCTAGGAAAAGGAAAGGTCAAATCCTTTTGTCTCATTCCAAAAATTGAAGGGTCCTTAGACCTTAGTCCATGTATGCAAATTTTAATTTTATAATTCAAGAAAGGAAAAGGAGGTGGTTGCATCCGTGGGATTTGGGGAGGTGGGAGGTTGAGCTGGTTACACCCTTCTCATCCTTTATCTTCTCTTGTCACGGTTCATTTCCCTCTCTCTCATTTTGGCACAACACTTGCCTTCTTGTTCTTGCTTCCCTCTCTTGTGCCCCTTTGAAAAATCTAATGGAGAGTGAGGAAGAGGAAGAGGGTGAGGATGGAAGAATTGTCCAATTTCTTGTTTGCTTTCCTCTTGTGTGTTTGGAGAGCATGGTTTTTGGTGAGAAGAAGGAGAGTTTTCTTGCAAGTTTTCATGGCCAGCAATGTATTTGCAGCCTCTACCTAGCCGGTTCGTGGTTCATATTGTGCCGTGGCAGGGTGCTCTTCATTTGGTGCACTGGCCGAGAAAGAGGTGGCTATGGAGCTTGCAAGGAAGAAATCTCATCAACGACTATTCAAGAATTGCAAGGGAAAGATCTCACGAAATAATGGAGAAGGTTCAAGAGATGTTGCGGTGCTCTCACAAACTACCCATGTTTCCTTTCGAGAATATTTTCATCTTCTATCCACAACACAAGAGCCTGTGTGGTTGTCCATTCTTATCGAAAAGAAAAAAATAATTACTTCCTTTCTACACCAACCTTCCATTTTTCCTTCGATACCATCTTCCCTGTCACGCTGTCGCCTTTGTGGAAGCCTATAGAGCGTCTCCACGACTTCCTTCCCTACCACTATTCTTCCGCCTACTAGTCAATCTATTCTCCTACTTTGTCCTATGGCACTTCCAGACCTATCATCGTCCACCATCATGCGACAACCATCCAATCCTTCACCTTCTCCCTTTTCTCAACCCACGGATGTACCATGCAGACAGAAGCTTCTTCATCATCCATCGTTTTACAGAATCATCTCGGGCCATCCCTTTGATGATGGATTGGTTCGTGTGCCTGTGGCCGCTCCGAAGACACATTTATGACAATAACGGCGATGAATTCTTGACCTTATCCTATCCTGCGTTTCTTTCATTTTTAATGATGTTTTACATTATCTCAACCATAGTAAAGCCAAGATTTCAAACCCATATGAAGAAAACCTTTCCTAAGGCTCATTCACATGCATCATCTTCTCTTACATACCCTTCACACCAATAGCACCTTTCTCCAAAATAAATGCAAGACTCTTTTCTATTTCTATTTGTTTTATATTCTATAAAGCCAACTTCCCTTTCCTTTTCTCAAACACATTTTTTTTTGGTGGTGGGAGAACTCCAATGGAATATCCTTTGTAAGGGTGTGCTCTCTTGATTTATCTTTTTCGGGTCTCTTTTTAGACCTTCATGGTGTAGTTATTATTTCTTTTCTAACTTGAGTGTGACCTTGGCCTTGCATTCAATTTGTTGGAAAACCCTATCCTTTGTGTTTTTGTTGTTTTGGGTGTTTGCTACCTAAGCTTTACGACCTAGTTGTGTTTTTCTATTGTGTGGTTATTTTCTTTTCCCTAACCAATGGCAATACAAAGAAAATGAAGACCGAAGTTGAAGATGAAGATTTGTTCAAGAGCTGATTGTGGTTCTTCTTCAAGTTTGTTTGCGGGGACGCTTCACACTTAAGCGTGGGAGGAATGATGACTGACAAATCAATGCAAATAAAGGCACCAAAATGTGTTAAACATGGAAACATCCTTTGCAAACTAACACTTTGCTTTTGTACCCCTTTGTAAAATTTCAAATATGAAGCAATGTAAAATGTGTAGTCGAAAAGAGACACACTATAAAATATTGCCAGGAAAAGGAAAGGTCAAACCCTTTTGTCTCATTCCAAAAATTGAAAAGTCCTTAGACCTTAGTTCATGTATTCAAATTTGAATTTTATAATTCAAGAAAGGAAAAGGAGGTGGTTGCATCCGTGGGATTTGGGGAGGTGGGAGGTTGAGGTGGTTACACCCTCTCTCTTCCTTTATCTTCTCTTGTCACGGTTCATTTCCCTCTCTCTCATTTTGGCACAACACTTGCCTTCTTATTCTTGCTTCCCTCTCTTGTGCCCCTTTGCAAAATCTAATGGAGAGTGAGGAAGAGGAAGAGGGTGAGGATGGAAGAATTGTCCAATTTCTTGTGTGCCTTCATCTTGTGTGTTTGGAGAGCATGGTTCTTGGTGAGAAGAAGGAGAGTTTTCTTGCATGTTTTCATGGCCAGCAATGTATTGACAACCTCTACCTAGCCGGTTCGTGGTTCATATTGTGCCGTGGCAGGGTGCTCTTCAAATATGAACCATGAACCGGCTAGGTAGAGGCTGCAAATACATTGGACAAGAAAACTGCAAGAAAACCATGCTCTCCAAACCGGCTAGGTAGAGGCTGCCTTCGTCTTGTGTATTTGGAAACCATCAAAACCTGCAAGAAAACTCTCCTTCTTCTCACCAAGAACCATGCTCTCCAAACACACAAGAGGAAGGCACACAAGAAATTGGACAATTCTTCCATCCTCACCCTCTTCCTCTTCCTCACTCTCCATTAGATTTTGCAAAGGGGCACAAGAGAGGGAAGCAAGAACAAGAAGGCAAGCATTGTGCCAAAATGAGAGAGAGAGAAATGAACCGTGACAAGAGAAGATAAAGGAAGAGAGAGGGTGTAACCACCTCAACCTCCCACCTCCCCAAATCCCACTGATGCAACCATCTCCTTTTCCTTTCTTGAATTATAAAATTCAAAATTTGCATACATGGACTAAGGTCTAAGTACCTTTCAATTTTTGGAATGAGACAAAAGGGTTTGACCTTTCCTTTTCCTAGCAATATTTTATAGTGTGTCTTTTTTGGACTACATATTTTACATTGTTTCATATTTGAAATTTTACAAAGGGGTACAAAAGCAAAGTGTTAGTTTGCAAAGGATGTTACCATGTTTAGCACATTTTGGTGCCTTTATTTGCATTGATTTGTCAGTCATCACATGGTCAAATGTTTATTTTCTTAAGACATCATTTATTAAGTAGTACCCGTGCATATATTTGCCAGTGTGAAGTTAAATTGCTTTAGATTTCTATGCCAGTTTATAGATCAAACATTAAGTAGAATGACGAGGAAGTAAATGAATCTAATGTGCTTCTTTTTCTTCTTTGTAACTTCAACTAAGACATCTATGGTTGGATATCTAACAGATTCAACAACAATACATCACAATGATGTGATTGATATGTCCTTGATAAGAAATGCAACACAATTATGTGCAATACTTGATCTCAATGGTCTTCTTTTACAACAATGCTTTGCTAAGTCTAAAAAGTTTCAAAGTTTTCAAATGGGAAAGCAATGGCTTGTTGTTTGATCGAGATGTATGGAGTTTCTTAAAGCTTTATTTGCAAGATTACAAGTGGGATTTTGGTCAACAACTTTACATAAGAATGTCATGGCAGTTATTAAGTGCTTGGAGATCCATACAAAAAGGAAGTATCCTTTCTTCATGATTTGGGGCCAAGAATAATTTCATAGACACCAACTCAAAATCATATATAGACCAGATAAGATGGGAATAAAAGCAATATTCAAGCCTTTGAAGTATGTATGGGATCAATATGGAGATGTTTGTCAGCATACCAAGACTATTCTCATAGATGATAGTCCTTACAAAAAGGATGTCCAAATCTTATTGAGAACTATATTTATAAAACAATGTTTGATATTGATTGTGGAGACTCTATTTTGCTCAAAGAACTTCTACCATACTTGACTTTCTTAAGCAAATACCATTATGCATGTGAAATCATCAAGTTTGATCGATATGGACAAGAGCCAGTTTAATATGGACATGAATTGTATACACAATTCAAGGTTGTCATTGATGAATGCACTAGAGCAGAGAGAATGATGGTATTTCATCATCATCATCAACACTACATGAGACCATGATTGATAACACTGCTCGGGGAAGTTACTATATGTATATCCTCTACATCACATGCGTTCAAGGCCTATTTATAAATATCCTTATTTATGAAATTTTCTTGAATAAAACATAACACTTTTCTATTCAATCTATAAATAACCCCTTTATATTAGATCCTTCTATAAGTAAAAAATGTATATAAATAGCGTTTTAAAAATACCTTATTTTGAAGCCACATGATGCACACATATATTCATGAGTAACTTACCCGAGTAAAGATGGTAGATATGTTCAACCTTCAATTCCTTCTTGCTTCAAGAGACCATCTATTATACAAAAATCCTCAACAAATTTCTCACATCATCTGTCTCTTACATTGAATAGCTCGCAATCATCCAAGTTGAAGTAAAATCCTTTAGTCTCTACATTGAAAGATATGGAAGCAATGCAACTTGCTCATGAGTTAAGATATCACAAACATTTCATAAATGGTAGTGCAGTTAAATGTTCTATACAAAATCTACAAAAGTTGTATTTTCCCAATATACATGATGTGACAAGGCAGTGACTCTATACGGACTAATTTTTACTTCCATAATAAATATATCCCTTACATTAAGGGCTTTTGCATGGCTATGAAATATATACTTTTTAGAAATTTAAAGTGTTTTATGCAGTTACCTTGGTGTTTTTAAACACCACCAATATCAATGAGAGAATCTACATAATGTTTTTATTCTTTAAATAACATTAATTCATTGTGTTGAAATTTCTTATAAAATGGTTTAAGTCCATTTTTGTACTCTATGTCTTAGCTAACAAATAATTATTAATGAATAATAAAATTTATATCTATTTTTTTGGAAACACAAACCATTGGTCAAATGTTAAATCTTTGGTCTTAGAAAAATCATAAACTTCTAGCAATGTATATCAATCTTCATTTTATGATATGAAAGTTCATTTAGCTATTGAAAGTGTTAAGCAAGTTGATTTTGGCCAAAGCTAATATCCATCTTGTCCATATATTGTTAAGATAGATAGAAATTTTGAACAAAAGACATTTATATATCATGCATATACATTTAAAAAATGCAAATGGGGTGAGAAATTTTTTAATGTACTTGTGTCTATTGGTTTACATAAAAAAAGAACCATCAAATCATAGGTTATCAAAACTTATCACTATACGGTATTAGATCATGTTATTAAGCCACACCTAGTTAGTGGTGACTCTTTTGAGGTCCTAGTTCATGAAACTTATACATGTCACTTTAAATGATGCCATATCGAAAAGAAAAAACTCATACTATAATATCTTCAAATCCATAACATTATAAATTTTGGCCATGATAACATATCTTCATATAATGTTTAAGACTCTTCTATTCTAAATTCTCTTTGCACTCCTTCAAACCTTTGTATTCTTACATTAAAATTGGAAATTTCCTAGGTATATCCTAGCTAAGCCTCCTTGATATTTCCACCACCATACAACATCACATTTTCTAAGTATGCTAGAAAAGATAGATGTGAAATCCAAATCTCCTAATAGCCACATAGCTTACACTTGATCACTTAAGCTCTCAAGATGTGTGATCTCATATTTGTAACATAAAAAGTGTCCTTTAAATAAAGACAAAAAAAATAGTGCTCTCTTTCATTCACAAAAGTAAGACATTCATTAAAAGTGGGACTTGGAAAATTCCCAAAATCTCTAATATGGTGTTTAATCATTAGTGCACTATAGAAGGTCTAGAAAATGCATAAAAACCATATAGCTTTAAGTAAAAACAAATCAAACAATCAAATACTAACTAACACACTCTTAATCATTCCTCAAATCACTCATCTATAATGATAACCTCTCAAACAAAAAGAAAACATATCAAAATAGAAGCAAAGCAGGCCTATTAGAACGAAACAGTCACACCATAGAACCTATCAATATATCATTACTCAATTAGAAACCATTATGAGCTTCTCAAACCTACTCAAACCATTCAAAGACACTTCAAAATAATTCAAAAGAAGTCAAATACCAATCAATAGATCACAAAATTAAAAAAATCACCCAAAATCCAACAAAAACTAGCTAAAAATTACAGTCATTTTAGCATTCAACACTAATCAATAAAGCCATCCAATTCCATTGAGATGTAAAGTAAACCATGATGAGATATCAAAGCACAATGGATAGATTTGAGGACTCAATAGATACCTTGGATGATTTCGAGGCTTCAATCCCTAACTTCTAATAATCTAGAAATTTCAATGTTTCCACTATGACCCTTAAGGTGATGGATAGAAAACTTTGAGAGTTGTAGGGCCAAGGAGCAAACACACTATTAGACCTTAACAATGACACTAGACACCAGCTCATAACAATGCAAGTGGTGATGGAAAACATCCATAAGATGTTGTTTAATATAGTAGAAATGGGATGATCACGAGATTCTCTCTAGGGTTGTTTGCAACAACACATGTTTGACTACTCAAATATACTACAAATAGAGATCAATATTGCACAAACCATCTTAACTGGATTGGAAAACACTCTAGACACTAGCGACTAGAAAAATATTCCCTTAGTTCCAAAACAACTTCATAAGAATGGCCTTGTGGATACCCCCTACAATTTTATCAAGCAATTTGAATAAGTTTGTGAATACAATACTGACAAGCAAGAACAAGCCTTGAGAATTATCTTAGGGGAGAAAGAATAAACCTAGTTCGCTAGTCTTAATGTGGTCGAGGAAACTTTCTTCATACTAGTCAAGGAATTATTCATTAAACTCTTAGTGGAAGTTGGCTATGGGGATAACCTCATTGTTCGGTTGATGAAGATTGAGCAGCTCGGTGGGTGGGAGGGGTCACCTCAAAAAATGTAAGTGTATCACATGTGATCAATAGAAGGGTTATTTTATTTAGCAAAACTTGTTAGATTATATTTACAAAAGGGGTTTTTAAATTACAATTTAGAAAAAGTCTATAAGTTTGTTAAAGGAAAAAGGATCATTTTATCACGGTATAGCATGTCAGAAAATGTTATTTTCTAATATTCTTTTAGAACATTTGATATACAAGATTTATATATAGAAATCATCCCTAGAGTCAAGTAGTTAGAAGATGAGAGCTTAACAGCTTGCATCTCTAAAGTATCAAGTCTCTATGAATGGATCCCCACCATAAAGAGACCCATTGCCAAGGTAGTCACCAAAGCCTTCATCAAGGGCATCCATGATAAAAGGATCTAACACCTTAGATGGAAACCCTAAACTTGACCATTCCAATATCTATAGTGTTTTTTATGAGGCTACCTATGTGGAAAACCTTCATCATAAACATAATAGAGATAAAAGGCTACATGGATCATGCCACGATACATTGACACGTTAAAACTACACAAAGACTAAGAAAATTGAAGATCTAGTTGTAGATGTGTTAGAAAGCAACAACAAGAACTGCTTAGAATGGCTATGTCACTCAATGTTTCTAGAAATTAGTATCAAAATGTGTAATGTATTCAATATGCCACATGGACCATCTACCTTCAAAATGTCATTCACCACGTCAATATTTCATAAACATGGACAATTCAACTATGAGGCAAAAAATTACAGAGCCCCATGTAGACTCCTTTCTCCTAACTTTGCTTAAAAACACTTTAACCAAGAGCCAAATTATGCCAAAGAGCCTCCACTTGCACCACAAATGGCACTACCAATGCCTATTTTAGTGCAACATGCTAAGATTAGTTCCTTATGACTCTCTAGCCCTCAAGTACTAACCATTATGCACCCACCCAAAAAAGCCACAATCATTTCATTGAAGAACCAATGGAGCATGAGAAATACGTGAATCCTTTTGTTTACTATGATGATGATAAAGGGAATCTAATACTGATGGACTACTGCCTTGTATCCATTATGATGCTATTATAAGGATGTGGGGAAGGCATGTCTGTAAATCAAAACCCCATTGCTTCTTGTAACTATGGGTAATTAGGTTATGTTTCCTCCACAAGTCCACAAAAACAAGAGCAAGCTAAGGCCGTTGATGTTGACCAATGTTTCCCATAATATAGAATCACCCACAAAAATAAGGCTTTCTATATGGAAAACCTTCATCACAAATGCAACAAAGATAAAAGGCTACATGGATCTTGCCTAGATACATCAATATGATAAAACCTCACATAGACTAAGAAAATCCAAGATCGAATCGTGGATGTGTTAAGAAGCAAATAAGAATTTCTTAGGATGGTTGAGTAGGTCAATGTTTCTAGAACTTAGCATCAAAATGTGCAATGTGTTCAGTGTGACAAGCACCATCTACCTTTAAAATATCCCCAACCACCTCAATATTGCATAACCATGGACAATTTAGCTATGAGACTACAAATTACAGAGCCCCATGTGGGCTCCTTGCTCCTAACTTTGCTTACAAACACTTTAACCAAGGGCCAAACTATGTTAGAGAGACTCCACTTGCACAAAAAATGGCACTACCAACCCCTACTATAGTGCAACATGCTAAGATTTGATTCCTCATGAATCCCTATCCCTCAAATACTAACCATTATGCACCCACCCAATAATGCCATAATTATTTCATTGAAGAACTAATGGAATAAGAGAAATACACGAATCCTTTTGTCTCCTACGAAAATGAGGGGTATTTAGTAGTAGTGGACTATTGCCCTATATCTATTATGATGGTATAATAAGAATGCGGGCAGTAAGGCATGCCTTTAAATAAAAAACCCATGGCTTCTTGTTTTGTCACAATGTATCGAGACCATAACTAAAATAGTTAATAATATCATATATCATGGATGGAAAGGGATTATATAATTGTCACAACAATGTTGTCCTATGGATGGGTGGACTCCACTAGTCAAGTGATTTTTTGATGAAGAAAATAGTAATGGAGCTAAATAATGACTACCTTAGGAACATTTCATAGATCCTGACTAGCACCATTATAGGAAACCTATGTGATGTGTATCATTGTGGGTAGAGGGTTTAAGCTAAACTCCCCTTCGTCTCTATCTTTTTAAACTAAGATAGTCTACTCTTAGCCTTGATTAGCTACACAGTGATCCTTCTTGGTTGAGTGCTAGAACGTTGATTGATACTATTGGGTTATAGGTCTCTTAAGTCAATCCAATTGAGTAGTGATTGTGATGTTCTTCTATGAGGTAGACTCAAAAATTGGTTGACAAGCTAAGCCTATGACTTATCACTACAAGGGAATGGCGGTATAGCGATGGAAATTTCCAATGCAAATTAGTGGTGATACAAATAGCGATGCCACTTTGTGAAAAAAAAAGTGGGGAAAAAACCGAGCATGGCATTTTGCCACAAAGAGTTTGAGAGAGAGCGAAAGAGATCATGGTTTTGGGAGGGAGAGGGAGAGGGAGAGGAAGAGAGAAAGGCATAGAAGAAGAGCTTATCACCGTCACCATTGCTGTTTGCAAAGAAGAGGGAGAAGTGCATGAAGGATTAAGAGGGGCCATCACAAAGAGGAGACAAAGAATCCATCCTCTGGTCTTTGCGGTAAGTACATTGCCTCCTATTATTTTGTTCTTGTTCTTTATTCTTTTCTTTTGTTTGTTTTTCTTGAGAATGAGGTGCATTGAGGGAGAAAGAGATGAAATGAGAGAGGGAGATGAAAAACGAAAAAGGAAGAGAGAATGAGAGAGAGAATAAACATGAAGGATAACAAAGAAAGGGAGAGAGAGAGAGAGTGAGAGAGAGAGGGGAGAGAGAGGGGAATTAGTGAGAAAACACGAGGGGCCCGAGAGAAAAAAAGAGAGGGGCAACAAAGAAAGAGAAAGAGAGAAAGAAAGAGAAGGGGGAGAGAACATGAAACAAAGAGTGCAGAGAGAGGTGGATAAATTGTGTTAGGCTAGTTAGAAAACTACGCTACTCCTCGAGGGAAGAGGGTGTTTAAATTGTCCATGGAGTTTTATTATTCCAGGGGAGTTTCGAGAGGAAGTTACATTGATGACCTCTTGATAAATTTGTGCCATTAGGATTCGGTGGATAGATATGTTACAAATATAGATATGCACCTACATATGACTATAGTCTCTAGATTTGCAAGGCCATGCCCTCTCTAGAATTTGGATGAAAAGGGAACAATTTGTGCATACCTTAGATTGACCTTATGATCTTTCCCCATCATGAAATGTGTTGGATATGGAATGGCATGTATTGTTTTATCAACAATGATCACCTTTCCTATATTAGAACCAACCTTAAGTAGATATAGCGGATGGAAAATCAAAAAGTTGTTAAATGTTTATTTTGAAGGAATCTAGGTTTTAACATACTATTACAATATCTAATTCTCATGGGTAAATATTTATAATAGGATTCTTATCATGATGTAATGTCTCTTAGCTATTGGAAAAACTTAAATAAAAGATGACCCCTTGCCTTCTACTTATGCAAGCTCAATAGCTCCTAAAAATTTATGTTAAAATGTAAGAATGTTTATATGGAATCTTAATAATATATATTAAATTAGTTCTTTTATGTGTTGTAAATCAAGATGTTTCAGTTGACGTAAATTCTATTGAGTTATAAGAGAAGAAATCCCTTCTCAAACAAATTAAAAAAGAAAAAGAGAATGAGAACAAAAACTAGTTGTTTGTCGTAATGTAGACAAAATGGAAAATGATGATGGTCATGATGCCCAAGATCGCGAGGCGTATCTTAACCAATGTGTCCCATGTCCTTGCTCTCAATGAAAGTTGGAAATTGGATGAAGGCATTGCTTGTCTATAGAACGCATATGATGCTTTGGTGAGTTCCAATCGGAGATCAATGATCAGCCGATCTCAGACTTTGAGCAAACGGTAAGAAAATTGTATATCAATCATGCCTTACATTCACAAACTAATTGAATATCATATACAAAAAATTAGATGTGGCCATAAAATTTATACAGGGAGGTGACATCTCATTCCAAGGAGGAATGCACCTATTGTGACTAGTTAGAAGAGTTTGTGTGTGTGAGATGGATGGAGTTCCCGAGCCAATCCACTACTTGAAAGGTACAACTCAGTCTATACTGTCAATATCAAAGGAGACAACCGCCTTTCAGACCTCTGCCTTACCAAGTGGTGGATTTGCATTGACTCTGCCTTTCCACGATTTGACAGTACATATATTCATGAGTGACCCCCCTAAGAGCCTGAGATGGAGGCAATGATCAATGCATTGATATCCATAGATGATGAGACATTTGATCCCCTAAGAGAGAAAGCATCCATATCGTTATATGATGGGTACCAAGTATCTTGCCTAAAGACGTTGCTTGCACTCCTAAGTATGCAAAAAAAATATGGGTGGAGCAATGTGAGTGTGACCAAGTTGTTCACGTACATTCTACGTACGCTCCGTTGATTTTTTTTCGACGCACCATTATAAAAAAACACTTGTAATTTTTCAAGGTGTTTTATGATTTTTTTTCAAGTTGCTAAAGTATTATATATTACCACTTGGAAATACCATGCTTGAGTCTTATGATGATGTGTGATAAGTTTTACAAAAGCTTGGCATGGACTGCAACAGCATCCATATATTTGTCAATGATTGTGTGTTATTTTGAGGAGAGTATAGGATTGTGGAGACATATTCAAAGTGTGGTGCTCAGAGGTATTGACATGACTTGCAAGGGAAAACCATCCCTTAGAAAGTTTTTAGACATTTTTCACTTATCCCACATATATGTCACATGTTTCATACGTTGGGCATGGGGAGCTTGACAAGTGGCATGCACAGAATAGATCCACAGATGGAGTCCAATGAATATCAACGGATTTACATGCATGGAGCCACATTGACTCTGCCTTTCCACAATTTTCACGAGAGCCACAAAATATTTGGCTTGGTCTTACTATGGATGGCATGAACCCATTTGGTCTCCACTCAACTTCTTACAGTGTGTGGCATGTAGTCCTTGTTAACTACAACATCCCGCAATGGCTTTCTACAAAGAAAAGACACCTGATCCTTAGCTTACTCATTCATGGGCACTACAAAGTCAAGAATATGGACGCTATCTCCATCCATTAGTTGATGAGCTTAAGATTTTGTGGGAGGAGGGGGTCGGTGTACAAGATATTAGCAAGAGCGATGGTCGACGGTCCGCCAATATACGAGCCATTCTCATGTACACCATGCATGAATTTCCGGGATTCGAAGAGTGCTCAGGTAACCAAGCTTATGTTCTCATTGGTGATATCTAACAATATAGCTTGTTCAATTTTGTGTCGACTAAATAGGAGTGTTGGGATATGTATGGTTACCTCAGGTTATCATGCATGTCCATTGTGTGGGCCAGTGTTAGACTCTCAAAGGTCAGGAACCATGAAAAAGATGGTATATCAAGGACACACCACTTTCTTGTCCAAGGGTCATGAACTTAGGAAAGTTTTTTGTGGATGACCTACAGCACGAATGAATGCCCAAAGCTGCTATGAGTTGAAAATGGTCCACATGAGTCATATCTAAATGGAATGTGACGGTTCTCAATTTTCTACGAGTTGCTATATTGGACCCACTTACAGATCAACCACTTGTTGGATCCCACTCATATTTTCAAAAATGTGGGCAGCTTACTATTGGCCATCCCCATCCCTTGGCTTCCACTGCCATTGATCAAGTGAAAATTATTTTTCGACGCTAAACCCATATTTAGATTGATTTGAGAAGCATAGGCCGCTTGTAGACAGGACTCTATTTCTTGTGCTCGTCTAATGGCAATGTCTATATCCACCAAGGTGACACTACTCAGCTGTACCTGGATGTTAAAATAAAGACCATGCAAGAAGTAGTGCAATTGGGTAGCAGGTGGAATAGGGATAGAGGCATCCAATTTATGGAAAACCTCTTTGATCTTCTTGGCATACGCTCGTATATCTTCATGCGGTTCTTGGCATGTCAAATTCAACACATGGAGCCAATATTGGCCACCTCTCTCAGGGGCAAACTCCCTTCGGAAGGCTTCATAAAATAAATCCACGGTGGTTATGGTTCTGACCTCAAGGCCATGATACCATATAGTTGCCCTTCCCTTCAGGATCATATTGAAGAACATCATTAGATGCCTTTCTCTTGGATGCGGCAATTAAACATTAGATTTTTGAACTCCCTTATATTAAGCTTTGCATCCTCTTCCACTAACCTATTAAAAAAGGGTAGGGGGAAACTTGAGGCTAGAAAATATGTCGTTCCTGCAGGGATTGCGATAGGTTGTGCCATGGCAGTGATCAGATTTGCGAATGGAATTGGGACATGCAAAGCTGTCACACCACTCGAAGTGGGAAAATTAATTGGGAGGGGAAAAGTACTAGACCTTCCACCTCTTGACGGTAGGCTAAGGTTACTAAGATCCCACCCTTGAATAGGTTGAGGACTACTCCTCTTAGGAGAATAACGCCTATTGATTTTGGCCCTCCGTTTAGCCCTCTCCACTCTCTCTTGTTTTTGGAGTTCGGCTTGACAGATCTCTTCAAAGGACATCAACTAACAAATATGTCCCAAGAGACCCTAGATTCGAAAACCACCACTTTGATGTGACTCCCGACAAATGCACCATTGATGGGACCAAAAATGGGCCAGCACTGGCTATGGCACTAGCCGGACCTCATGCATACAACAGACACCTCCCCCACCACTCAGCCTCGCTGTCCAGGAGCATCTGTAATAACTAAATGCACACTAGGTACTTCTAATATTGCATTTGTTAGCTGGATAAGAGTCCAACGACACCTTCCCCCAAACCCCTCAAAGGGGGTATCCCACACATATTGGCAATAAGTGCCATGTATCAGAGACCTAGGAGGCACCCCACCAGCTGATTGCCGTGGCCCCTAGATGCGCTGCTTTTACATATAAACACATTCGCACAAGACTCCCCTATTTGTCAGTGAGATCCATGAGATACTATGTTTCCTCAATAATAATCTCCCCCAAGAAATGAATAGCTAACCTACGGCAAGGGGAATCTAACCCTCTCAAGCGTAGGTCAAGTCTAATTCAAATAATTGCTATGCATTTCCAGGAGTTGATACCACATGTAGGATTAATGCAATAGTGGATGTCTCATCGTGTACAAATAGTTATGTTTCCAAATCAGCCTATGTGCTATTATACAAACAATCTTTCCATGAATTTCAACGAATACGCGTATATGCTTCATTGCAAGAAACTAGCATCAAGAAAAACCTTGTGCTACTATATCCCTAATTTTTACAAATAAACCGTCTCCTAAATGCTATGCATAGAAAAACAATCAAGATTTGTATTATTTCAGCCCTCAAAGTGCTGCACAAAATCCTACTCCCCCTTACCGTTTAAGTTTTGCTTCGTTGCATAGGTGTATAGAGGTTGTTTTGTCATGTTTTAGTGTGTAAAGAGCAATAAATCACACACTATAACAAAACAATAGAGCAAACTGAGGTTGAGGCCAAACCTCATACTTTTCCCCACCATACATCCACAACCACTTATTATATTTTTTTGTATTTTTCTAAGACATATTCCTTTTTTTTCTCTTATTTTCTCCCATTTTCCTCTATTTTTCCAATTAAAATTTGATATATTTTCAGATCTTTGACTCTTGTATCTTAGAATAGTAGAAATCTAGATTTCATTAGCATTTTATCCCATGTGTATTGGTATTTCCCACCCGAAAACACCAAGAATCCCATTTTCCTCATAAAATCCGTGTTTTACGGGATTCTAAAATTTTCTTCCGGCATTTTAACTTGATGTTTTCTGTTTTTTTCATCATGAAAGCATAGAAAAAATAGTGAATAGCATTCCTACCAATTTTCACTCCATAAGAACAACATTGACTCAATCAAATGTAAAAAACAAGCAATTTTCCTTTGTAAAATAGAATTACCGATATTTTTCTTCTTTGTGGGTTTTAAAATCTAATGTGGGACAAAGATCAACTCTCATTCAATGCTCAGCCCACCTCCAAGCAACAAACTCTAGACCTCCACCAATCTGGGATTGATCTGGTTACCATATCAGACAAGCGGCCTTGGTCTTCAATCCTCTTCATGGGCATGAACTGCCTCTTAAGGGAGACAGAGGCAGGAGAGAGAAAGACTGGTTTTTTATCACTCAGCATAGTGCATCATTTCTTGATCATTTTTCGCGATGGAGAGCAAAGGTTGGGAGCATCTCAATGCCCTCTCCATTCCTCATGCATCAGACAATTGCAAAATGCCATCATCATCCCAAAATCGGCTGCGCGCAAAAAATGTGCCCCCGCCGTCCCCCCCCCCCCCCCCCCCCAATGACATTTCATTTCTTGGATTCTTTAGCTTTACTAATCAAGCTTTAAGCTTAAAGCTCCAAAATAACTCGTTCATGCCTTCCCATTCACACTACCGGCAAGTGGGTTTTTTAGTTTTGAGGGGGAAAACGACATCAGAATCAAAATCTGTCTAAACAGGCATCTTTGGGACATTTGAAAATCATAAACCTAGCCTCTGTCACGCTCTTCCCGGTTTCCAAATCCAGTAGCCGCTTCACAACCCCGAACCTTGCGGGGATTAAATGGGGGATCAAACAACCTCTGATCGACGAACCGAGACTTGCGTTGGATTCCTAACATCCAAATGTATCTAGAAAAACTTCAACTCGACCATCCAACATCGTTGAATTTTTCATGAAGTTTGGCTCTTTGACACCTCCTCTTGACTTTTCTGCTCGGCCTTAAATGCTTCAAAGTTGGCTCCTAAAATGCGGCTCTCAAGTGAAACGTCTCTCTCTACATATGGAGTCATTAGGCTGCTGGGATGGCAGTTTGTAATGGAGTGCTGCAAAGAAAATAGAATACAACTGTTAGAAGCAATTATCAGTATACGTGATATTGAAAATAAGAAAGTGAAAAGAAGAAAAGAAAAACTTACAAAGTCCTCCAAATAAGCCTTGTGGCTACTACTCCTAAGATGATGGACCATCTCTGCCTCCACTCATGCTATCATTACCTCCGATTGCTATCATCAACACCCTTGTGAATCTATAGCCTCACCCTTGAGTCTCTGCAGTCATCTTCATCTAGCCATTTGGGCTTTGAGGTGCCACTCTTAAGTTCCTTATGTGCATCCAATTACCTTTGTGACATGTACGCATGTATGCACTCCATCATCCACCTAGTGGAAAGCTCTCTGGTGCGGTGGGTACCAAAAACTCCTTGTGCAAGGATGCTACTATTTAGTCATTACTCCCCTCAGGTATGTTCTTTCAATGGTCAAGATGTTATGCCAAATAACTTGTTGGCACAACTCTCTCATGCGAGACATCACCCTCCTCCCCTCATCATTCATAATCACGGCTCCTATCTTGTCATCTACGAGGTATTCATACCCCTTTGGGGTATGTCTAAGGTGTGTCCTCTCCCACCTACGACCACACTCTTGGGTATAACCATGAGACCCTTGTACATTTGATGTACCCAAGGGGGTGATATCTCTCGAAGTAGCACCTATAGGGGTGCTACCTAGTGCAAATGGCTGAGAAAAAGCTAGAATCATTGGAGTAGATATCCCCATAGGTGTGATAAATCCTACAGGTGATACAGCTCAACCAGAATGATGAGACACAGACATTGCATTGGTGCCTCCACAACACCCACTTGAGCCACCTTCTTTGAACGTGCATGAGAGTGAGGAGTAGCACCAGTATCTTGAGTTTACCATAGGCTCACAGCATCCACATCTTCATCGCACCCCCCAGAACCACTCCCTCCGTCGAAGCCCAATGTGGAGCATTAAACTTGTCTACTAGAAACTGAAGCATCAGAGCATGTCAAAGTAGATCTCATAGAATGATCTAATGGCGTCTGAGATTGCTGGTCCACCATATCTATGAATTGGGCCATCTGATCAAGAGACATATGTGTGAATATCTCCTACAACTCCTTGTCCGTCATTCCTCAACTCATCCTTCTCTCCAAACATCGTCAAAGATCACTTGCACAGATAGAAAATGATGTTAGTGTAATCAATATAAAGATTCAAGAAACTCATGATAATATAACAAAGAAAATCTTGATGTTACTTAAAATGCATATTCTAGAGTACCCTTATAAGGGATTTATCAACTAATTGAGTAGGTGGATGCTCCAAATATGATGTAGCTTATGGTGCCATATAAATGTCCTTGCACAACTCCACATACACTGGAAGGTTGATAGATAGGTCACCACAAAAGGATGAGTCCACCTCGTTCTCAAAGAAATCCTATCCTCCTCTCTTTTCGTCATCATAACCCGATTCTTCCTCCTCTAAATGCTGCTCCAAGCCATCTTCAACCTCCATCCCTTGCAATATCAACCCCTCTACCTATATACTCTCCTCATCTATGCTTGGAACATTACTTTCATCGTACAATCTTAAACTTTGAGGAGCTGAAGGCACAACATACTACCATCGAGGTTGTCAATTATTTGGATAGAAAATTACATGTTTAAAATCACATATAAGAGAGATCCAACATTTGTGACATATCTCTGTCATGCAAAAATTTAAAAAAATAGTTCATGCACTTGTTCACAATGGGCTAACAAGACAAATGTGTTGTGCAGGTCCATCCATCTTCTCTCTGAATCTATTTTGACAAATCTAGATGGACCTCGCCAAACAATTGCTCCAGCTCCTTCCAATACCACTTTGAACAACTGCACATCAAATAGGATCATGGAGAAGCTATAGTAATCCACTAAGACAACACTTTGTAAGTTCCCAAAATACTCCATCTCATCTACAATGGTGTTTGGATCTATGGCTCGCCATTGGCTCTCTTACTTGAACTTTCCCATGACACCACAATCCATTGTGGAGTGCATTTTATCAATGTGCTCGATGTGGAAATGTCACCTACACGACCACATCGCTTTGTATAATTTGTACTGTACATTGAAATAGTTAGTTTAGATATCACATATAAAATCTAGATACAAGAGCTTATAAAATATGTGGTCACCTTTGGACTACATCCCCTTGAGAATTCCCACTCCTCAGTAGAGACCTCCACCCCTTAAGTTGCAATCAAAGCTCCATGTAACCATCACATAGACATAAACCATGGCATATCCTCCATGCCCTTAGGATATCGAATCAGTTGATGGCGTGTTTAGCATCCAAATTATGATCGTGCTTCTTGCCCATCTTTTATATCTTGCTCGTACCTAGCAAGCCATGTCTCCATGGATGCATGGTGCAACATACAAAGACAATTCATTTTTCCTTCCATTGTAGCATCCATCATTTCTTCTACCCCATTTCCAACTACCACATCTCTAGCGAGCCCATCATCATCTTTTAGTGACCATAGCATACTGTTGTTTGAATCCATTGTTGGTAGCCATTGTAAAATATGCACTAACACCTCCAACACTAGCCAACCTTCAGTCATGCTACCTACTAGCCAAGCTCATTGTCGCACAAAGCCTTTTAGGGTTTTCATGAAGCGCTCCAAGAAGAACATCCATCTTGTATGAACAGGTCCCCCAATCTCCACTTCATCTACAAGATGCACCAGGAGGTGGGTTTCTATCGTGAGCATATTGAAGGGCATATACTTCTCAAAGAGAGAGACCATCTCCACTACTTCCCGCCTTGCAGATTCAATAGAGGTTGTCTTGGTCTCCTTCTATGAGATCCATTGCACTAAATTCAACAACCTATAAATCACCACGTGTATTTCTGGAGTGAGGCCTCCCACGATCATGATTGGTAGTACAAAGTGCCATAAATGAAGAAGCATTACGAACACTAACTAGACACTAAATAACAAAATATGCATGCCATTTATAAACAATGTCAGAAGATACCTAACATATCTTATGCTAATCATGGGATTTTAGCCTTAATAGTTGGTCGTCTTTAGAAAAAGAGAATTTGAGAGAATGCATCATACTCGTCACGGTACAAATAGACATGATAATTTGCTTCACAATGAGCTTTTATTTGTGGACAGAACCCAAGGAGTGCAAGGTAGTTGCAAGCAACCATCAACACTTGACTATGGCCAAAGCACCTACACCTTACCTACCTTCTTTGTGGACAAAACCCAAGGAGTGCGAGGTAGTTGCAAGCGACCATCAATTCTCGATTGTGGCCAAAGCACCTCCATCTTGCCTACCTTCTTCAAATCCATTTGTGCCCCTGCAATGTCTGTCTTTCATGTGATTGCCTATGGCTAGTCAGATACCTCCTAATGTGGGAAGCCAAGTAGCAAACCCTAGCGTCGTTCATGTGGATCATCAACCAACACAACCAATGCCTAATTAAATTGTGCCACCAAGGGACTGACGGGTAGATGATTAGGGCTATGAGTCAAGTTCGTCAAATGTCCTTAGCGAAGTCAAGGACATGATGAAGCAGTACACGGATATGATCTCTGAACAACATCGGAAAATAGCCATTGATGTTAATTTCTTAAAGAAACAAAAGAATCTAATAGGGAGTCGATGTTCCAAAGAGGGTGCACCCTCTAGATTCAATTGCAAATGGTGTGATGGGCAACATTATCCACATAGTTGCCCAAATGTCAAGTGCGACATTTGCGAGAAGTCCGGTCATTTAGCATCCACCTGTTGGAGTAAGATCTGTTCCCTCCAACAAGGCAGTTGGCAACCAAGGCTTGTTAATCATTGTGCACAAGGAAAATTTTTAGTAGGATGATGGGCCGAAACAAACACTCCAAAGGGGTAAGGCTACTGTTGAGGAACTGTTAGGTGATAGTGGGTGAGTCTCATCGAGGCTGTGCAAGTTAATGGCACTGAAGCTTCTAGCCTATGTGCCGTATCGAGAGGCAAAAAACATAGAGAAGGTGACAAAGATAATGTGAAACCTATCGAGACGGAAACCCTAGGCAGGATGATAAAGGAATGCAAGTTCTAAATCTTGATAAGGAAGGGTGACCTTTGAAGCTTATAGAAGTAAGACTCATGCCAATAGAGATAAAGAGGTATCGAGAAAGAAGGTGAGAGTTAAAAAAGAGGCAATAAATCCGGTGCAGTGTCCTAAAGAGCGGATGGTTTGGCATGAGAAGAAAGCTTTAGCGAATTATCACGAATTTTATTTAGCTAGCTCCCTTTGCAATGTTAAACTAGACATGAATCTCTTGTAGCTAATCAAGCTATTGCCAGGAGTACGCAAAAAATTTAAAAAGATCTTGTGTACGGGGTATATCGTAGAACCCTTGGGAATAGCACGGGTAGGGGATGACTGGTTTGAACATGCCGAAAAGCATTGCCCAAGGGTTGCAGCCTATATTGATGGGATTCTAGTGGAGAATACTATCGTCGACACATGATCCTTGGTTAATATTATAAGTTCTGAATTGATGGAGAGGTTGGGTCTTGTGATTCAGAAAGATGCCTCTACAATCCTTAGAATGGCCGACAATAGTTTGAGACAGCTGGAGGGCTGCATTACTAAAGTCCACGTGACAGTTGCCAACATAGAATGCCTATTGGACTTTAGGGTAATGCAGTTTGTAGGGCATCCGAGTTACCAAGTATTGCTTGGTCGACCTTGGATTCTACAAGCAGATTGTCAAGTAGATATACCCGCTGGTAGATTAATATTTGGCAGAGGTGCTAGACAGGTGGTAGTCAATGCATATCCTGAATCACCTCAAAGTGAGTGAGCTCCCTTATCTTCTACAGAGTTAGAGACAATGGAAGATGTATTTGAAAGTGAGACGTCGTTGATTGACGAATTCAAAGAGGGATCGACCACAGAAAACGTCTATCAAGCAATGCTGAATGAACCATTAGAAGCTCAAGATAGAATAAGGGACGCATATGCTATCGGACTAGAACTTGGTACGCTAGATGATGAGCGGACCATAAAGCTAGGGTCTATGCTTAGTGTAGAGGAATGGGAGGATTATGTCACTCTAATCCAAGAGTTTCGTGATATTTTTGCCTGGAGTTAGGATGAACTTAGGGGCATTTCTCCCAGCCTTGCTATCCATACAGTTCCGTTGAAGGAAAGAAGCCATCATGTGCAACAGAAAGTCAGGTGTATGCCATTTGAGTTGCAGGATGGGTTGTTCAAGGAGTTACAAAAATTACGAAAAGCGGGTTTGATCTTCCCTGTGTAGCACACTGAATGGTGTTCACCAGTTGTGATCAGGAAGAAGAAAAATAATCAAATCTGATTGTGTGTGGACTTTCGAGAGTTGAATAAGTAAACAATTAAGGATTATTACCCACTGCCCTTTATCGACCAGATTCTGGATCAATTGGTAGGTAGGGAGATATATTCATTCATGGATTTCTTTGTAGGCTATGATCAAATGGCAATTGCAGAAAAGGATAAGCTCAAAACAATGTTCATAATAGTCTTCGGGACCTTTGCATATCATGTGATGGCATTTAGTCTATGCAATGCACCTGGTTCTTGGCAAAGAACTGTCGATAAGACCTTTGGTGACATTTTCCCTAAGGAGTTGAAGGTATTTATTGACAATTTAAGGGCAACCATCGTGAGAGAAAGGCAGTTGATCTCTTCCGGCACTATGCTGAAATTCAAGGTTCAAAGATTTGATGTATGCAATCCACTGGAGTATAGCAATGTCCGGGGTAGCACAACTAGTACTCATACCCAATAGTGACAAACAATCAGTCTCAATGACTACACAAGAACCCATAAAATACTCCTTATCGCATTTAAGGGCTGTCACAATTTCCCATAATTCTCTTTTTGCATGTGGATACCTTCTCTGTCATTTTTTCAATACTTTAGCACCAAAGAGAACTGCATATCTTTTCCCTTCCTCATCATCTTGCCCAATCGCCCATAATAATGATAGGCTTTCCATGTGAATAGTGAGCCTTTCTCAATGTAGGAGTAGATTTTAAGAGCTACTTCAATTTCTTCATTACTTTCTGATGCTTCCTATCCCAATGAAATCTTTGACCTTTCCTCACAAGTTGATATAGAGCATTGGCTACATGTGCAAAGTGAGAAATCCATATCAAATAGAACACACATGCACCCAAGAATCTCTGCACCTCTGATACATTCACGCATACATATTGCATTCAGTCAATAAAGAATGTGGAGTTGGCATACCTGGTAAAGTATCCGAAGGAGTAGTAATGTCGTCTTCATCTTCCGTAAAGTTAGGCATTTCTTCATGTTCTTCATCTTCCATTGCTCCAAGATAGTTGATATGGACAGGTGGCTTCTTCGATTGGAAATTGGCTGCTAGATGTCCAGGTTGGTGGCATTTGTAACACACTATAGGTTTGGCTTTAGATACATTGTTTGCAATGGCAGGAAGTCTAGGAATATTAGGATTTGGCTGTGAAGATGGCTTAGGGTTTTGATTGGTATTGGATGGTAAAGTAGGAGGTTTTGCCCAAGACTTATGGAAAGATGATGATGGAAATCGACCTTGATTGAATCTTCTAAAATTTGAATTGAATTGCTTAAATCCATAGTTACCATTTGCTTGAAATTGTTGTGGACGCTTGTCTCTTCCTCGAAGCTTCTCTTCAGTGTCACGAGCTAAAGAAATTGCATCTTCAAGAGTTGCAGGCTTGAACATATTGACTTTAGTGTATTAATGCCCAAGTTATCCAGACATATACTTGTGCTTGTGAGTCGCTTCAGGTACGTCTTCAAGCATGCGTAACTGGAGTAAGCCATTCCAAAAGCATTCGGTGTACTGAGAAATAGGCTCATGATCTCTTTGCTGAAGAAGGTCCCATTGCTTTATGACACAAAAATGTTTTGAGTGATGCATACAATTTTGCATAGCTCTCAATCTGAGGAAGTGTGTTTTTTATGTACCTTAAGGGCTTCTGCTAGGCCATGTAGTTAGCTCAATAGGGATTGCGACGGATCCTGATATTATCAACGGTTCATAAACACATTGGCAGAAAGAACATTGCCATTGACAAATCTATTATCCTTCAACTGTTTGTTTATGTGGAGTGACCCTTGTAAGGTGGCTTTCAAGGATGTCAAGAAGGAACTCGTAAGAGAACCTGTTTTGAAAGCACCAAAGAGGGGCAACATTTTTTATATCTTTGCAGTAGCTACCATGCATAGCATTAGCTGATATTTTAGCACAGATGTGGGAAGAGAAGTGGTATCACCTGATTTCTTTTGCTAGTCGAAAGCTAGGTGTATACGAAGTTAATTATACTTATATGGAAAAGTTGTGCCTTACGATGGTCTTTGCGACTAAATTTTTTTGGCACTACATCCTTTATGAGAAGGTTTTCCTTTATACGAAGGGGGAAGGGCTATAACTGCTGATGAATAAGCTACAACTACCCCGACCACTTGGCAAAGTGGTTAGTCACTTTGCAAGAGTTTGACTATGAGGTTAAGAGCAAGCCACCTAGGTTGCAGGGTATCGTAGAGTGCCTTGCGGACTTTGGGGAGCCAAAGGAAGCTCTGGCTGAAGGTAGTGATTGGGACTCATTGTTCAAGATTGACACAACATCTATTCCCTCTTGGTATACAGTGATAACGCATTATTTATCGACGGGAGAGACTGGAGCTAGTTTATCGAAGTCAAAAAATTGAAAGATTAAGCAGCAAGCTTTAAAATTCACAATAATTGCATGCACATTGTATCGGCAAGGGGTAAACGATATCTACCACCGATGTGTAATGCCTGACGAGGTCCCTTTCATCTTAGAAGAGTGCCATGACTCTACTTGCGAAGGTCATTTTGCTGGGCGGCTTACTGCGCAAAAAGCCTTGAGGGCGGGATATTGGTGGTCAGCCATTTTCCAGGATGCATTCGAGTGTATTAAAAGGTTCAACATTTGTCAATGGCATGATAGTCGAGAGAATAGGAAGCGACCACTCACTCCTATTATGTCAATCCTTCCGTTCGAGAAGTGGGGGATCGACTTTGTGGGCCCTATTACTCTGTCGTCCACTACACAGAAAAGGCATATTATCATAGCAACTGATTATTTTACCACCACTATTTAGTGAGACTGCTTGACTAGCCATAGGCATAGTCATCCTAGGAGGAGTTGGTAACATAGGCAAATTTTACATAATACTCCCTTTGCCACCCGTATTTAACATGGGATCCCCTTGACTCCCATTTTTCAAGGCCAAATTATTACCATTCCAATTTATCATTGCTACATAAGCCACTTGCAACTGCGACTCTACTCCTTTTGCTTGGGTAATGGCAGTGTCAATATTGGCCAAAGCAACACTACTCAGCTGCGCCTGGATATTAAAATCCAATCCATGTAGGAAATATTGCAACTGTGTAGCCACTTGAATGGGAATATAAGCGTTAAGTTTGTGAATGCCTAGACATTCTCATTTGGCTCTTGGCATGTTACATTCAGAACACGCAACCAATATTGTCCACCCTTCTCAGAGGCAAACTCCCTATGGAAAGCTATAAAGAATTGGGCATTACTAGTTATGGTTCCGGATTCTAGACCATGATACCACATTGCCGCTCTTCCTTTTAAGGTCATGTTGAAGAACATCATTAGGTGTCCTTCATCTTGGATTCGATAGTTGAACATGAGCATTTGAAACTCCTTAATGTGAGTTCTCCATCTTCTTTTGCTAACCCATGGAAAATGGGCAACGGCGCTCCTAATGCCGGTAAATCCGATGTACCTGCTGGAATTGCGATAGGTTGTGCCATGGCTATAACCGGATTGACAACGGAGTTTGTGTAGGCAACACTACACCCCCACTTGTTGTGGGTTGATTAACTGGAAATCGGGAAGTACCAAGATTTCCACTTGCACTCGAAGAGCTACTCGTAACACCTAGGTTACTAAAACTATTGCCACTTATGTGTAACAGGTTGCTCCTTCAAGGAGAATAGCATCTTGCAATATCCAACCGCCCTCTAGCCCTCTCAGCACATTCTACCTTTTGTATTTCGGCTTGACAGTCCTTGGTAGAGGACATAAACTAACTATTTGGTCCCTAAAAACCCTAGATTCGAGAACCACCACTCATTGGTGACTCCCGACAGATGCACCTTTGATGGGACCTAAAATGGGCCGACACTAGCTATGGCACTAGCGAGACCTCATGCATACGACAAACAACCCCACCACACGGCCTCGCCGGTCAAGAGCGTCTAAAACTCACTTTGCACTAAATGCTTATGATGATTTTGCATTTGTATCCAATATGTGGTCCAACGTTCACCTTCCCTTCTCCTCAGAGGGAGATCCCATAACATATAGGCATAATGCCTCATAATACACACATAGGGAAGCACCTCTCGGCTAATTACCACGGCTCCATTGCAACTCTCCTACACCTCGGGGATTAGCCCCAAGATGAGTCGCTAACACATATAACATTCACACAAACTCCACTCTTTCATAATTCAGTGTTCCAAGAGATTTTGATTTGCCTTACAAAACTTTCCCCAATGGAAGCACCCGTCTAACCTACAACTTGGGTTTCCTATCGTCTCAGTGTTGGTCAAAGTTTATCAATCAATTGCAATGCATTCCAGGAGATACCACATGGCATTCTTGATGCAAGGTGTATGATGATTGTGCACAACCATTTTATAAATTAAAAAACCAGCCATGTGAGGTGCGGAAAACAACCCTTTCATGAATTTTAACTAAGCGTTACGTGATGCGCTGCTTTAGGGACTAGCACCGAAGCTTTCCTGCTACTAGTTGCCTATATTTAATTATGGAATGATCCCTAAATGTTATGCACAAAGAGAGAAATCAGAATTTGTATCTTTTTAGGAATTAGATCGTCGCACTAACATCCTCCCCCCTTACCGTTTAGGTGTTCCTGCGGTGCATAGTAGGTGTAAATGGTTGTTTTATATCATTTTTGTATGTAAAAAATAATAAACATGTACTATAACACAAAGGATGAGGCCAAACTAAGGCTTGAACTCATGCTTTAACCTCGCCAAACATTCATGTACATAAATCTTATTTTTCCATATTTTTTGAGTGCAAAAATTCTAATTTTATTCTTTTTTCTATTTTTTCCTATTTATTATTTATGAAAAATAGGTATTTTCTGATTTATTTATACTTGCTTATTATTTTGACTGAAACTTAACATTTTCTTTGAGTTTATCCCATTTCCATTCCTTTCTCCCAACTCAAAATTGAAAAAACTACTAATTTCCATTGAAAAATGACATTTTGCAAGTTTTAATAAATTAATAATGGCTCTAAATCATTACAGGTTCTGTATTTCTATAGTTGCAGCCCTCAAACATGATTTAAAAAAGATTCAAACAAATATTCATTGCATATAAATAACATTTGGACCAGAAAAAAGCATATTTCTTTGTAAAATTGGAGCATACCACGTGTCTTGCATGTTGCGGGTTTTTTAATGATTATTCTGGGCAGCCCACAGACCGACCAGCAACCATTCTTCAGTGTTGAAACTCTTTCCTCATCCTCCTCTTCATCTTGAAGCAATCCAATCACAGCCAGACAAGCATTCTTCAGCCCCTCTTCTTCTTGATTTCATGCACATGAATTGCCTCTATGCAGGAGAGAGAGGGAGGAGAGAAAGACTGGTTTTTTATCTCTTTGCTTAGTGCATCATTCCTCGCGTGGTCTGGAGCGATCGGAGGCATAGAGAATCTTCATCCCACAATCAGGAGGATTCCTCTCCATTTGCCCGATCTGAAAATGATGAAAAATAGAGGAAAAATGGGGCGCCAAAAAACTAATGCCCCCCACCCCCCCCCCCCCCCCCCCGCATGGCGTTTCATTCTTGGGCTTTTAAGCTCTTAATTAGAGCTTTAAGCATTAAAACACAAAAGAACCGGTTCATGACTTGAATTTCACACTACGCGGAAGTGAATTTTTCAGTTTTGAGGGGACAAACGACATCGGAATCGAGATCCGTTTGGACGGGTCGTTCCGTGACGTTGAAATCTATAAATTTGAGCCCTGTCATGCTCTTCTCGGCTTCCAGATCTAGTAGTTGCTTCACAACCCTGAACCTTGCGGGGATTAAATGGGGGATCAAACGACCTCGGAATGGAGATCCGAGACTTGCGTTGGATTCCTAACATCATTTTGTATCTAGGAAAACTCCAACTTGGCCATCCGCCACTGTTTGATTTCCATGAAAATTAGCACTAGCGCTTTAGGGACTTATCGCTTAAAATCGTACTGATTGCCACCGCCGCCTTTGATGAAGTCTATTTCTCCCCTGAAATTCGTAATTTTTGGCTATTTTTAAGCACTTCTTGGCATAAAAAATCATCTGTTAATGGCAGAGTATAAAGCCTTGATCATGGGATTGAATATTGCCAAGAAAGGTGTTATTCGGCAATTGTTAGTAAAAGGAGATTCCCAGCTATTTGGAATCCCGTCCTTCGTATGTATCATCAAACTGTTATAACCCTACTTGATGAATTTGAGAGCGTCTCTCTTCAGCTAATTCCATGTTATTGGAATCAGTTTGCAGATTCATTAGCCAATTTTGCTTATGAAGAGGACCTCTTCTTCAACTATGCTCCTAGTTCGGATGTTGTTATTGATAATGAGACTAAACCTGGTTGCTTCTGGGGAATATTATCAGACATGAGTTATATGGCAGGTGATGGATGATATGGGTAATGCAAAGAGTAGCCGAGACCCATCTATCACTATTATCCTGGACCCACAGGTTGATTCGACGACATGTTATGTGTACGCCTCTTGCTATATATGCAGGAGATATGGGTCACAGCTTGATGCATTTAGTTTAGGGCTGAGAGCCTTGTTTCTCCCCTTGGAATAGAGTATATTTTTGTATATCTGCCTTCTTCCAAGGAGGGATCTACATGAGCTAGTTTGATTGTTTTATTTAGGCCAAGAGGGCTAGTTGTTTTAAGGGTTTAATGTTTGATTTCTTTAGGCCAAGAGGACCAGTTAGTTTGCAATACAAATGTGCTATTCCTTTAGGCCAAGAGGGCCCTATGCCTGTTTGGTGCAGGTATGTTTAATGGGTTTTTGTTTTAGTGATTGCATCATAAAGGTTGGCGAAGTCGCTGGAGGGAGGCTTTGCTATGGAGGAGTTTCTTGTGGCCATTCCAGGTGGTTTTATCCCGTTTTCAAGTCTTTTTTTCCTAAAGCAATTAATGATACATATACCTGTGAGGGTTACTTTCTTTTTGTTTGTTGGGGACCGGCAATCGAGGGATGAAGTCCCATGTTTAGGTTTGGTATGTCTGTGGGAGGTCTGAGTAGTCATTACCTCCTGCAAAGTTCTGGTGACCCTATTCTACTGACATGCTAGGTGGTTGATCTAGGAAATCATGTTAGTGTGAGGCAGTTAGAGAAGCTTGCTCAAAATACCCAAAAGGAAAAAACCTTAAATATCTGAAAGGAAATATATGAATATACAGAGGTGTGTGAAAAGGAGTCTAACCCCTCTAAAAATATATATATAGAAAAGGAAAGAAAGAAAAATCTTTGAGCAATTGTTTATCACCTTGGGAGGGCTTGGTATGTTCTTAGGGACAAGACAAGACCCAGGGCCAATGCCCTGTCTTCCTAGGGGTGGCAACTGGCTGACAAGAAAAGAATAAAAAAAGGTTGGAGCAAAAATAAAAGTGAGCGTTAGAAAATGATTGAGTGTCGCCTCACGAAGGCTTGGTAGGTTCTTGGGTACTGAGACAAGACTTGAGGTCAATGCCTTGTTCTCCTTGGGTCACCACACTCAACTCCCTCCTTTTTACACACCTGAGTATGGAAACTAAGAGGTTAAAGGACCCATGTGCTAACAGATACTATTTGTTGCTCAAGCTATAGGAGTCCCCACCTAGTTGGAGCTCCTAGTTGAGTTGTCATTAGTTGGGCAGGTAGTTCAGGCCACCTCTTAGGATGACCTCTTTGCTTGTTCTTTTTCACTTTGTTGTGTTGGAATAGTTGGTTAATGCCTAGCTTTTGGCTTTCCATCAGATTATGCTAGGCCTACTCCTTATGGATTTCATGCCTTGGTTTTGTTAGGGGGTAGGGTGAAAGCTGTGATGTGTTTTGTTGCCTATATTTTGTATCTGCTTGATGCTCTTTGTGGTTGTGTTTATGTGCAGATCTATTTGTGGGATTTGATAGGCTGAGTCACCCTATCTTGTGGAGGCCAATGAGAGCCGCATTTTAGGAGCCAACTTTGAAGCATTCTTGAAGAATTTAAGGCCGATTCCCGAGGCCAGAGATTTACTAGATGCATTTCAACGTTAAGAATCCAATGCAAGTCTCGGTTCGTCGATCGGAGGTCATTTGACTCCCCATTTAATTCCCACAAGGTTCGGGATTGTGAAGTGGCTATTGGATCTGGAAGCCAAGAAGAGCATGAAGGACTCCAGGTTTATGAATTTCGATGCCCCAAAGATGCTTGTCTAGACGGATTTTGCCCCCTCAAAACTGAAAAACCCACTTGCCAGTAGTGTGAACAGGAAGGCATAAACTAGTTATTTTGGAGCTTTAAGCCTAAATCTTGATTACTAAAGCTAAAGAATCCAAGAAATGAAACGTCATGGGGGGGAGGGGGGGCGCATTTTTTGTGCACAGCCGATTTTGGGATGATGATGGCATTTTGCAACAAGGGGAGGTATTTATGGGAAGAGGGGGTAAGGCCTCCCTCCCCCCACGTGGTGCCTACATGCAATCACTCCCCTCCACCTCTACACTCTCCCATTTTAGCACCATCCTCTTCCTCAGCCACACTTTGGCTAGGGGAAAGAGGATTTAAACAAATTGCATTAAATCCAATAATAACCTCTTGACCTCCTCCCAAGAGGAGGTTCTCGTGAAAATATGCGGGTTTCATTAAACCATGTCCCGTTTGGCCACTGGAGAGTGTATTATTAAAGACCAAACCGTCCATAATCACAATGTCGGCATTGACATTTGTCGGAGACATCAAACGGCCTCGTAATATTTTCAGTAGAAATATTACAACAACTTATGTTTTTTTTTTGTTCATTCTATTGAAAATACCAATGACCAACTTCATATCATGAGCTAATTCTAGTAAATTTCAAATAGCCAATTTATTTCAATTGCATGTAGCTAGGTGGATTTGACATGCATAAGTGCATCCTAGTCCATGCAAATATCTTGCATAATGCAGTACTTCTACGTGAAATTAAAATAGAAAAAAAACTGGACTTGTGGGCTCGGGGAAATATCCACGTGAATACTAGGAGATGAACCTCCTGCAGGCGCGCCTTGTGAGGCCATCATAGGTGTGAATTCGGCTTCTGGTTTGCCTTCGCGGTCTACAAATTTACTCGCCTTGGTGTGCAGCCTAAAGACCTTTGCCCTTCTCCCTCTTACGCAGGAGATCCCTTTAGAAGTACGGATCCTTGAAAAAAAAAAACCCGGCTTTCGAGATTTGGCTTATGGAAGGCCTTAGGGGTTGGAGCTTGGGCCTTTTGCGGGAGAGCTGCGAAAATGGAGCTTAATGAGTGCTTGCGGGAATTAGGGTTTCCACGAGCAGGCTTGTGGGAATTTAAGCTTGTTTCGGGAATGGGGCTCCTACAAGTTCTTGGGAATGGGGCTTCTATGAATGGAGTTTTGGAAATTGAAGCCTTACTAGGGGGTTCGCGAAAAGGGCTCTTGTGAATGGGCCTTGCCGGGATGGAGGCTTTAAGAGCTTCTAATTTTTCTTTTAAAATCACGAGGCTAGGAATGGGCTTATGGGGGGAATTAGTGGGAATGGGGGTTAAGAAAGCCCCTTAGAGCTTCTTAAAAGAAGCTTCTAAGAAGCTTTTGGTTCTGGTCAACCCCCACGTGGAAGAGGGAGGGGGTAATACATGCCGGAAGATGACGTCGCGTGGGGGGGTGATTAACTTCATATGGCAACGTGGAGCCTTAGCACCACACGTTGCAACGGTGGCAACAACAAAGGGAGTGGTGGCAGCGTGCTCACCCAACGCTGGTGGTGGACTTCATAATAGCAGCAGCGGTGCCCTCCGACTTGCAGCCTTTTCCTCTCTCTCTCTCCATGCACCACGGCGTCGATAGTAGCTTCTCTCTCTCTCCACGCTCTCAGTACGGCGTCGATTGCTTCCTCCTCCCTTCCTCCACACAGCCTCTGGCCTTCTTCCTCTTGCGGTGACAACAGCAACTTCTGAGCTTCACGCATCACGGAAGCTCCCCCCTCCTCCTTCTTACCCCCTAAGGGGGGTTTTTATAGGTCAAGGGGGGAGAGGGGACCTCCCCCACGTGGCCATTGCATGGCTCTCTCCCCCTCTCCTCATGCAACCCACCACTCAACTAGGCCAATCTCCCCACACTCCCTCTCCTCCAGTCGTGCATCAACTGGGGGAAAAGGGATAAATATATATAAAAATTTGCAATAAATTGCACATTATCCTCTTATCCTCCTCCCAAGAGGGTGTTTTCTCGGGGTTTATGCGGTGTTAAACCTCCGGGCTCGGTTTGCCAATGCGGAGGTCTCGATTTCTCGCATGTGGGTTAGAGATTACACTGCCAGTAATTCCAATACGGAAAATAACCTTTGCACAAGTTTCACGCAGTGTGCGGGAGGTCGGGTTTAGTAATATTTTTAAGTGGAAATATTACATGCTCTCCCCCTTGGAGGATTCGAGATGTCCCATCTCGAGATAAACTGGGGATATTGTTGGTTGAGAGTGCTTTCATCCATCCAAGTGGCATCCTCCTCAGGATAATCTTTCCACTGGACGAGGCATTCTCTCAAGGTTCTGGATCTCAGTTGTCTCTCCCTAACATCTAAGATCCTGTCAGGTCGTAGCTCAAGGACTCCTTGGCTAGGCATTACAACTTGTTGGTCATCAAGTACATGGCTAGGATTAGATACATACTTCTTCAGTAGGCTGATAGGAAATACATTATGAACCCTTAGGTTCTCAGGGAGTTGCAGTCTATAAGCATTGGGTCCTAGGCACTTGAGGATCTTGTATGGTCCACAATACCTTGGACTTAGCTTCTTGCAATCTCCTAAGGATAGGTTCTCTCTTGACGCTTCAAATCTATGTATGCCTTTTGTCTATCCTTGGCGACTTGGATATCTTGTCTAATTGACTTGATTTGGTCATCCAACATCTGCCTTGAAGCTTCAACCTTCAAGGTTGGATCTCACAAGTTTAGGGGACTTCAACAGTCATGCCCATACAATGCTTGAAAAGGGGTCATCTCAATGCTTTATTGGTAAGAAGCATTGTAGGAAAATTCAACCAAAGGCAAGTATTGAATCCACCTTTTTGGTTCACAACAGCAGTGTGCCCTTAGCATATCATCGATGACTTGGTTGACTCGCTCCGTTTGACCATCGGTTTGGGGATGGTAGGCTATACTTAAATAGAGTTGAGTCCCAATGGCTTCAAAGATAGCTCTCCAGAAGTGTGATGTGAAGAGCCAATCACGATCACTAATGATTCTTATGGGCAACCCATGTAGCTTGAATATCTCCTTGATAAACAACCTTGCAATGTCTGAGGCTTTATAGTTTGTCTTAACAGGAATAAGGTGTGCAACCTTAGTAAGCATATCAACCACAACCATAATGGATTTGTATCCTCCCTGAACTTGGGGTAGGCCAACAACAAAGTCCATACTGATGAATTCCCATTTCATTTGGGGGATGTCAAGTGGTTGCAAATTTCTTGGCATTTTGACATGTTCGACCTTAATACGTTGACAAGACAAACACTCGGTGACATATTTGAGAACGTCCCCTTTAAGCCTCTCCCAAAAGTAGCTCTTCCTGACTGCATTGAGAGTCTTGGCATAGTCGGGATGTCCTGAGAAAGGGGAGTCATGAGCTTTCCACAGTATCTTCTACTTGAGTGACTTGCTTGCCGGTATACATAGTCTCGTTCTATAGTAGACAAGTCCACTACTGATAGAGAATTCATGATACTTAGCCTGTAGCTTTTGGACCTGATCCTTGATAGGGATCTCCCTTAGCATCTTTTGATAGGCTGGAACATGGCATGCTTCTTCTCTAGCTAGCTCAAGTATTGGGTTGTTTGGCATGGATACCTTTGTGGCTAGAGATCTAGCTGTTGATGGATTTTGCAAGATTAGAGAATTAAGGAATGCCTTGCGACTAAGTGCATCGGCAACTACATTCTCCTTTCCAGGCCGGTATTTGATTTCAAAATCATACTCCTCCAGCACTTCAATCCACCGATGTTGCCTCATGTTGAGCTCGTTTTCGGTAAAGATACACTTGAGACTTTTATGATCCGTCACTCGAGTAAACTTGTTACTCAACTGGTAGTGTCTCCAAATCTTTAGAGTATGGATGATAGCTAACAATTCCAAATCATGGGTAGCATAATTCTTCTCATGGCTCTTCAGTTTTCTTGAAGAGTAAGCTATAGGATGACTTTCTTGCATAAGCACACATCCTAAGGCAAGCGTGCTAGCATCAGTTACTACTTCGAACTCCTTATTGAGGTTTGGAAGTTTCAGGATAGGTGCTGATACCAAACTTTGCTTTAACCTATCAAAGCTAGATTGTTCGGCAGTTGACCATGCAATGGATGTTTGCTTATTCAGTAGATCTGTCAAAGGTGCTGCAATCAAAGCATAGTCTTTGATAAAGACCCTATACCATCCTGTCAATCCAAGAAAACTGTGTATTTCTTTGACAATTGTTGGTATTGGCCATTCTAGAACATGAATAACTTTGGCCAGATCCACTGAGATCCCTTCTGCTGATACGATGAATCCCAAATATTCAATCTGACATTTGAAGAATGCACACTTCTTCATCTTAGTATGAAGCTTGTGTGCCCTCATTGTCTCAAGGACAATGTGAAGATGGGGTTCATGATCTTCTTCCTATTTGGAATAGACTAAGGTGTCCTCGAAGAAGACGAGTACGAAGTCATCAAGATATGGCCTAAATATATCTTACATCAACCTGTTGAAAGTGGCAGGTGCATTTGTAATCCCGAATGACATGACTAGGAACTCAAAGTGTCCATATCTTGTGTTGAAGGCCGTCTTTGGGATATCTTCTTCTTTGATCCTTATCTGATAGTAACCAGACCTGAGATCAATCTTGGAGAAACATTCGCACCCTAAAGATGGTCAAGAAGCTCATCTATTCTAGGAATAGGGTACTTGTTCTTAATAGCTGATTGATTCAAGCCTCTGTATAATCAATACACAATCGAAGCGTTCCATCTTTCTTCTTCTGGAAAACCACTAGAGCTCCCCATGGTGAACTGGTGGGACGAATGTAGCCTTGATCTAACAATTTCTTGAGTTGCTCCTTCAGCTCAATTGAACACCATATTGGGGAATATGGGAATTTCCCATAAGTTTGGGACATGTGGTCAAATCTTTGGATTTATCATAACTTGAACACTATAACTCCAAATCGAGCGCTCTATAGCTCAATAGATTCCATTTTTCAAGCGCTTTCCAATGATAGGTCACATCATATGGTTTTGAGAAACTTATGGGCATGCTATCCAGGTGCCACCTTTTTAGTATTCAAAAAATGGGAATTGGGAGATTCCCAAACTCACTAATATTGTGTTAATTGCTTCTGGAATGGACATTCTATAAGGCCTCTTTGTAATTGGCGTAGCTCCTTGCACTAGCTTGATCTCATGATCCACTTCCCTTTGAGGCGGGAGTTGTGTCAGCTCTTCAGGAAATATGTCCACGTACTCCTTTAGCCATGAAGGTTCTTCACTAGACTCCTGCTTCTAATCTAGCTTATTAAGCTTAATCAAGTAGATAGGTAGTCCCTTTTTAACTCCCTTTACAATCCCAGATGCTTTGGCCAATTGAATCTTTGGCTTTCCAGCCTCTCCTTGAGTTGTAACCAATTTCCCTTCAGAGTTTCGAAAGGACACTTGGCCCTTTCCACAATGAATGTGGACATCATTAGGTTTAATCCAATCCATTCCGAGTAAACACTCATGGATACCTAGGTTCATGACTCTGAATCTGACCGAAGTCGACTTTCCTCCCAGAAAGAATTCCACCTTAGCAGTTTGCCTGGTACAAGTGACCTCACAACCATTTGCTAATTCCACAAGCAAGGTAGGTGCTTCTACTGTGGCTATTCCAAATCTTCTTGCACAAGCTGGTGAGATAAAGAAATGCGTACTGCCACAATCAATCAAGGTTTTGAATCCTTTACCTTGATAGTCCGATGATGTCTGAATCACTGAAAACAGGCGATTCGGGCCTTTCTTGTGAAGGGCGGCATGGACTGTAGCCATTTCAACCTCTGCTTCCATGGTCGGCATGGTCTTCTTCTTCGCACAATTCCCTATTGGCAACACAGGTGATTCTTCCTATGCCTTGGGTGGCGGCTTCCTAGCCCTGGGCAGTTCCTTGGAAAGGAGCTTGACGTTGTCCTCCATAAAGCTTGAGACATTGCCTTTTGAAATGACTAGGCTCATTGCAGTGGAAGCAATGGAGATTGCGACCATTGCTTTTGGTAGGGAAAAAGTTATTGACATTATTAGTCCTTGCTTTCTTTCTTTGTCCCCAATTCTGACCTTGAACTCTCTTCACTTGGGGCCTATAAGCTCCTCTGTTTTGATCATTATAAGACCAAGTCTTATTACTTCTTGGCCTAGCCTGCACCTCCTGAATTATAGGCGCAGCTCGAATGAGTGCATCCTATAGATTTGTTAGGCGCATAGATTCGAGGCAAGTATTCACTGGTGGGTTTAAACCGACACCAAAATTTCGACACTTGCTGTGTCATATCCATCTATGGCGCATACTTGAGAAGTGAGACAAATGTTGAGTAGTATGTGTCAAGAGTCAGACCCAGCTGTTTCAGCTTGTAAAATTCATTCATTTTCTATGTGTGATATGCAGGTGGTAAGTATCTTCCTTGCGTAGCTTTCTTCAGCTTTTCCCAGGTAACGGATCCTTCCAAGTTTCCTTGATCTCTGCACCATTGCTTCCACCAAAGCCTGGCTTCCCCAGTGAGCTTTAGCTTGGTGAGCATAGCCTGGTTGGCGGGAGCGGTACCGGCCACTTGAAAGTAATCTTCCATGGACTCTATCCAAATCTTAGCATGCGCTTGGACAATCCTTCCTTTTTTGTCAAATTCTAGCGGCTTGATCTGCTTGAGAAGAAACTTCTTCTCCTAAATCACGACCGTACTTGATGTAGAGGGTGGACTCGGAACCTGTACCTGGGGTTGTGCCTGGATAGAGGATTTTTAACGTTATAACTCGCTAATCGTTATGGTTATATTTCCTACCCAATTCAGCTTTCAGCTAAGAAACCTAGCCACTTAACTTTTTATCAATTCTCATAGACAAGACAAACATTGATTTAAAAAAGTCTTATTTCATTTATATGGGCCTAGCCCTTTCGGAGTACAATATTTCTTGGGATGGTAGAGCAACTGGTACATTAGTTCGGGGAGAATAATTTTGTGTTAGATCTAGCTACGGGAATTGGATAATAGTATGGTTTCGGGTCATGGATCTTCAGGAATCGATAAGTCATCGGAAGATTAGGGTATCCTTTCCTTTGGTACCCATTCTTCTCGTAGCGTCCCAACACCTTGATCCTGTCGGCAGGGATTATGCGGGTCACTTCCTCGTATAGATATGAGTTCAGCTCGACCCTCCGACCTTCCACATGTAAAGTTGTGTTTACATGATCCTCGACAAAAATAAATAGCTTCACGATCTTTAGGTCCTCCAACCACTTGATCCTCTTTAGGTTGGTTCGAAGGTACGCAAATCGGTGGGCAGCTATGTAGTAGATTCCTGAGTCACCCGTCCATCTCCGTTCCACGTATAGAGGCAATGGATTGTAAATACCGTCTAGGATGTTCATCATATCGATCCTTCATCGATAATCTGAGGAATTCATCACGGTCATAAACATGACTTGGAACACCAAGAATCTGTTCCATGCTTCATAATTTTGCAAGACAACATCGAAAGTAAGGAAATGTTCTTAACAGTAACATTTTCTTTACTTCTTCTTATTAAGATTTATAAAGACAGATCCTTCATTGGTTTGCTCTAATACCAATTGTAACGTGTCCACCTATTCCCTTTCAGGACACGTCTTAGCAGTCCATTGAAAAGAGAGTCTAGAAAGCTCTGCCCGGCACTCCCATAGAATATTATGGGGTTTGCGATCTAGAACTTCCCTCTTCTGCCACATAGTAGAAGTATTCCGGCCGTTCCCACTTAGGATTGACCTGAATCAGGTCTTCCCCTAATGGTCATTTTCCTAAATGGCAGCTAGCGTCAAACCCGAAGTGAACTAGTTTACGCAAAAACTCCAAGGACGAAGCGGATTCATGCTGCACTTGGTTCAAGGAGAATGGGAAACAAGAGGGATGCAAGGCTCGACCTCTCTGCCATAAGGCATAGTCCCATTCCGTTCCTCTAAAACAGCATAAATCGGGATTTTTGTAACCTAAAATCTAGGTTAACGCCCTTGCTATTCATTTTCTTTGAGAAGAGCTCCTTGCTGTCCATTCCGATTGAGAAAAGTTCCCGGCCAACCAGGACCACCCATCCGTAGGACTGACCCATGGCCACATCCACCGCACTTTCCTCAAGGTTGCTTTAGTTGTCTAATTACCTATCACATTTAGTTGGACATGCATCAAGCAGCTTCCTTAATTAGCCTGTTAGACACTGGTTCCTTCACGTAATCTTAGCACTTGACATAGAAAAGCAGTTTCAAACAAGTTCCTTTTCAACAGGTTATCATATTTATCTTTGGAATACATCTATAAAATCCACCCAGCAGGCCAATCCATAATCCGCCCGAAGGCTGTCCATAGTCCGCCCGAAGGCTATCCAGCAATCCACAGGGATTACTAATCCAAGATTCTGCCCATAGACTAGTATGTGGGCCTCAAGATCCAATCCTGAGTCACGTTGGCCTCTTGTGCAGGGCTCGGAAGGCAAGGGATTTACGACTAGAGCCCCCCTTGGCACCCAAGCGTCCTCCTGCTCCAAGTAGCGCTCAATGAAGAGACCTCATGCGACGAGTTCAGTCCACGTTTCCGGTACGGTTAGGGTCAGGCAGGCAGCCAGGGTAACTGAAACTACCTCTCCCTTCAAGCCTTCAGCCTGAGGCATAAATTATCTTTCCATCCTTTAGTTCCTTGAGAAAACAATGCAAACAATGCTCCTAAACTGCTACAAGCACAATCAATTCCAGTGGTCATTTATTTGGCCGATTGCTAAGGAGTAAATCCTTCTCTCTGAATGCATCCAACATTCGATCCGGGATCAATTGCGACTTGGCAAGATCCCCAAGGGATATTTGTTCTCTCTTTTTTCCTTGGGTTAGGGCCATACCCTGTTAACTCAACTTACCCAATACCTTAGGTTTCGTACATTAACAATAACTCCTGGTGACCATGTCGCTCCAAATTGTTGACTGATCCTTTGCTTCCAAGAAAATACCTCATTTTCCTTATCTTGGCAAATTCTCCCCAAGAAAGGTGATGTAATAGGATGGCTACTCATCCTCTTGCAAGTTAAACTTGCGCAAGAATTTGTCAACCTCTTTCCAAGGAATGGAAAAACTTTCTTGTGACCAAACCACAAGACGATGCGACGTTGCAACTTGTTGCACAAGTGTCGCATCTATTCCAAGGGATTATTTCACCCTTTGAACGGTGTTTTCTGGTAAAGAAATTATGATTGGATGAGGAGCGGGGTTTAGGGTGTCTTCTTACCCAATCCAATCCTAATTGCACTAGTCCAGTCCTAGGGATTCCAACTCAATCCGAGTTTCATCATTTGAACGAGTGATCCTTAGGGTAGAAACCCTAGATCATTTCTTGCAGGTGCATCCAAATGTCCCTACATTCCATGAATGTGGGTAGGACCTTTGGGTATGAGGGTTTTGACTTGGCAACAAGTTTGAAACTAAGTCGAGTCTTTATCATGCTAAAACCTAGTTAGCACTTGGGGTATTTATCGTATCACTTGAACCATCCTATGCGAATCCCTTGCGGTTAGGTAATTCGATCTACTTGTCTTGCGACAAGGACGAACCATTCTTGGAGATGTTAACTTGATCTAAAAAGGGGAAAACTAGTTGCAACATGTCACAATTCACATAAGTTCGCGATTCATTGCTTCTACGTACGACTAGATTCACAATAACCCTAACTTTTCTTGTTAAGACAAAAACGCATGTTACATTGCGGCATAACTTCCATTGAACCTTCTAGGTCTTACATTCAAGGAGCATGCTCACAATTGTTTTCTAAGCTTTTAAGATTTCATGCTTAAATGAACCATGCAGCCTTCCCCTAAATACAACTCTTGATGAATGAAATTCTTGCATACGAAGGATGTGCAACATGCAATCCTTTCCTAACTACAACGTAGTTAAATGAAATTCATGCCAATTGAAGCTAGAGTTAACCTATTTCATGCAGCACTTAGAGTCATTTCCATGCTTTGCTATTTCCAACAGTTGATAATGACTTCCTTAATGAATCATTACAAAGAAGATTTGTCTAAAAATGTGACATGCCATTCATCTTTCCATGCCTAGTCAAAGGTGTACTTTAATAATTTCAACCTTGTAAAGATAGGCAACAAGTGTTCTAGACCGTCACTTTGAAATGCACAAAAGGCAACTTATTGATAAGGTCCTAATATGTGTAGACAACTTATGTTTTTTTTTTTTGTTCATTCTATTGAAAATACCAATGACCAACTTCATATCATGACTAATTCTAGTAAATTTCAAATAGCCAATTTATTTCAATTGCATGTAGCTAGATGGATTTGACATGCATAAGTGCATCCTAGTTCATGAAAATAGTGTGCATAATGCACTACTTCTACGTGAAATTAAAATAGGAAAAAAACCTGGACTTGTGGGCTCGGGGAAATATCCACATGATTACTAGGAGATGAACCTCCTGCAGGTGCGCCTTGTGACTTTTTAGGGGCCATCGTAGGCGTGAATTCAGCTTTTGGTTTGCCTTCACGGTCTACAAATTTACTCGCCTGGGTATGCAGCCTCAAGACCTTTGCCCTTCTCCCTCGTATGCGGGAGATCCCTTTAGAAGTACGGATCCTTGAAAAAAAAACCGGCTTGTGGGATTTGGCTTATGGAAGGCCTTAGGGGTTGGATCTTGGGCCTTTTGCGGGAGAGTTGCAGAAATGGAGCTTAATGAGTGCTTGCGGGAATAAGGGTTTCCACGAGCAGGCTTGTGGGAATTTAAGCTTGTTTGCGGGAATGGGGCTCCTACAAGTTCTTGGAAATGGGGCTTCTATGAATGGAGTTTCGAAAATTGAAGCCTTACTAGGGGGTTTGCGAAAAGGGCTCTTGTGAATGGGCCTTGCGGGGATGGAGGCTTAAAGAGCTTCTTCTTTTTCTTTTAAAATCCCGGGGCTAGGAATGGGCTTATGGGGGGAATTAGTGGGAATGGGGTTAAGAAAGCCCCTTAGAGCTTCTTAAAAGAAGCTTCTAAGAAGCTTGGTTCTAGTCAACCCCCACGTGGAAGAGGGAGGGGGTAATACGTGGCGGAAGATGACATCACGAGGGGGGGTTGATCAACTTCCTGTGGCGATGTGGAGTCTCAACACCACACATTGCAATGGCGGCAGCAGAGCAGAGGGAGTGGCAACAGCGTGCTCGCCCGGCGCTAGTGGGCAGACTTTGTAACGGCAGCAGCAGCGCCCTTTGACTCGCAGCCTTTTCCTCTCTGTCTCTCCACGCAGCATGGCGTCGATAGTAGCCTCTCTCTCTCTCCATGCTCTCAGTATGGTGTCAACTGCTTCCTCCTTACTTCCTCCACGTAGCCTCTGGCCTTCTTCCTCTTGCACGGATGATAGCAACTTCTAAGCTTCACGCAGCAGGGCAGCTCCCCCCTCCTCCTTCTTACCCCCTAAGGGGGGTTTTTATAGGTCAAGGGGGGAGAGGGGACCTCCCCCACATGGCCATTGCATGGCTCTCTCCCCCCTCCTCATACAACCCACCACTCAACTAGGCCCATCCCCCAACACTCCCTCTCCTCCAATCGTGCATCGACTGGTGGAAAAGGGATAAATATGTAAAAAAAATTGCAATAAATTGCACATTATCCTCTTAACCTCCTCCCAAGAGGGTGTTTCCCGAGGTTTATGCAGTTTTGAACCTCCGGGCTTGGTTTGCCAATGCGGAGGTCTCGATTTCTCGCGTGCGGGTTACAAATTACACTATGGGTAATCCCAATATGGAAAATAACCTTTGCACGAGTTTCATGTGGTGTGCAGGAAGTCGGGTTTAGTAATATTTTTAAGTGGAAATATTACACCAACGACACCTTCCCCATAACCCCTCAAAGGGGGTATCCCACACATATTGGCAATAAGTGCCACGTATCACAGGCCTAGGAGGCCCACCGCGGCTGATTGTCGTGGCCCCACTGCAGCTCTCCTACATCTTGGGGATTGGCTAGATGCGCTGCTTTTACATATAAACACATTCGCACAACACTCCTTTCTTTGTCAGCGAGATCCAAGAGATACCATGTTTCCTCACTAATAATCTCCCCCAAGAAATGAACGGCTAACCTATGACAAGGGGAATCTCACCCTCTAAAGCGTAGGTCAAGTATAATTCAAACAATTGCTATGCATTTCCAATATTTGATACCACATGTATGATTAATGCAATAGTGGATGTCTCATCGTGCATAAACAATTATGTTTCGAAATCAGCCTATGTGCTAGTATGCAAACAATCTTTCCATGAATTTCAACTAATACACATATATGCTTTATTGCAAGAATCTAGCACCAAGGCAAACCTTGTGCTACTATATCCGTAATTTCCAAATAAACCATCTCCTAAATGCTACACATAGAAAAATAATTAGAATTTGTATTATTTCAATCCTCAAACTGTTGCACAAAATTCTACTCCCCCTCACCGTTTAAGTTTTACTTCGTTCCATAGGTGTATAGAGGTTGTTTTGTTATGTTTTAGTGTGTAAAGAGCAATAAATCACACACTATAATAAAATGATAGGAAAAAATAAGGCCAAACCTCATGCTTTGCCCCACCATACATCCATAACCACTTATTATATTTTTTCGTATTTCTCAAAGGCATATTCCTATTTTTCCTCTTATTTTTCTCTATTTTTCTCTATTTTCCTCTATTTTTCCCAATCAAAGGCCGTGAGATAGGGAGAGAAAAAGAATATCATGAAAACTGACAGGGAAGGAAGAGGCTAAAGTCGTGAGGAGGGAAAGATTGCCCAAAACATCGCCAGCTGCCATCGTGAGATTGAAGGAGATCGTAAAGAGGAGGGGACGCCACCGCTACTATCGGTCCGCCATCTGCCCGCCGAAGCTCCGTCACGGCCATCATTTGGCCCTGCCACCAACAAGCCGCCGTTATAAGTCACTTCCTCTTCTCCACGTGTAGAAATCATGCCTATAGAAGCTTCCCAGAAGCTTCTTGGGAATCTTCTAAAGGCCCTTAGGAAGCCCCACTTCTTGTGGGCTTTCATAAGCCCTTCCAAGTGGGTTTTATAACCCCCCTTCCCAGGATTTAAGCACCCATTCACTCGCAATTTCCACCCAAGTCCCCTTTCTCCTTGCAATTTCCATCCAAGTCCCCTTTAAGTTCGACTTACTCCAAGAATTAAAACATTTTTTCCCTCCTTGGTTTCCCCAAAAGACACCATAGCCGAGTTTTTCAAAGCTCTCCCCTTAGAACGTGGACCAAACCTACCGCGAGAGGTCTCTCCATTGAACGTTACTTGGAGTAGGAGGATGCTTGGGTGCCAGGGGGGCTCTGGCCGTAAATCCTTCGCCTTCGGGATCCTGCACAAGAGGCTAACGTGACTCGGGATTGGATCTCGAGGCCCGCAGACTAGTCTACGGGCGGAAACTTGGATTAGTGATCCCTGTGGATCACTGGATAGCCTCCGGGTGGATTGTGGATAAGCCTACGGGTTGGACTCTTGTATTTTATAGATAAATATGATAACCTGTTAATAAGGAACTTGTCTGATATTGTTTTTCTATGTCAAGTGATAAAATTACGTGAAGAAACCAGTGCCTAATGGGTTAATTAAAGAAGCTGGTTGTTACATGTCCAACTAATGTGTTAGGTAATTAAATAACTAAAACAACCCGAGGAAAGTGCGAAGGATGGGCCATAGGTTCGTCCTACGGATGGGTGGTCCCGGTTGGCTGGGAACTTTTCTCAAATCATGAGGAACAGCAGGATGATCGTGAAAGGACGCGAACAAAAACAGTGTTGACCTAGAGTTATGATTAAACCCGATCTATGCTATTTTAGGGGAACGGAATGGTACTATGCCTTATGGCAGAGAGGTTGAGCTTTTCATCCCTCTTGTTTTCCATTCTCCTTGAACCAAGTGCAGCGTGAATTCGCTTCAGACCTAATGTTTCTGTGTAAAGTAGTTCGCTTGGGTCTGACGCTAGTTGTTAGAAAATGACCAATCAGGAAAACCCTAATTCAGGTCGATCCTAAGTGGGAACAGTTGGAATACTTCCTCTACGTGGCAAACGTGGAAAGCCCTAGATCGCAAACCCCGTAACATTCCATGGGAGTGCCGGGTGGAGCTTTCTAGACTCCCTTTCCGATGGACTGCTAAGACGTGTCCTAGATGACACTAGTGGACACGTTACAATTGGTATCAGAGCTGACCAACAACGGAATTGTTTTTATGAAATCTTAATAAGATGAAGTAAAGCAAATGTTGCTATTGATACTTTTCCTTACCCTCAATGTTGTCTTGCAGAATTATGAAGCGTGGAACAAGTTCTTGGTATTTCAAGTCATGTTTATGACTATAATGCATTCTCCACATTATAGACAAAGGGTTGGGATGATGAATATCCTGGAGCAGATCTATAATCCATCACCTTTGTACATGGAATGAAGATGGACGGGTGCTTTAAGAATCTACTATATAGCTGCCCACTGGTTTGCTTATCTACAAACCAACCTAAAGAGGATCAAGTGGTTGGAAGACATATAATATTCAACTATATATACCTTGTACAACTCAATTTCTTGCTTGACAAATTTTTTTGTAATTTATTTTTTCAATAAAAAGAATATTTTTGGAATCTTTTAACACTAGTGAAAAATCATTTACATTGGCATTTTCTATTGTTGTTTACAAGGTTATTGTGGTAGATATTTGTGGGTTAGTCTTTCTCTTTCTACAATCCTCCTCTGCTCCAGCTTACTAATCTATTACTTGCAAATGAGAGGAATGAGATATGCATCCCTTCTAATAAACAAAAAATTTTCAGCTTAGCAAATCCTTAACCCTAGGATACCTTACACTGACCCCTATCCTTGACTTAATCCTTACCCTAATCCTAATCAGGAAGATACTTGCCACCTGCATATCACACACAGAAAATGAATGAGTTCTACAGGCTAAAACAGCTAGGGCTCACACTTGATGCATACTATTCTAAATTTGTCTCACTTCTTAAGTATGCACCACAGATGGACACGACATAGCAGGTGTCCAAATTTTGTGCGGATTTAAATCCCCCAGTCAATACCCGTCTCGAATATATGCGTCCATCAGAACTTCAGGATGCACTCATTTGAGCAGCGCCTATAATTCAGGAGGTGCAAGCTAGACCAAGGGGTAACAAAACTTGGTCTTATAATGACCGGAATAGAGGAGCATTCAAACCTCAAATGAAGAGAGTTCAAGGTCATAATCAGGGGCAAAGAAAGAAAGCAAGGACTAACAATGTCAACAACTTTGTTCCTACTCAAAGAAATGGCCAAAACCTCCATTGTTTCCATTACAACGAGCCCGGTCACTTCAAAAGGCAATGTCCCAAGCTTGGTGGAGGACATCGCCAAGCGCCTTTTCAAGGAACATGCCGTGGTCAAGGAGCCGCTACCCGAGGAAGAGGAAGAACTGCCTATATTGCCAATAGGCAAATGTGTGAAGAAGAAGAAGAAGAAGAAGAAGATCCAACCATGGAAGCATAATTTAAAAGGGCAACAGTTCATGCCACTCTACACAAGAAAGGACCGAATTGCCAGTTCTCGGTGATTCAGACACCGTCGGACTATCAAGGTAAAAGTTTCAAGACCTTGATTGATTGTGGCAATAATATACACATTCCTTTATCTCACTAGCATGTGCAAAAAGATTAGGAATAGCCACAGTAGAAGCACCTACCCTGCTTGTGGAATTGGGAATGGTCGTGAGGTTACTTGTACCAGGCAAACTGCTAAGGTAGAATTCTTTCTGGGAGGAAAGAAGACTTCGGTCAAATTCAGAGTCATGAATTAAGGGATCCATGAGTGTCTACTCGGAATGGACTGGCGTAAGCCTAATGACGATCACATTTATTATGGAAAGGGTCAAGTTTCCTTTTGAAACTCTGAAAGGGAATTAGTAACAACCCAAGGTGATGTTGGAGTGCCAAGAATCCAATTGGCCAAAGTATCTCGAATCATAAAAGGAGTCAGAAAAGGATTACCTATCTACTTGATCAAACTCAACAAGTTAGATCAGAAGTAAGAGTCTAATGAGGGACCTTCTTGGCTAAAGGAATACGTGGACGTATTCCGTGAAGAGTTGACAGAACTCCCGCCTCAAAGAGAAGTGGATCATGAGATTAAGCTAGTACGAAGAGCTGCGCCAATTGCAGAGAGACCTTATAGAATGTCCATACCAGAAGCAATTGAGCTGAAAAAACAACTCAAGCAACTGCTAGATCAGGGCTACATCTGTCCTAGCAGTTCACCCTGGGGAGCTCCAGTACTATTCCAGAAAAAGAAAGATGGGACACTTCGACTATGTATTGATTACCGAGGATTGAATCAATCAATGGTCAAGAACAAGTACCCTATCCCTAGAATAGATGAGCTTCTTGATCGTCTTCAAGGTGCAAAGATCTTCTCCAAAATTGATCGCAGGCCAGGTTATTATCAAATAAGGATCAAGGAAGAAGATATCCCAAAAACAGCCTTCAATACAAGATATGGGCACTTGGAGTTCCTAGTTATGTCATTCGGGCTTACGAATGCACCTGCCACCTTCAACAGGTTAATGCAGGATATCTTTAGGCCATATTTTGATGATTTCGTGCTTGTCTTCTTTGACGACACTTTAGTCTATTTTAAACATGAAGAAGATCATGAACCCCAACTTCGGATTTTCCTTGAGACAATGAGGTCACATAAGCTATATGCTAAGATGAAGAAGTGTACATTCTTCAAGCGTCAGATTGAATACTTGGGATTCATAGTATCAGCGGAAGGAATCTCAGTGGACCCAGCCAAGGTCAGAGATGTGCTTGAATGGCCAATACCAACATCCGTCAAATAGATATACAGCTTTCTTGGATTGACAGGATGGTATAGGGTCTTCATCAAAAACTATGCTTTGATTGTAGCACCCCTAAGGGACTTATTGAAGAAGCAAACTTCCATTGCATGGTCAACTCCCGAACAAAATAGCTTCGACAGATTGAAGAAAAGTTTGGTATCAGCACCTATTTTAAAACTTCCAGACCTCAATAAAGAGTTTGAGGGAGTAACTGATGCTAGCATACTTGCCTTGGGATGTGTACTCATGCAGGAAGGTCATCCAGTACCATACTCCTCAAGGAAATTGAAGAGTCATGAAAAGAATTATGCTACGCATAATTTGGAATTTTTAGCTCTCATCCACGCTCTAAAGATTTGGAGACACTACCTGTTGGGTAACAAATTTACTCTAGTAACTGACCATAAGGGTCTCAAATGGATCTTTACCCAGAACGATCTCAACATGAGGCAACATCGGTGGATTGAAGTGTTAGAGGAATATGAACTTTGAAATCAAGTACCGACCAGGAAAAGAGAATGTAGTTGCCGATGCACTCAGTCCACAAGGCATTCCTTAATTCTCTAATCCTCCAGAATCCATCAATAGCTAGGTCTCTAGCTACAAAAGTATCTATGCCAAATAATCCAATACTTGAGTTAGCTAGAGAGGATGCATGCCATGATCCGGCCTACCAAACAATGCTAAGGGAGATCTCTATCAAAGATCAGAATCAAAAGTTGCAAGCTAAGTATCATGAATTTTCTATCAATAATGGACTTGTCTACTATAGAACAAGGCTGTGTATACTAGCAAGCCAGTCACTTAAGTAGAAGATATTGTGGGAAGCTTATGACTCCCCTTTCGCACGACATCCTGGCTATGCCAAGACTCTTAATGCAGTTAGGAAGAGCTACCATTGGGAGAGGCTCAAAGGTGATGTTCTCAAATATGTCGCCGAGTGTTTGTCTTGCCAACGTATCAAAGCCAAACATATCATGATGCCAGGGAAACTGCAATCGCTTGACATCCCCCAAATGAAATGGGAATTCATCAGTCTGGATTTTGTTGTAGGCCTACCCCAAGTCCAGGGAGGATACAACTCCATCATGGTTGTGGTTGACATGCTTACTAAGGTTGCACACCTTATTCCAGTAAAGACAAACTATAAAGCCTCAGACATTGCAAGATTGTTTATCAAGGAGATATTCAAGCTACATGGTTTACCCAGGAGAATCATTAGTGATCGTGATTCTCTCTTCGCATCACACTTCTGGAGAGCTATCTTTGAAGCTATTTGGACTCAACTCTATTTTAGCACTGCCTACCATCCCCAAACGGATGGCCAAACAGAGCGAGTAAATCAAGTCATCGAGGATATGCTTAGGGCATACTGCTGTCGAGAACCAAAGAGGTGGATTCAATACTTGCCTTTGGTTGAATTCGCCTACAATGCTTCTTACCAACAAAGCATTCAGATGACCCCTTTCCAAGCATTGCATGGTCATGACTGCAAAAGTCCCCTAAACTTTTCAGATCCAACCTTAAGGGTTGAAGCTTCAAGGCAGATGTTGGAAGAGATGGATGATCAAATAAAGTCAATAAGATAGGACACCCAAGCGGCCAAGGATAGACAAAAGGCATACGCAGATTTGGAGCATCAAGATAGAGTCTTCAAAGAAGGAGACATGGTCTTCATTTGCGTATGCCCTAAAAAGAGTTCTTTATCCTTAGGAGATTGCAAGAAGCTAAGTCCAAGGTATTGTGGACCGTACAAGATCCTCAAGTGCCTAGGACCTAATGCTTATAAACTGCAACTCCCTGAGAACCTAAAGGTTCATAATGTATTCCATATCAGCCTATTGAAAAAGTATGTACCTAATCCTAACCATGTACTTGATGACCAACAAGTTGTAATGCCTAGTCAAGGAGTCCTTGAACTAAGGCCTGATAGGATCTTAGATATTAGGAGAGACAATTAAGATCCAGAACGCTGAGAGAATGCCTCGTCCAGTGGAAATATTATCCTGAAGAGGATGCCACTTGGATAAATGAAGGCACACTCAACCATCAATATCCCCAATTTATCTCGAGATGAGGACATCTCAATTCCTCTAAGGGGGAGAGAATGTAATATATCAAACATTGAAAATTCATGGGAATTTTTTTTTCTCTTCTCACCGTCAGTGACGGTCATGCTGTAAGGGAAGAGGGAAATAGAAGGCCAGCAAGCTCCTTGCTTGAGCTTGCTCGGCCTCATGGCCATGACTCGTGACACGAAGGGAGAGGGAGGATTCCCCTCCCTCCCCTATTTAACAGAGGGGGCTGCTGCCACGGAGGGACGAAAGGGAGAGGAAAGGAGGTGTTGCCGTGAGAGCTGATGAGGGAGTGTAGTGTGGGCCCCATCCTGCTGATGTGGTCGTGAGAAAAGGAGGGAGTGAAGGACGTTGGACTGTAGTGCTGTCGTGGGCTAGGAATCACTGCCTCAGTCTAGAGATGCCACTGCCTGCAGCCACAAGCCGTCGTTGCTGTCAGAATCTTCCCCTCACCCCCTCCCCTCGTAATCTTCTAGAAGCATAGAAGCTTCCAAAGGGGGGGCCATCTTAGCTCCCATTCCCCTTGGCCTTTAAACCTTTTACTAACCCCCTCCCCCCGTGTCCTAAGATCCCCCCAAGAACCCCCTTCCTATACGTTATTAACCCCCCCCCCCCGGTTTTAATCCCCTTAAGCCCCTTTCACCCCTCGTACTGTGCCTTTCAAAAACCTCCCCCCCCATGTTTTAAAGGATCATAAGCCCCTTTTTCCCCTATAAAGAGTGGGCTTAGAGTTCATATTATTACACCCCCTATGCTTTTAAAAGTCACTTAGCCCCCTTTCCTTAAGCCCTTTTTCGTATTTTATAAATCCTCAACCACACCCCCCGTGTATTAACCCTTAAACCCTTTCCTTGGGCATCCTGAAACCACACCCCCCATGTTAATCCCTTAAACCCCTATCCCTTGGCTTTGGAACCACCCCTCTTTCCTCCGTATTTAAACCTTCCCTAGCCCCTCCCCTTGTGGTGTATTGAAACCCCCTTTCCTCCAAGTTTGACCTAAGGGTCCTTCGACCTTATTTATAACCTTTACGGTTACTATATTCCCTTAGACTTCTCTCCCGCACCTTGTGTTTTTTCCATCCCTTTTCATTCCTCATTGAATGAGTCATTATAAGGCCATTAAGCCTTCCCCATGGCTTCAATGGGTCTTAGTCATAAAAGATTATGAAACACCCTTTCGAATTCCCAACTTCAAGGAGGGAGCCTTCCAAAAAACTACTTTTGACGGACGGTGCAAGGGGAGCAATGGTGAATTCCAAAGAAGAGTTGTAAAGCTTCTTCCACGTCCGAACGACTACAATTGCAATGCCTCCTAAGAAAGTCCAAGGCGCAACTGCGGGAGGGTCATCTCCTGGTATCCATGTGGATATCTCACCCCAAACCCAGGTTTTTCCTTCTTAATTTTTATTTGATATTGTTGTAATTCAAATATGCAAGGTTAATTATTAGAAATAGGATATATTTTCGTCCTAGTTGTTCACGACGAAGGAACTTAGACATCAATACTTTTAAATGAAACATGCAAATTAAGAAAGTATAAATGCATTTCTAGCGAATAGCTTATGCATTTAAATGAACTATAAGCTAGATTATTATCCATTAAAATAGTATACTTCGGTTAAGCCTAGAAGTATAAACTGCATCTCACACTATTAACCCATATCACAATGAATCATCATGGAAAATGCACAGCATGAAACGACTTTTACGATGTATAGACTTTATGAAATTATCGTTGCCAACTGCATAAATTAAGCAAGAAAAAGGTTGCTTATTTAACATGAATTTTGTTCGCAAAGAAAAAGGAAGATTAGTTGAACCTATGTCTGACCTCAAACCGACAAGTTAGGGTTGAAAAATCAATTTGCACATAGTCAATGAATCATGTGGAAGTAATCTCGAAATTATCTTCTAGAGTTAACCAAATTGATATAAACTTAAAACACCTATACTGCGAAATACTCGTTGGGAATAAGTTAAATTCCAAGAAATGTCTATACCTTAAATACTTGCCCACATTCACTGAATGTAGGGACAATGAATTGTAATCGTAAAAGGATCTAGGGTTTGTCCGTAAGAATCTTACAAAAATGAAGCTAGGAAACCCTAGGTCTAACGACATCAGCTTAAAGAACCTGAAACAGATTGTTTCATGATTCCATTATCTCATAGTATGATGCAACACTTGTGCAGCAAGTACAGAGTCATACGGTCTTGTGATTGGATCACAAGAAGAAAGGCCAAATTCTCGAAACGAGGTTGGCAGATCCTTACGCAAGTTATCTTGCAAGAGGATGTATACTTTGATATCCTTCTTGAGTAAGGAAGATTAATTGGAGATTAAAGATGAGAAACTGAAGTACCCAATGAACTTTAAGATTTGACCAAGTTGGGTTAATAGGGTGCACCCTGTCAAGATTGTGGGAGAGAAGGAAGGAGTCTCGCTTGAAGCTTTCTTGCTTGCACAATGGGGGAAGACACACAAGGGTGGAGGCTGAAAACAGTTTTCCTCTTCTTAGTTGTGTAAGCCAAAAGAACTCTAATACAAAGAAATAGAAGAACCCTCTATATGGGTCTCAAACCAAACTCAACTAACTAAGGTGGCATACTAACTGAGCCACAAACTAGAGTAGATAAGGATAGCTATCATGTAGCTATTATTCATGGGCGGTGTACCAACCGCGTCTGCAACTGACAAGTCGGTGACATAAATACACAACGGTCACCCTGGCGTATCACGAGTGGAGCTCGATATCTCAACACTCCCCCTCGAGCTCAATCCCAATTCCTGCACACCAAGCAGGTCTCTGAACTTGCGCAGCTTCTCTGCGCCCAGTGCCTTCGTGAATATGTCAGCTACCTGATCCTCTGTGCTGACATAAACTAGATCAATAAGACCTAGTAAAACCCTCTCTCGCACATAGTGATAATGCACCTCAATGTGCTTTGTTCTAGCATGATAGACTGGGTTATTTGCCAAGTGTATACTACTCATGTTGTCACAATAAATGACAACTGGCCCATCTGTAGACTGATGCATATCATAAAGTAGCTTATGCAACCAAGCTACCTCACATGCAGCCATTGCTGCACCCCTGTACTCAGCCTCTGTGCTCGACAAGGCAACTGTAGGCTGTTTCTTGCTGCTCCAAGTGACTGCAGCACTCCCAAAAGAGAACACATATCCACTGGTAGATCGTCTATCAGAAATGCTACCAGCCCAATCAGCATCAGTGTATCCATGCAACTGTATCTGAACCCCAGTCTCATAAAATAGTCCATACTGCAATGTGGACTTCACATACCTGAGTATCCGTCTAGCTGCATCCAAATGTGGTTTCCTTGGAGCCTGCATAAACTGACTTACCAATCCAACAGCATAGCTCAAATCTGGCCTGGTAATAGTCATATAAATCAAACTTCCTACTATGCGTCTGTACATAGTAGGGTCTTCTAGAAGCTCACCTGCATCTGTGCTCAGCTTCACATTTTGCTCCAAGGGAACTGAAATAGGCTTACAGCCTGTCATCCCATATTTGGATAGCATGTCCAATCCATACTGCCTCTGCAAGAGCTGTATCCCACTTGGTGATCTAATCACCTCAATGCCCAAGAAATAACGCAGCTCTCCCAAATCCTTCATCTCAAACTTCTGCTTCAATAGCATTTTCACATGAAGGATATCTTCAACACTGTCACCTGTCATAATCAAATCATCAACATAAATGACAAGTAGCATAATACCTTTCTCTGTTTTTCTCACATAAAGTGAGAAATCTGCCTTGGAAATCTGAAAGCCAATAGTGACAAGATACTGTCCTATCTTGTCAGACCATGCTCTAGGTGCTTGCTTCAAGCCATACAAGGCTTTCTTCAACCTGCAAACAAACTCAGGATAAACAGCATGCACATAACCTGGTGGCTGCTCCATATAGACCTCTTCTTGCAAATCACCATGCAAGAAGGCATTCTTTACATCCATCTGATGTAAAGACCATCCCTTTGATGCAGCCATAGCAATGACTGCTCTTACAGTTGCCATCCTTGCAATTGGACTGAATGTTTCTTCATAGTCAATGCCATATGTTTGTGCATACCCCTTGACTACTAATCTTGCCTTGTATCTGTTCACAGAACCATCTACATTGTGCTTCACCTTATAAACCCACTTACAACCAATTGCATTCTTACCTTTAGGCAAAGGTACTAACTCCCATGTAGCATTTTCTTCCAAGGCATCCATTTCTTCATCCATGGCTTTCTCCCATTTTTCTTTTCCCATGGCTTGCTCAAAAGATGTGGGTTCTGGTTCCTGTATCACTTTGACCATATATGCATAGTGAATGGCTGTAAATCCATCATATTTCAGCCTATCCACAGGATACCTAGCTCTCGTAGACCTACGCAAAGTAGGTTCACTCCCAGGTGCTCTCAAAACATCCCTGGTCTTTCTTACTCCAGGTGTAACAATAGAAGGAATACCCAACTCATCATCAATGCTCTGTTCTGAGCCACTGGATTCACCATCCACATAAGAGTGACCTGCATTCACATCAAACATGGGCTGATCAACCTTCTCTTTTCCTTTTCGTGATACCTGCATACCACTATCTGCATTGCTTTGAGAAGATTCTCCTGATCTCAATCTGCCTGTCCATGGTGAAGAATGTGAACCACTGCTAGAGGACGCTCCAGGTCCACTAATATTTTGTGACTGCTGCTGTGAATTCTGTGTAGCATTACCATTTTGTGCATCTTCATCATCAATCACATTTACTGGTTTATACCAGCTACTCATCTCATCAAAAACAACATCTCTGCTCACTGTAAACTTACGAGTAGAAGGGTTATAGCATCTATACCCTTTTTGCTGCAGAGAGTAACCAATAAAGATGCACTTCTCAGCTTTTGGATCCAACTTGGATCTCAGCTCATCTGGCACATGTACATAGGCAATGCAACAAAAAATTTTCAAATGAGAAATATCTGGTTTCCTACCAGTATACCTCTCCTCTGGAGTCATTCCATGTATTGCTGCAGTGGGAGTCCTGTTCATTATGTAGACTGCTGTAGCAACTGCTTCAGCCCAATAAAAATCTGGCAAGTCTTTTTCATTGAGCATGGCACGAGATACCTCTCCAATATGCCTGTTTTTCCTTTCTGCAATTCCATTTTGTTGTGGGGTATAACTGCATGAATATTGCTGCTTTATGCCATGCTCCTGCAAGAACTTTGTAAACTCATTTGAGAGGTACTCTCCCCCTCCATCTGACCTTAGGCATTTTATTTGCAGACCTGTTTCTTTTTCAGCCATAGCTTTAAGAGTTTTGAAATGCCCAAAAACTTCACTTTTCTTTTTCATAAAATACACCCAAACTTTTCTGCTATAGTCATCAATAAAAGTGACAAAATAATGACAGCCTCCAAGAGATGCAGCTTTAGTAGTCCACACATCAGAGTGGATTAATTCCAATGGCTTCTCACTCTCTTGAACATGTCTAGGAAATGGTTTCCTTGCCTGTTTTCCAAACTGACAGGCTTCACATACCTTATGCATTTCTGCAACCTTGAATTTGGGCAATCCTGCAACAATATTTTGGGCCTGCATTGATTTAAGTCGCTGTACATTAACATGACCAATGCGTTTATGCCAGATATCAATATCTGCAACTACACCGGTCCCATGTGCAAACATTGCTGCACTCAATTCAGACATGTTTGCATCCAATGTAAACATTCTGCCCTTCTTCTTTCCTTTTGCTATCAAGCGACCTTTATTTTTCATATCCTCAACAAAGCATCCATGAGGATTAAATCTGACCTGCAAGCCCTGCTCAACCATTTGACCGACAGAAACCAGATTCTTGGTGATATTCGGGACATGAAATACATCGGACAGGTATTTCTTTTTCCCATCCTGCATAGACAAGGGAATTTTTCCAATCTGCACAATAGGATGTGCAGTATCATCACCAGTCTCCACAAATCCTGGTTTTTCCATTTTCCTTGCATCCTCCATCCATTCTGCATGACCTGTCATGTGGTTTGATGCACCTGAGTCAACATACCATACATCATTGCTTTCTTCTGCACTTGTCACAGAATTGTTCATGTGCTGCACCATGAACAAATGCTCATTTCTGTCATCACCCTGTCTACTAGAAGATGCATAATTCCCTTGTTGCAGTTTTCCATTCATGATGTCATTCTGCTTTTTATAGCAGTCTTTAGCCATATGACCCATTTTACCACAGTAGTAGCATTCAACATTACTGTTTGCATTTTGGCCTCTTTGCCATCCACCACGACCTCTTTGGCTCCCCCTGCCTCTAGAGTTACCACGTCCTCCTCCATAGGACTGGTTTTCTTGAGTTTGCTGCATATTCTGATTTCTGCCACGGCCTCCAAATCGGCCTCCTCTACCTCTGCCTCTACCTCTTCCAGCATTTGAGTAGAAGACAGCTTCTTTTGAAGTTCCTCCTGAAGAAGATGCACCACCATTTCTCTGTTCCTCAGAAATTAGAAGAGCAATCAACTCCTCAAAATCAGGAAATCTTTCACGAACTGAAATGGATGTCTGAAACTGTGCATAATCCTTTCCTAGACCATTCAAGGTCACGGAAACTAAATCATCATCTTCCACTGGCGACCCAATGGAAGCAAGTGCATCTGCAATCTTCTTCACCTTCATGTGGTAGTCGTTGATGCTCATACTTTCTCTTTGCACATTATGCAACTCTTGCTTGAGCTGCATTTTCCTGGCTTGCGTATTTGTGCTATACATTTTTGACAAAGTATCCCATGCCTCCTTTGGCGTACTTGCATCCTGAATATGCACAATCATAGAGTCTGAAATACTGATAGACAGCCAATACATAACTTTCCTGGCTCTCTCATGCCATGTTTTGAATGCCTGCATTTGTTGTTGATTGGGAACATCAGGAAGAACTAGTTCTTCTTCATTTCCTGCAACAAATTCCCAATATCCTTTTCCCATAAGGAAATTCGTTATTCTAAACTTCCATGCCTGGAAGTTGTTCTTGTCAAGCTTTTCAGTGACAATCTGTGAAAGAGAATCAGACGCCATTACAGAATACTGCAAGAAATTCTGTCACTGCAAAAAACACAGCTTCACCCTCACAAGGGCAAATCTGCAAAACTGGCGAAAGTGGTATTTGACCACACAGTCACTTCCTAGTGACGATTTTGCATAAACAGGAACCAAGGATGATTCTGAAACTCCCAATGTCTCTACGCACAAGCATACGATGCAATTTCTACAGTAACTTTTCACCGACCTGTAGAACAGTGGTCGCACAGCATAAAACTAAGCCTTTTCCTGAGTGCGTGCAGAAAACTTCCGTCTGCAAAACAGGCCCCGAAATGGCCTCAAATAAAAAAAACAAGGTCGCCAAGGGCTAAAGCCCTTTCCCGTAGCATATACTGCCCTCTTGCTTCACCGCGAAGGGCGTCTCAACCTGAGACAATGCACTCCTGCAATTTCCGGCTGTGCTACCTGTAGAGATCTGCTCCCAATACAGAAAATGAAAGCAACACTGCTCCTCTTACCAGACCACCGCGAGCTTGGCTTGCTTTCTTGAGCTCCTTACCACGAACAAGGCTCTGATACCATGTCAAGATTGTGGGAGAGAAGGAAGGAGTCTCGCTTGAAGCTTTCTTGCTTGCACAATGGGGGAAGACACACAAGGGTGGAGGCTGAAAACAGTTTTCCTCTTCTTAGTTGTGTAAGCCAAAAGAACTCTAATACAAAGAAATAGAAGAACCCTCTATATGGGTCTCAAACCAAACTCAACTAACTAAGGTGGCATACTAACTGAGCCACAAACTAGAGTAGATAAGGATAGCTATCATGTAGCTATTATTCATGGGCGGTGTACCAACCGCGTCTGCAACTGACAAGTCGGTGACATAAATACACAACGGTCACCCTGGCGTATCACGAGTGGAGCTCGATATCTCAACACACCCTAACCCAGGATATAGGGGATCTTGCCAAGTTGCAAGTCATCCTGGATCGAGTGCTGGATACATTCGAAAGGAAGGATTCATTCCTTAGTAGTTTGCCAACAAAAACGATCAATGGAAATGTTTTTGCTTGCTATAGATTTTAGAGCACTGTTTGGCTTTGTTTGACCAATGAATTAAAAGATAAATGAATATCTATACTTCAGGTTGAAGTTCTGAAGGGAGAGGTAGCTTCAGTTACCCCCGACTGCCTGCCTGACCCTAACCAAGGGGGTTGTTGACCACGCTGGGAACATGGACCGAACCCGTCGTGAGAGGTCTCTCCGTTGAGCGCTACTTGGAGCAAGAGGACACTTGGGTGCCAAGGGGGGCTCTGGCCGTAAATCCCTCTCCTTCCGGGTCCTACACAAGAGGCTAACGTGACTCGGGATCGGATCTCGAGGCCCGCATACTAGTCTACGGGCGAAAACTTGGATTAGTGATCCCTGTGGATCACTGGATAGCCTTCGAGCGGATTGTGGATAAGCCTACAGGCTGGAATCTTGTATTCTATAGATAAATATGATAACTTGTTAATAAGGAACTTGTCTGATATTGTTTTTCTATGTCAAGTGATAAAATTATGTGAAGAAACCAGTGCCTAATGGGTTGTGGGAGCTTTCGCTCAACCGCCAAGACCCACGGACCGCTTATTATTTCAAGCGTTCCAAGCGAGCTCTCATGGCTATCTCTCACCTAGCCGACGCGCCGTCGATCCTACGAATGCAGTGAACTTACCTTGATGCTTGATCGAGTACCCTCCTCTCTCACACACTTCGGTAGCTCCACGATTCTTGATGCTAGCTCAAGCATCCTCAAGCCTCCTCCATCTCCAAGCCTCATCCTCCATAGCCGCGCGTGCAAGAGAAGAGAAGAAAAGAGAAGAGGAGAAGGGGAGAGGAGATGGTGGAGAGCTTCACCCTCTTGATTCCTCACTCTCACACACACTCACTCCCTCACACTCTCACACTCCCTCTCTCAAGAGCATACACAAGCAAGAAGGAGAGAAGAAGAGAGGAAGAAGAAGACTAGTTTTGCCACACCAAAGAATGAGCTCTTCATTCACTCTTCGACTTTATATACAAAACCCTACTTCCCTTTTGGGCGGTCATTCCCTTTTTCCCTTTTTTACATGGCCGGATCATAGCCCAGGCCCTGTTTTCTATTGTCCTTTCATCTTCCTTGCTTCCTCTTCACTACCCTTCTATATTTACAAATAGCACGGGTGAGAGCCCGGCACTCTTTTACAAGATTTCAGGGTGCGCTTTTTATGCGCCTTTCCCTTTTCGTGGTTGCCTTGGTCTTTAACGGTTGTCCTTGCGCTTTTAGCCTTTTCTCCTTCTTTTCCTTCCGTCGGGTGGCCTTTTTTCCGCCTTTGCCCTGCGTCTTTTCCACTTTCTTTCACTTTCTTCATGTTGGGGTTAACATTACCCCCCTCCTAGACAAGTGCCAGTCCCATGGCACTTACTTGCGCAGGGAGCAAGTGGCGGTATGCAGTGAAGACTTCGGGGGGACGGGGGCTTGGGGTCTGCACTGGTGACCGGGTACGTGGAGGTTGGTTGGGGATGCCGTGTAGGCTGATTTTTCCGACTGGCTGGATGCTGGGTGGGCAATTAGCATTGGAGGTCGATGAAGAATGACTGCCTCTTGGGTTGTGGTTGTCAACACCTGCAATTGAAAACCTGTCAGGTGGTCTCTCCCTAGGGGTATTGCTCAGTCTCTTGTATTGTGCACAAGACGTAGTTTGGGAGACAGATCAAACTTTCAGCAAGCTGAGAGTGTTGTCCTGCACTTGAGGACCCAAACTATGAATTAGTTCTGTGTAGGTATTATATGAGTGCCATGAGTGTGCATATTTAAATATTACGTAGTTAGAAGACTGGGCGGTGGGGGCCGCGTGGAGCAGAATTGTGGTAATGGGGAGATGAAGTACACCTTTGTCATTGTGTGGAGGCGTGTTAAGGGTGTCCCATTGTGTTCGGGACTTGCTTGCTATTCTTCTCTTTTCTTTTCTTTTCTTCTTCTTCTTCCTTTTTTTTTTTTTGGTTGCCATGGTTACATGGGGCAGCAGTACAAGGGATGACGGGAGTTCTACTCCTCATCATCCGAATGGTGGGGAAGGGTGGGCAGAGGGCGGGGGGCCTTGGTAAGGAATTTTCGGCTTAGCAAGTAGCCTTTAGTGTGGAGGCGGGTTTTGAGGGTGGTGGTGGAGAGAAAGGGGTGGTTGCACTGTGTGAATTTGCTGTCGTTCATGTCTTCCAGCAGTGCACCACAGAAGGATGGCAAAAGAGTAGCACGCATCATGAGACGAGTCATGGTGGTGCTGTCTATGGCGTTGGGGTCAAAATAGAGGGGTGGAAGGTGGCACTCTTGGGGTGCAGGTTCCTGGTGTACTAGGATTCGAATTAATCTAAGGTGGTTACAGGTGGTGATGAAGGCTGGGTCAGGGCAAGAAGTGAATTCAGTAAGGAATTTATTTATGGAGCTGTACAAATCGGGCAGGGTAAAAAGAAGAGCGTTCCTATGGGAAGTGGCATTGGCATTATAAATGACGGGAAAGTCGAACCTGCCATGGATGGACGGGTTAAAATCCACTCCTACCCTTCGAGGAAACAGCATAAAGGTGGGGTCGTTCCTTTTCGAAGGGAGGGTGTTGCAAAATGCCATCCACGCCTCCAGGTTGACGTCAAAAATGCGTTGCCTCCAGGCGGGTTGGGAACTATAGCCTTCCACTGTGCGAGGTACTTGGAGGACTTTGTTTTGCCAAAATTCGCGGTCCTCGGTCCCCCATGTAGTTGGGTGGGCATCACGCTCTTCTGACCATCTAGCCTTGAGCTGGGCCCCCATGGCAATGACATCCTCCACCACCTGAATGGGCAGCACCCTATTCAAGGTGGTGGGAAACTCAAAGCGTAGGTCGAAGGGGTCTCGGCTATACTCCTGCTGCTCCCAGTTAATCATTTCAGCGCGGTACTCAACAGGGGAGTCTTGGGTGCGCAGTGGGAAAGGGGCAGGCTGTTTCAGGAGGGGTCTAGTCTTCAGTTTTCTTCTTGCCTTCTCCATCAGTTCCTTCCTTTGGGTGGTGTGGGCCGCTCTTCGTTCGGCGGATGTGTCATGGGGCGGCACTTCGGTTTGTTGGGGTTGAGGGGGTGGCGGGGCATATTCCTCATCTTGAGGCCCTAGTTCAAGCTCGGGCTCACCCCCCTTCCGCTTGCTCCTCCTCCTATATTTTCTCCTCAGTGAACCCCACGTCATCCATTTCCTGTGTTGTCAGTCCTACTTGTGCCAGATATTTCCTTTGTTCCTGTAGGCTCTGCGGAGGGCCTCCTAGCTGCAGTGGTATGTGGAGGCCTGCCGCAAGGGCCCTGCGCGCAATGGTTAGCTTTCTCTGCAACTGATCATTGGCCTCTTCTGTTTCTGAATGGGTGGTGTGGAGCAGCGTGTTGATGAAGGTGCGCTACTGAGCCATCATAGCAAGTTGGGCTGCCTCTACCTGGTTTCAACCATCACTTTGTCGCCCTTCGCCTTGGCCAGCCGGCGTGCTAGGTCCTGCACCCTCTGCTCGTTATGATTTGACCATTCCTTTGCCCGCCTCTCCATGTCTTCCAGGCTTTCCCCTTGTCGGAGGGTCATTGCCATAAACTGTTGTTGCTGGGCTTCGAGCTCGTGGTGCAAGCGGGACTGCTCTCGGTGCTGCTCTGCAATCTGCTCGTTGAGTAGGTCCCGTGTTGCCTGCAACCTGCGCACCTGTTCCACCCTCAGTTGATCCAGCTCTGCAACGTCTTGTCTAATTTTTTCAAGCTGGATCTGCGCCTCCGAGTTGGTTGCAGATAGCTGGTCATTTCTGCGCTGAAGGTGGGCATTTGTCTCCCTCTCCCTGGTGAGACGCTCCATTAGGATTTTCCTTCGTCCCTCCTAGGTAGCGTCGCGCTCCTTCAGGGTTTTCAGCTCCTCCACCTCCTTGGTGCTGGCCTCCTCCCAAAGCACAACAATTTCCCTTTGATATTCTGTTATTTGCCTTACTCTGTCCAGTTGGAGGGCAGCTTGCGATTCGCGCTCCGCTGCCAGCTCTTCCACCGCCACCCTCCTTTCCTGCCTAGCTGTTTGCAACTGCGCGAGCAGCTCCTTTACATAGTCATCATAGTGGCCTGTTGGGGGTGGGGATCGGGGCATGGTCATAGTGGTGGTAATCTCCTCCACTTTTTGTCTTTTCTCCTCTGGCCCTGGCTCCAGCTCGGCCGTCGCTGCCCTTTTGGCCCCTGAGATTGGGGTGGCCCCGGCTGCTTCCCTTGCCCATTCTCTTTCCACCAAGAATTGTAGCTAGGTGACTACATTGCTTGCATCGACCTTTGGGGTGTGCATCAGGGCGGCTGTGTCAGGGGGCGTCAACTTGAGGGGAGTGGCTTACATGGTTGGTGCGAGGAGAGGGGAGACGGGTCTGATCGGGTCTTTTCCCTTCCCTTCCGTAGGAGGTGGCGGCACAGGTTCCGGTGCACCAGTGCTGGGGCTGGGTGCTTCAGATTCGGATTGATATGCCCTACCCGCTCCCTCCATGTCTTTCCTCTGTTGTTCCTCAATGGAGCGACGCGTCGCCAGCTCCAATTCTTCTTCTTCTCGCCTCCTCAGCTCTTCCTTAGCCCTTTTTCTTCTTTCCTCTTCTTCTCTTACCGACTCTCGTCGGGCCCATTCGAGCTCCTCTTTCTCTTTTCTCCTTCGCTCCTCCGCTCTCTTTCCGTGCAGGGCTTTGGTCCGTTGCTCCGTCTCCCTGTCTGGTGCAGCTTGGCGTTCTTCCTCCTTGTCGGTGTCCGTCTCTGTTTCATCCGACTGTTCCTCCGCCTGGGGCTGGGACTGTGACGGTGATTCGCCTTCTTTTTCGCCATCTCCCCGGTTGTCCTCTCCCGCACGTCCCTGCCCTATTGCCTTGTGGAGGATCGCAGTGAGGGCACCTCCAAACCCTAAGATGGAGGCCTTGGAGGATGAGGCCTTGCGGGTTGATCGAGGTGAGGGGAACTCTCCTGCTACGGCCCTTCCTCCTGTTGCCAGGGCCTTTGCTGAGGCCTCAATCGTCCTTCTCACGAACCCATTGAGGTTCACCTCATCCAGTGCCTGAGCCGCGATGCTTTCGAGTAAAGGCACATTTATCCTGGACATGATGCTATTGTACCATTGACTCGAAAATAAAGTATGCATCATTTTTGCCTGCAGTTGAATCTCTGGATCAGGGATGTCTGCCAAGTTGACTCCGTCATTGGTGTGGACTTTCACTTTGTCCATTCCCAACATGGCGTAGACCTCCCTTTTCGGCTTCTTCTCCACCTTTTTCGAAAGCCCCAGTGCTCTTTCTATCAGCTCAGGGGTCAGTTCAACCTGCACCTGTTTGGTGGCTTCCACGTCCCGCACTGTGATGGTGCCCCTGTTTTTGTTGAAGGTGCGTAGGAACTCGGCGCACAGGGTATAGTCTATCCTCTGGCCCACAGCTTCCAGATACCGTTGTAAGTGGCATTGCTCCATGATCCGTCGTACCGCTGGTTCCTCGATCACCACATCTTCCAAGTTGAATATGTGGCAGAACTTCAGCTGATTGAATGCTCTGGTTTCCACCGTGAGGCCATACCGCACCTGTTCCTCCTCCGAGAAAGGGAGTTTGCCCGCTTTGTCTTGACCTGCCATGGTCGCTACCTGTACATTCAGTCAATTCATTCCTTAGTATTTTGGTAACCAATTCGTAGGACGACCATAGGAGATTTTATCATTTATAATCATGATTTTTTCCTTTCAAACTTCTATCACCTATTTCTGCATGGCATTTTAATTTGGAGCCTTTTCATGCGTGGTTCACTTTATAGTTTTAACATTCATGCTTGGTTTGCTTTTTAGATTTACTGCCCCATCCCCCTTGTGGAAAAGAAAAATCCGTCCCAGGATTGGGGTGTGGGTTCAAGGGGTCCACGTTGTTTTGTGGAGGAGCCAATCGTAGAAGTTGGGGTTATATTCGAAGTTTGCAGAGTGGTCCAGGTCACAGGGTCGAATGCCTACGTGGGTGATGTATGTCAGGACATCGGTGAGGAAATCGCCTGAGTTGATCCGACTTGCGATGTGGAGCTCTTCTTCTGTCAGGATGCGATCGAGATAGGGGTGTCCTAAGATATGATCGTCCAAGGTTCGACCTCGAAGAGTGGTTAACACTCGATACGAGGTGGGCATGATGTATGTGGGATCATACTTGGCTATCTTGATGGCTCGGCGTTGTTCGGCGTTGTTCGGCGTTGGTCATTATGCGGCATCCTTCCACTGCCCATTTTAATCGAAGAGTGTACCACTACTTCAAGAAGGGAGATTCGGTGTCCGCGAGGTGGGACAACGTTGCTGTTTCTTGGCTAGTGAGGCCGGACGTCATGTGCGGGTCAAACGATGGAATGAGGTGTTGCTTAATGGCTTGCTCTTTGGAGACCTCGCGAGTGAGTAGCTCAGTGGCAGAGCGTGAAGCTTGTGCGAAGGCGAATTCAAAAGTCTCCCAAGAGCAAGGCATGGTGCGCACGTCCATTGCAAGGGGTTCCGCTAAGAGTCCCAAGTCTAGGCGGTCATAGCTAAGGGCCAGTGCCACAAAGGTGGCGTTGAGTTGTTTGATGCAGTCCACAATGTCGTCCCCCATGTCCTTGGTGAGGTCAGCGGCCAGCGTTAGTAATGACTTCCGTTCATAGGAAGGCTTAAGGCCGACGGGTGGTGGAGGTTTGCTGGGGCTAGAGGTTCTGTCGGTACAGAGTTGCTGCTGGGGCCTATTTGAGTCAGCAACTCAGGCAGTGGTCGGATGGATGGGTCGGGGTTGCTCTTAGGGACCATGCTAGGGCGGTCGGCAGGGCTACTGGGTTGCGAGCCAGGGTGGTTGGGTGATACCGCCGGTGGTGGTGGCTGGTGCTTGGGCCGTTGGGCGTATGCGACGCCTGCGGGGGGGACTCGCAAAGGAGTCCGATGGTTGGGATGGACTCTGCGGTTCGTGGTCTTGAAGCGTCAGAGGACAAGGCCTTGCGATTGACGTAGGAGCAAGGCCCTTGTCAGTTGGGACCTTGGGGATCCACAGCAAGGCATTCCCTTCATAGTAGCCTTGTGCACGCAGCACGATTTTAGGGACCCATATTTGTTTAATCATTCGGCGCTTATGATGATGGCGTTTTGGTCCTCTAGGTTTAGGTTTGTAGGTGTGTTGCGGGCCCGCGCGTCTAGTTCTAGGCTGATCTCGAGGCTTCTTGGGTACCCAATGCAAGTGAGCTTGTTGGGGTTTTGCCTTAGGTCTGGCGGGTTGCGGTGCATGGGGATCTGGGTGTAGTAAATATGCACGGCCCTGCTTCTTAGTCCTGGGTGCGGCTATGTCTATTGGTGGCCCATTGAGTGATGCTGGGGTTACGAGGTGCTAACTGAAAGTCATGATAATAGCCACATTCCCGATTGTTAGGTGGATGTGTTGTGACTCATAATCAACATTGCAACGGGTCTGCTTTTTAAAAGTTCGCCCGAGCAATGACTCTGTGCCTGCCTCCCTGGCATTGGGTAGGACATAGAACATCATGGGTATAGTTTCAGTCTCGATAGAAATGGCAACCCTGCATGTGCCCAGGAGCGGGTAGGATTGGGCCCCATATGGGTTCAATCTGGCTGTTGTGGGATGAAGCGTTGGTGCGCCAAGTTGGGTCCAATGCTCATGCATCAAAATGTTAAAATCCGCCCCCTCGTCGATCAGGGCGTTGAAGGAGCACGTTTGCTTGGCCGTGACCGTGATGCGAAGGTAGGCGGGTTCTACAAGCTCGTCCTCATTCTTGCCGATTTCCGTAAGTGTGGCTACTCGTATTTTAACGTGCATTTCCACCATTGGTTGTTCATGTAGTGGGTGAGTGGGCAGATAGTACTTTTTGATTCGACTGTCATTAAAGAAGCCCATTCCCTCTCCATCCAGTGTTTCCAGCTCGACGTTACCCGTTCGGTTGATTGCGTGGACCTTAAAGGGCCCGAGACCTCTGAATTTCATCTTCTGTTTGTGTCCTTTAACTGAATAGAGGAGTACTAGGTCTCCCGGCTCAAACTCTCGTTGGTTGACGTGTTTGTCAAACCAGCTTTTGCGTCTAGCTTTCTCACAAATAAGCGCATGGGTGGCTAGGAGACGTACCTCTGATAGGCGTTCTAGCTCGACTAAACGTTGCGTCCAAGCCTCCCTCCCCTCCCATTGTTCTTGGAGTGCTATCCGCAGGCTAGGGACAAAGAATTCTAGTGGAAGAATAGCTTCGGTCCCATAGGTGAGCCTAAAAGGCGTTTGTTCGATGGCCGTCTTATAAGCTATTCGGTAGACCCACAGGGCTGCCATCAACTTGTTATCCCAGTCACTTCGTGAGGTTGAGACTACTTTGGTCAGGACAGTGATGAGAATTTTGTTGGTTGACTCAGCCTGGCCGTTAGCCTGAGGGTAGTATGGTGAGGATTTGCGATGGATGATGAGGAAAGTGGATAGGAGATGGGCTATCACTTCGTTGATGAAATGCGTCCCCTGGTCTCGCTGACCAATTCGATGGGGCACCCAAAACACGAGATTACTTGTTCCCATAAAAACTTGGCAGTTGTCCTAGCATCGTTTTTCCGTGTGGCCCTCGCCTCTGCCCATTTGGTGAGGTAGTCCGTGGCCACCACGATGTATCTGGCCTGTGAATACTGTGCCGCAGGGCTGATGGGTCCTATGAAGTCAATTTCCCACTTTTCAAAGGGTTGGCGAGTGATGACTGTGGTTAACTCCATCTGATCTTTATAGACCGGGACCCTTGTCCGTTGGCACTCGTCGCAGTGTTTGACAAATTGTGAGGCATCATGGAAGAGAGTGGGCCACCATAGCTGGGACTGCAACACCTTTCGTGCTGTAGTATCCCCGCTAAAGTGTCCTCCAGCAATACCGTTGTGCGCCTCTGAGAGCACATCGTGCATTTCATGCTCACACACGCATCTACGTAGCAGACCGTCTTGCCCCAGCCTATAGAGCTGGCCTACGATGAACTGATAGGGCTGGATATTTAGGATTAACCGCCTAAGCCGTGCCCGTTCTATCGGTCGTTCGGGCAGCCCATGCTCGAGTACTTGGACTATGTCGTCTGCCCAGTATGGTGTGAGGTCGGCCCTGAATAGGTCTTTTTCATCGAATACACGGAATAAGTGGCTGTCCGGTGATTCGTCCACTATGCCTTGTCCAGCAGCTTCTCCTGTGGGTACTCGGGACAGATGGTCAGTCATGTAGTGTTGTCTTCCCTTCCGTACTACCATTGAGAAGTCAAATTCTAGGAGCAGGAGAAGCCATCGGGCTATACATCCTGTAGCACAAGGTTTGTTGACTAGATAGAGCAGGGCTTGATGGTCCACAAAGAAGGTGAAGGGGGGTGGCTAGCAAGTAATGCCAGAACTTCTTCACGGCGAATACCATGGCTAATCCCTCCCTTTCTGTTGTCGAATAATTCATCTCCGTTTCAGTGAGCTGCCTGCTCACAAAACTCACTAGGTAATCTAAGTTATGCTCACCAGGTTGGCACAGCACCGCCCCCATGGCGAACTTAGAGGCGTCGATGTGTACGTGAAACAACATAGTCCAATCTGGGGGTCGCAGGATAGGTGCCATGGTTAGGGCTTTTTTCAGTTCCTCGTAGGCTCGTTGGCAGGTTTCGGTCCACTCGAAGGCAATTAGCAGCTTGTACAGTGGCCTAGCGATCAACGCGTAGTTCAGTACAAACCGCCGGTAGTATCCTGTGTGACCTAAGAAGCATTGAACTCCCCTATAATTACTTGGGGGTGGGAGGTCCGCGATAACCTTGACCTTTGAGAAGTCCGTGGCAATGCCGTTTTTGGATACCACGTGTCCCAAAATGCATCCGTGCTTTACCCAAAACTGACATTTCAGGGGGTTGAGAGAGAGATGGTATAAACGGCACCATTCGAAGACCGCGCGGAGTTTTTCGAGATGCTGTTTCCAGGCCGAATGAACACACAGGTCATCGACGAAGACCTCTAACTCCTTGCAAAACATGTCCTTGAATATGGTGCACATGAGGCGTTGGAAAGTGGCGGGGGCATTGGTTAGCCCGAATGGCATGACCGCATAGGCAAAGACGCCCCACTCAATGGCGAAGGCGGTCTTGTGCCTATCCGCAGGGTGCACTTGCACCTGATTGTATCCTGAGAAGCCATCCAGGAAACTGTAGGCTTCCTTACATGCCACCCTCTCAAGCATGTGCTCGGTGTATGGTAAGGGATAGTTATCTCTCTTTGTTGTTGTGTTTACTTTCTTGTAATTGATGCACACTCGAATCTTGCCGTTTTTCTTCATCACAATGACTATGGGTGATACCCAGTCCATGTGCTCAATTTCGTAAATGAATCCGGCTCGCATCAACTTGTCAATTTCCTCCTTGACAGCATGGGCGTGCTTTGGGTTCATGGGGTATGGGCGCTGCTTGACCGGCGTTGCATCCGTTGTCATGGGTATGTTGTGAGTCACAACACTCGGATCTACCCCACGTAGCTCATCTAAAGACCAAGCAAACACATCCCGGTACTCCCGCAAAAGAGTGATGAGGATGGATTCTTCCTCCGTGGTCAGGTCCTCGGCAATGAACACTGGTCGGGGTGTTTCTTGTTCCAGGGCTAAGTTTATCTCCTTAACCTTGGCTGGCCCTTCGATGGGTTCGCAGGTTTGCCCTTGGCGCTTGGCACTTAGCAAAACCACCACCCTATCCCCTCTTTTGAATTTTGAAAAGCGCTTAGGAAGGTCTTGTGGCTTCCTTTGCTCCTCCGATCGCACATTGTCGGGACGCTCTGCTTCATTTTGCCGTAACCGTTGGCGCCTCAGGTGGATGGGTAAGTCTCCCCTGGTGCATCTGGTCATGAGTGACCTAGGGATTTCTGGGTCATCCTCTAAAGTGACTTCAGATTCAGAGTCGAATTCCCCATTTTCACTAGGGGAGGTGGTCTCCCCTGGCGGCCGCAGTTCTGATGGCGACTCGGTTCTAAGCATGGTTGCCGTTTTTGGTTGGGTCAGGCCGGCCTGCTTAAAATCCACAGCTCCCATCTGTTCCAACCAAATGCGATCGCATTTTGCACACATGACTCCTTAGTCTAGTCTAAGGGCCAACCTCGACTGCGGTTTTGCATCTGCTCGGATTTACTCAATCTCTCGCCCTTCGGTGTCATAATCTACGGTGTCCATCTCACCCTCACTTCCTTCATCGAAGGGTTGGCAATCTTCGTATTCATCGCCGAAATCCGCCGCGCTGGTCTGCTCATCGTCCCCCAAGGCTTGCTCTGCCTTATTTTGTTGGTCGGGGACCAATGCCCAGTTGTATCTGAGATTTAGTTTGTGTACTCTGGTCCACTTCCATTCGGGTTCCTCCAAGAGGTCTTGGAGCGGCTTGAGATTGGCGGCTGTGTTGCATGCCAGTCCATCCGTTAGGTGCCCCAGTATTCCCTGGAGTTCTTTCCTGTTGGTTGGCACTTGGGAGGCGACAGGCTTAGGCCCGTCATGGAGGCTTGCTGCCATCATGTAGACAAGTGTAGGCTATGTTTCTCTTGGCTTGCCAACTGTTTTGACAGCCTGCTCATATGCTTCATGATCTGAGAACGGCAGGTCAAGTGTAGCGAGAACATGCATCCAATCCCGCTCATCCTCTGGGCATGGGATGTACCTCGTCAAGGACCCATAGGGTTCCTTGCTCGGGGTGGTTCCCTTGAGTAGAGTAGAGATGGCATCCAGGTCGACTAGTGAGGTCTTCCAAGTGTCCATCTCTATTCTCACAGCTTCAATTCGATTGCCCAGGAAGATCAGGCTGTTACCCTAGTCTTTGATAACTCTGGCATTGCGCATCCAGGGTCGACCCAATAAGACATCATAGTCCACTCCCTTCATGATGATGAAGTCGACAGAGAACTGGACTCCTGCAATCTTCACTGGCCAATTCTTCAAGACCCCGAATGGTCTCACTCGCATGCCATTTGCTAGCGTGACGTTAAGCCGAGCAACCTCAACAGGTGGGTTTCCCCACTTCTGTAGCACCGCATGGTTAAGCACACTGACCCCAGCTCCCGTGTCTACGATCCCCTTTCTCGTTGCGTCCCCGAGAGCTAGGACTGGCAGGACTGCGTGCATTTCTGAGCCCTCCCAGAAGGCGTTGACGTGCAAGGATTTAGGGTCTGAGTGTAGTGTCAAACTTGGTAAGTGCATTTCCATGTCCTGGTCTTGAGAATTTGCCAGAGCTCGCTCGTGTGGTCCTTCGACCCACAGTTTGAGGTCCTGCCATAGGGTAGAGTGCTGCTGGAGCAGCTCTCCCAGTCCAACTGTTACAGGTATGGTCACTAGTGTGGTTAGGAGATTGCTAAACACTCGTTCTTCCCTTTGTTCAGACTGTCCGGGCCAATGGCCATGGCTGTCCTGTGGTTCTGTTACGTCGAGGCTTGGCCTTGTCGGCACTGCTTGGGGCGTAGCAGCCTCGGCAGACTTAGGTTGGGGTAGCGATAACAGCGCACCCATGCTAGAGAGGTCCTCAATCTCATCCTCCATGATGGGCTCGACATCCTTGAGGTGCTGTTGAGCATCCTTCACCCATTCCTTCACCTTTTCTATGGCTTCCAATTGCCGCCTGGGGTGTGGGTATTCCCCTACCTTAGCGCTTTCCTGTTGGGCAGTTCTAGGGGCTGAAGTCTCCGCCTCTGCGTCTAAGACTTTCTTTTCATGGGGTAAGGTCCTAATGCTGTCCGTCTTTAGTGCGACCTTAGCCTCTGACCTCTTCTTTTTCCGCCTGCGGCTTTTCTTTCCTACTGAGGTGGCGTCGAGATTGCTAGGTCCTGGTAGAGAGACGCCGGCCTGCTTCATTTGTGCTCGGGTCATCACTCGTAGGGGGATAGGTGTGGCCTCCCCATCAGGGTTTTCAACACCAAACAGTCCCAGTGGGACAGATGGTAAATTAGATGTACCAGAAGGTGGCTTCCGTTTTGGGCAATCTATGAAAAGATGAGTGATTCCGCACTCTGCACACCTTTGGTCTGCTTTGTCCCTACTTTGCTGCTCTCTTTCTAGGCAGCGTGATGAAACGTGACCGGGATGTCCACATGTCCAACAAGTGACTAGATCCTGTGGCTGCCCTCCCGGGCCTCTACCCCGTCCTCGTCCGAGTGCCATCACCGGTACTGGTCGGTAATCCATGAGGATTGCATTGCCCTCGTCGTCATGTGAGACATAAGGGTACATGTAGGTCTCTTTGTCACTGGGCTCCTCTACGTAGTGCACAGGAGCATCGCTCAGTGGGTGGGTCACATAGGGACCAGGCGGTCTAGGTATACCGGTAGGATTTATGTCCAGCCTAGGGACTGCTGGCTTCGTGTTGTTAGGTGCTGGTAGGGCAAGAGGAGTTCCCCTTTCGTAGAATGGCTGTGGCCTGCTAGCCGGGTAAGGATGGCCGTAGGGCTGCATGTACGGTAGTCTTCGTGGTAGTCTGGAGTGTGCGGCATCATGGCCGAACCTCCCGCAGTTAGCACAGGGTCTTGACCTAGGGTCTTGACATTCTGCTGGCAGGTGGTTTCCTCCGCAGTACACGCACTGGACGTGCGGACGCGTAGGTCACCTTAGCATGTCTTGTATTTTGGCCAGTTCTGTCTTGACCTCGGCCAAGCCGTGGTCCGTCTCGGCGGCCTTCCCCTTATCGTGGGACGATGCGTTGAATCGCTCGCTAGAGGTTGGCGTTCGTTCTAAACTCCGTGGGTTGATTTCTTCCGGGTTCGAGCTCCTGGAGCTCCGCTCCTTCAGCTGGTCATCGACCCTAATGGCTTTCTCAAAAACCCTAGCCACTATGTCCCTTTGCAAGCTTGAGTTGCCTGCTAGTGCTTTGTACAATTCTTCATCCCGAATCCCACTGATGAACACGGTTGACACAGCCCTGTCAGTCGGTCTTTCGCCCAAGGGGATTCTCTTAAGGAGGCTTCTCACGTGGGTCACATAGTCGCGGATGCCCTCCTTCTCCTTCTGCTTGACGTTCATCAGACGCACTAGCAGGTTGTCAGAGTATCCGGGTTCGGCAAACCTCTTGACAGAAAGGTCCTTGAGGTTATTGAAGTTGGCTCGTTCTATAGCATCTAGGCTCGTATACCACGTCCTACCCTTATCGCTTAAGCAAAGTCCGAATGCTTGCGCATGTTGGGCATGGTCGTTGAGGCCATTGGCTTCGCAGACCTGCTCAAACTGCTCGACAAAGCTGTACGGGTCGTCCGGTGGCTGGTACTTGTCAAGTTGCTTAGTGACAATAGGTATTTTGGCTTGGCCCTTTGAACCCTGGGTTGCCCCTAGCCCTGCAAGTAGCGAGGTTGCTAGCGCAGTGGCACTTTGCTCCACCATGGTGTTATCGAGCAACCGCTTCATGAGGAGCTCGCCCAGCATCAAGTCTTCCTCGAGTGCTCTTTCCTGGTCCGTTCGGTTTCGGCCAGGCAAGTTCAACACTCGCTGCACCTCATGCATCTCCATGCTTTGCCTTAGGCTCCTGGCTTGTTGGTCCCTGGCATGCGCATCGTAACTGCTCACCATTTGCTGTATGGCTTCTGGAAATGCGCTAACATCTAGCTCCCCTGCAAACCGATGATCTGAGCCTCCTCTATCATGGTGGAATTCTCACGCCTAGTTGTAAGTCAGATCCTTGTCGTTGTCGCTCCTTGCTTGATCCTGCCCTGCGCTCTGTGCATTCGTTACGCTTGGGTTTCCTCCTAGTGGTGGGTTTTTTGGCAATTTATCTGAGTGAGTTCTTTTTAATTTTTGAATGCAATGCTCAACTTAGGGTCACTCGTGAGCGTGTTGTCCCTCGTGCACTCGTGCTCAAACAGGATTTCGACTTTCCTAAATGTTCTTCAAGTGCGGAAATTCAATCAGAGTGCTGTGAGTGCTTTCATTGCGTCTTGCTCACTCTTGCTCGTTTTGGGCCTGACATGCTTTGCTACTCTAGTCCAGGCCGCCTTATGGGTCACAGGGCCCTATGCTGCTTCCTGTTGCTCACGTGGGGGTGGGCCACTGGGGGAGTGCCCCAGTGTGCTCCTAGATGGGTCAGGTTTTGTTTTGGTTTGACTCTGGGAATCGGACGTCCGATTTACTAGTGGTCCGATTTACCATTGGTCCGATTTACCAGTGGTCCGATTTACCATTGGTCCGATTTACCAGTGGTCCGATTGTGGGGATCGGACCAGGTATGTTAGGGCGAAGTGGGGGTCTTAGGGTCCGCGTGTTCGATTCTCAAGAATCGGACGAGCGAGTGTGCGAGGAATCGGTCCGATTCTAGGAGGTCCGATCGGACCGGTCGATTCGATTCTTTCTGGTCCGATTATGGATGGGTCTGATTCTGGGGATCGGATCGAACATGGTCCGACTGGTGATGTGTATTACTTCGTCCGATCGGACCAGGTGGGTCCGAGTCAGAGCGTCCGAGTGGTCCGAGTAGTTGGGTCGGACAAGTTGGTCCGGGCGTCCGATTCTAAAAGAAAGGGACAGTCGGTCCAAGTGCCACGTGGCACGTCCGATCGGATCAGTTAGTGCGAGTCTAGTGATTGAACGGGTTGTTCCGATCGGACGGTTGTCGGAGTGTCCGATTCTGGGAATTGGACACTGGGTCAGCTGTCCGATTCCGCCGGTCCGATGGATCACGCACACCGATTTGCTCGATTTTCACTAGGTGTATTACCCTATTGGCCGTGCGATTACCCCGCGACAGAGCTGAAGTGGAGCAGACGAGATCGATTACCTGAAGTCGCCGAATGCGATTTCCTCCTAGCTCCAGTCGATCGGACAGCTGCCCAGCTCGCTCACTCTTTCACTCTCTGTCTCTCTCACTCTCCGTTGGTTGGAAATGGGGTCCTCTAGCCCTCCCAGAGTTTATACCCTGCTAGCTCTACCCTACACACTACAGGTTCCTTCCCTGGCGTTTCCTATGCCGTTACCTTGCATCTACTCCATTTTTTCCCTTTGTTCCTGTGATTTTTCCCCTGTTTCACAGCAGCAGCCCTCTGCCTTTTCGTGTGTGATTCCCTACTGCTAGTCTATCCTAAACACATCCTGAATCGAAAGAAAAACACTGAACTAATTTCTCCCTGTTTTCCAGTCATTAATAACCAGATTGTTCCAAAACACTTACCTGTTCTGAAGATCAAAAACACCAGACTTCCTACCTATCTCAAGCTCCGTTTCAGGGTGAATGCCCTACTTCGATGCTCGATATGGGGCGCGCGAGTGCTCGAGCTTGAATCCATTGGTCCCGACAACGGAACCAAAATGTGGGAGCTTTCGCTCAACCGCCAAGACCCACGGACCGCTTATTATTTCAAGTGTTCCAAGCGAGCTCTCATGGCTATCTCTCACCTAGCCGACGCGCCGTCGATCCTACGAATGCAGTGAACTTACCTTGATGCTTGATTGAGTACCCTCCTCTCTCTCACACTTTGGTAGCTCCACGATTCTTGATGCTAGCTCAAGCATCCTCAAGCCTCCTCCATAGCCGCGCGAGCAAGAGAAGAGAAGAAAAGAGAAGAGGAGATGGTGGAGAGCTTCACCCTCTTGATTCCTCACTCTCTCACACACTCACTCCCTCACACTCTCACACTCCCTCTCTCAAGAGCATACACAAGCAAGAAGGAGAGAAGAAGAGAGGAAGAAGAAGACTAGTTTTGCCACACCAAAGAATGAGCTCTTCATTCACTTTTCAACTTTATATACAAAACCCTACTTCCCTTTTGGGCGGTCATTCCCTTTTTCCTTTTTTTACATGGCCGGCATAGCCCAGGCCCTGTTTTCCATTGTCCTTTCATCTTCCTTGCTTCCTCTTCACTACCCTTCTATATTTACAAATAGCACGGGTGAGAGCCCGGCACTCTTTTACAAGATTTCAGGGTGCGCTTTTTATGCGCCTTTCCCTTTTCGTGGTTGCCTTGGTCTTTAACGGTTGTCCTTGCGCTTTTAGCCTTTTCTCCTTCTTTTCCTTCCGTCGGGTTGCCTTTTTTCCGCCTTTTCCCTGCATCTTTTCCACTTTCTTTCGCTTTCTTCGTGTTGGGGTTAACATGGATTAATGAAAGAAGCTGGTTGTTACATGTCCAACTAATGTGTCAGGTAATTAAATAACTAAAACAATGCGAGGAAAGTGTGGAGGATGGGCCATAGGTCCGTCCTACGGATGGGTGGTCCCGGTTGGTCGGGAACTTTTCTTAAATCATGAGGACAGCGGGATGATCGTCAAAGGACCGAACAACAAAAGCGTTGACCTAGAGTTATGATTAAACCCGATTTACGCTGTTTTAGGGGAATGGAATGGGACTATGCCTTATGGCAGAGAGGTTGAGCTTTGGATCCCTCTTGTTTCCCATTCTCCTTGAACCAAGTGCAGCGTGAATCCACTTCAGATTTGGCGTTTCTGCGTAAAGTAGTTAGCTTGGGTCCGACGCTAGTTGTTGTTACGAAATGACCAATCAGGATAAGCCTAATTCAGGTTGATCCTAAGTGGGAACGTTCGGAATATTTCCGCTACATGGCAGACACGGAAAGACCTAGATCGCAAACCCCGTAACATTCCATGGGAGTGCCGAGCGGAGCTTTCTAGACTCCCTTTCCGATGGACTACTAAGATGTGACCTAGATGACACTAGTGGACACGTTACAGGGAGGGGAAGAATCCACGAGAAGGGATTTGAGGACTTGTGTGGGAAGGCTAGGGAAGGCCTTTAGAATCCGACTAGTGTGGCTTATGGGGTATGCAAAGAGAAAATGTCCAATTTTCGAGGATATAAGTGTCAAGATTGTGGGAGAGAAGGAAGGAGTCTCACTTGTAGCTTTCTTGCTTGCACAATGGGGGAATACACACAGAGGTGGAGGCTGAAAACAGTTTTTCTCTTCTTAGTTGTGTAAGCAAAAAAGAAGACTCATACAAAGAAATAGAAGAACCCTATATATGGGTCTCAAACCAAAGGCAACTAACTAAGGTGGCATACTAATTGAGCCATGAACTAGAGTAGATAAGGATAGCTATCATCTAGCTATTATTCATGGGCGGTGTACCAACCGCATCTACAATTGACAAGTCCGTGACATAAATGCACAACGGTCACCCTGGCATATCACGAGTGGAGCTCGATATCTCAACACTCCCCCTCGAGCTCAATCCCAATTCCTGCACACCAAGCAAGTCTCTGAACTTGCGCAGCTTCTCTGCGCCCAATGCCTTTGTAAATATGTCAGCTACATGATCCTCTGTGCTGACATAAACTAGATCAATAAGACCTAGTAAAACCCTCTCCCGCACATAGTGATAATGCACCTCAATGTGCTTTGTTCTAGCATGATAGACTGGGTTATTTGCCAAGTGTATACTGCTCATGTTGTCACAATAAATAACAACTGGCCCATCTGTAGGCTGATGCATATTATAAAGTAGCTTGTGCAACTAAGCTACCTCACATGCAGCCATTGCTGCACCCTTGTACTCAGTCTCTGTGCTCGACAAGGCAACTGTAGGCTGTTTCTTGCTGCTCCAAGTGACTGCAGCACTCCCAAAAGAGAACGCATACCCACTAGTAGATCGTCTATCATAAATACTACCAGCCCAATCAGCATCAGTGTATCCATGCAACTATATCAGAACCCCAGTCTCATAAAATAGTCCATACTGCAATGTGGACTTCACATACTTAAGTATGCGTCTAGCCGCATCCAAATGCGATTTCCTTGGAGCCTGCATAAAGTGACTTACCAATCTAACAGCATAGCTCAAATCTGGCCTAGTAATAGTCATATAAATCAAACTTCCTACTATGCGTCTGTACATAGTAGGGTCTTCCAGAAGCTCACTTGCATCTGCGCTCAGCTTCACATTCTGCTCCAAAGGAACTGAAATAGGCTTACAGCCTGTCATCCCATATTTGGACAGCATGTCCAATCCATACTGCCTTTGCAACAGCTGTATCCTACTTGGTGATCTAATCACCTCAATGCCCAAGAAATTACGCAGCTCTCCCAAATCCTTCATCTCAAACTTTTGCTTCAATAGCATTTTCACTCGAAGGATATCTTCATCACTATCACCTGTCATAATCAAACCATCAACATAAATGACAAGCAGCATAATACCTTTTTCTGTTTTTCTCACGTAAAGTGAGAAATCTGCCTTGGAAATCTGAAAGCCAATAGTGACAAGATACTGTCCTATCTTGTCAGACCATGCTCTAGGTACTTGCTTCAAGCCATACAAGGCTTTCTTCAACCTGCAAACAAACTCAGGATGAATAGCAAGCACATAACCTGGTGGCTACTCCATATAGACCTCTTCTTGCAAATCACCATGCAAGAAGGCATTCTTTACATCCATCTGATGTAAAGACCATCCCTTTGATGCAACCATAGCAATGACTACTCTTACGGTTGCCATCCTTGCAACCGGACTGAATGTTTCTTCATAATCAATGCCATATGTTTGTGGATACCCCTTGACTACTAATCTTGCCTTGTATCTGTTCACAAAACCATCTGCATTGTGCTTCACCTTATAAACCCACTTACAGCCAATTGCATTCTTACCTTTAGGCAAAGGTACCAATTCCCATGTAGCATTTGCTTCCAAGGCATCCATTTCTTCATCCATGGCTTTCTCCCATTTTTCTTTTCCCATGGCTTGCTCAAAAGAAGTGGGTTCTGGTTCATGTATCACTTTGACCATATATGCATAGTGAATGGCTATAAATCCATCATATTTCAGCCTATCCACAGGATACCTAGCTCTCGTAGACCTGCGCAAAGTAGGTTCACTCCCAAGAGCTCTCAAAACATCCCTGGTCTTACTTACTCCAGGTGTAACAATAGAAGGAATACCCAACTCATCATCAATGCTCTGTTCTGAGCCACTGGATTCACCATCCACATAAGAGTGACCTGCATTCACATCAAACATGGGCTGATCAACCTTCTCTTTTCCTTTTCGTGATACCTGCATACCACTATCAGCATTGCTTTGAGAAGATTCTCCCGATCTCAATCTGCCTGTCCATGGCAAAGAATGTGAACCACTGCTAGAGGATGCTCCAGGTCTACTAATATTTTGTGACTGCTGCTGTGAATTCTGTGCAGCATTACCATTTTGTGCATCTACATCATCAATCACATTTACTGGTTTATACCAGCTACTCATCTCATAAAAAACAACATCTCTGCTCACTGTAAACTTACGAATAGAAGGGTTATAGCATCTATACTCTTTTTGCTGCTACCAAAATTTTTTAAATGAGAAATATCTCATTTCCTACCAATATACCTCTCCTCTGGATTCATCCCATGTATTGCTGTAGTGGGAGTCCTGTTCATTATGTAGACTGCTGTAGCAACTGCTTCAGCCCAGTAAAAATCTAGCAGGTCTTTTTCATTGAGCATGGCACGAGATACTTCTCCAATATGCCTATTTTTCCTTTCTGCAATTCCATTTTGTTGTGGGGTATGACTGCATGAATATTGCTGCTTTATGCTATGCTCCTGCAAGAACCTTGCAAACTCATTTGAGAGGTACTCTCCCCCTCCATCTGACCTTAGGCATTTTATTTGCAGGCCTGTTTCTTTTTCAACCATAGCTTTAAGAGTTTTGAAATGCCCAAAAACTTCACTTTTCTTTTTCATAAAATACACTCAAACTTTTCTGCTATAGTCATCAATAAAAGTGACAAAACGATGACAGCCTCCAAGAGATGCAGCTTTAGTAGTCCACACATCAAAGTGGATTAATTCCAATGGCTTCTTACTCTCTTGAACATGTCTAGGAAATGGTTTCCTTGCCTGTTTTCCAAACTGACAGGCTTCACATACCTTAGTTTTCTGCACGCACTCAGAAAAAGGCCCAGTTTTATGCTGTGCAGCCACTGTTCTACAAATCGGTGAAAAGTTACTGTAGAAATTGCATCATATGCCTGTGCGCAGAGACATTGGGAGTTACAGAATCATCCTTGTTGCCCGTTGATGCAAAATTGTCACTAGGAAGTGACTGTGTGGTTAAATGCCACTTTCGTCAGTTTTGCAAATTTGCCCTTGTGAGGCTGAAGCTGTGTTCTCTACAGTGACAGAATTTTTTGCAGTATTTTGTAATGGCATCTGATTCTCTTTCACAGATTGTAACTGAAAAGCTTGACAAGAACAACTTCCAAGCATGGAAGTTTAGAATGAAGAATTTCCTTATGGGAAAAGGATATTGGGAATTTGTTGCAGGAAATGAAGAAGAACCAATTCTTCCTGATGTTCCCAATCAACAGCAACTGCAGGCATTCAAAGCATAGCATGAGAGAGCCAGGAAAGTTATGTACTGGCTCTCTATTAGTATTTCAGACTCTATGATTATGCATATTCAAGATGCAAGTACGCCAAAGGAGGCATGGGATACTTTGTCAAAAATGTATAGCACAAATACGCAAGCTAGGAAAATGCAGCTCAAGCAAGAGTTGCATAATGTGCAAAGAGAAAGTATGAGCATCAATGACTACCACATGAAGGTGAAGAAGATTGCAAATGCACTTGCTTCCATCGGGTCGCCAGTGGAAGATGATGATTTAGTTTCTGTGACCTTGAATGCTTTAGGAAAGGATTATGCACAGTTTCGGACATCCATTTGAGTTCGTGAAAGATTTCTTGATTTTGAGGAGTTAATTGCTCTTCTAATTTCTGAGGGGCAGAGAAATGATGGTGCATCTTCTTCAGGAGGAACTTCAAAAGAAACTGTCTTCTACTCAAATGCTGGAAGAGGTAGAGGCAGAGGTAGAGGAGGCATCAAACCACATGACAGGTCATGCCGAATGGATGGAAGATGCAAGGAAAATGGAAAAACCAGGATTTGTATGGTATGTTGACTCAGGTGCATCAAACCACATGACAGGTCATGCCGAATGGATGGAAGATGCAAGGAAAATGGAAAAACCAGGATTTGTGGAGACTGGTGATGATACTGCACATCCTATTGTGCAGATTGGAAAAATTCCTTTGTCTATCCAGGATGGGAAAAAGAAATACCTGTCAGATGTATTTCATGTCCCGAATATCACCAAGAATCTGGTTTCTATTGGTCAAATGGTTGAGCAGGGCTTGCAGGTCAGATTTAATCCTCATGGATGCTTTGTTGAGGATATGAAAAATAAAGGTCGCTTGATAGCAAAAGGAAAGAAGAAGGGCAGAATGCTTACATTGGATGCAGACATGCCTGAATTGAGTGCAGCAATGTTTGCACATGGGACCGATGTAGTTGGAGATATTGATATCTAGCATAAACGCATTGGTCATGTTAATGTACAGCGACTTAAATCAATGCAAGCCCAAAATATTGTTGCAGGATTGCCAAAATTCAAGGTTGCAGAAATAGGGCGTCTCAACCTAAGACAATGCACTCTTGCAATTTCCGGCTGTGCTACCTGCAGAGATCTGCTCCCAAAACAGAAAATGAAAGCAACACTGCTCCTCTTACCAGAACACTGCGAGCTTGGCTTGCTTTCTTGAGCTCCTTACCACGAACAAGGCTCTGATACCATGTCAAGATTGTGGGAGAGAAGAAAGGAGTCTCACTTGTAGCTTTCTTGCTTGCACAATGGGGGAATACACACAGAGGTGGAGGCTGAAAACAGTTTTCCTCTTCTTAGTTGTGTAAGCCAAAAAGAAGACTCATACAAAGAAATAGAAGAACCCTATATATGGATCTCAAACCAAAGGCAACTAACTAAGGTGGCATACTAACTGAGCCACGAACTAGAGTAGATAAGGATAGCTGTCATCTAGCTATTATTCATGGGCGGTGTACCAACCGCATCTACAATTGACAAGTCCGTGACATAAATGCACAACGGTCACCTTGGCATATCACGAGTGGAGCTCGATATCTCAACAATAAGTGACTATTTGGGAAGGCCAATAGAAAGGGAGTTCTAAAGCACCCTGAGGTTAAAATGAACCTTTATGGGACTTGCAATATGAAAGGGGGCTTAGGGAGCCCCCTTAGAAGCTTCCAAGAAGCTTCTTGGAAGCTTTTGTGGCTCTTAGAAATCACGTGGGGGGGGGGGGGGGAGGGGAGAGGGGATGACTATATTCGACGGCTGTTGGCGGGTAGGAGACGAAATATGGTAGCAGCGGATCTCACGCAATTCCTCCTCCCTCTCAGCCAGCAGAGCGGCGCGGCTCTCTTCTCCCCTTCAATGGCGGTGTCCCAACTCTCCCTTGCTTACTCCCTCTTAGCGACAGCTTTACGATTATCACCGCCTCCTTCTCTCTTCCACTCGACTGGCAGCCTTACGCCCATGGCACAAGGCTTTTATAGGTGAGGGAAGGGGAACCTCCCTCCCCCATGTGGCCTTATGGATGGCTAAACTCCTCCAACAAGCTCTAGCAAGGAGCTTGGTCATAGCACCTTCCCTCCCTCTCCTCCAGCACGACAGTCAGCTGGGGAAAAGAGGGGATAATTTTTTTAAAAAAATTGCCATAATTTCAATTATTATTCTCATGACCTCCTATCAAGAGGAGGTTCTTATGATGAACGCGGGTTAGGAATCGGAAATATTACAATTGACTAATAATGCCAATGGCATAACTCAAAACTAGAGTTATGATAGTCATATAAATCAAACTTGCTACGACTCTCATAAATGTAGTAGGCTCTTCTATCTCATCCCTAACATCAGCACTCAACTTCACATTTTGCTTCAATAGCCCTAAAAGAGGCTTACATGCTATCATACCATACTTGGATAACATATCCAAGCCATAAGTATGCTTTTGGAACAACTATATATCATCATTATATCTAATCACCAATACCAAATAAGTACCTTAGCTCACCTAAATCCTTCATTAGACTTCTTTTTCAAAAAGTCCTTAACTTTAGCAATCCAGTGTTATTGTTTGTCACCTGTAATAATCAAGTCATCTACATAGATAACTATGATGACCAAGCCTACATCTCCCCTTATCACCGAAAGTGAGTGGTCAACATAAAAAACATAAAAGTCAATGTTAAAAAGATACTCTCTAATCTTGTTAGACCATGCTCTAAGTTCTTGTTTTAGCCCATAGAGTGCTTTCTTTAACTTGCACACATATGGGATGCTCTAAATCCTCATAATTATTGGCTGCTCTATATATATCTCTTCTTGCAATTCACCATGCAAGAAGGCATTCTTGATATCCATTTTTTATAAATTCCAACCTTCAAGTGCTAAGAAAGAAATCACACATCTAGCAGTTGTCATTTTGGAAACTCAACTGAATGTCTCTTCAGAAATTATGCTAGATATTTGAGCATAGCCTCTTGCAACCAACCTAGACTTATACCTGCTAATAGAACCATCTATATTATACTTAGTTTTTTAAACCCACTTATAGCCAATAGATTTCTTACCCTTAGGGAATGTAGCCATCTCCTCATCCATTGTTATATCCCAACGAGGATGACCAACATCATTCTCAAAGAAAGTGGATTGAATACCCTCAGCCACCTTTACCATATAAGCATAATGGTGAGTTCCATAACCTTTAAAACTAAATCTTTTAATTGGATATCTGACCATGCTAGACTTGCATACCACAAGATCACTTAGTGGAGCCTTTACATTATCATGTGCTCTCTGTACACCCAGTGCCTTTATTGAAGGAATACCAGGCTCCTCATCGAAACTCTTTGAACCATTGGAATCTCCATCAAATCCCAAATGACTAGAAGATGCACTATTACCATGCGACAGTTTCTTCTTTCCTTTGTCTTTACCTACAATACTTGTATATGCACTTGAAGATGTGGGGCTACTCCTTAGTCTCCCAATACCAAGGTCTAATTATACATGTGGTACAAGATGGTGTTTTTTGTCCAATAAGTCTCCATGATTCTTGCTTTTCTTTCTACGCCTAATTATTATGATGATGATCATCATCCAATGTATCTCCATTAGATGCATATTAACAACTACTCAACTCATAAAAAATAACATACTTGCTCACTCTCAACTCACCGATAATAGGATTATAGAAATGATACCCCTTTTTCTTTAAATAATGTCCAATAAAAATACATTTTGCAACCTTTAGATCAAGCTTTTTTTTACAGCTCATCTGGCACATGAATATATGTAATACACCCAAACACTTTCAAGTGTGCTATATCACGTTTCTTGCCTGTAAAGAAGTCTTCACGGATCATCTCATGAAATATAGTTGTGGAAGTTATGTTCATAACGTAGACAATAGTATGAATATCTTCAAACCAAAACTATTTTGACATATTTTTCTTAGCCATCAATACCTATGCAACCTCTACAATATGTCTACTTTTCCTTACTGCAACCCCATTTTGCTATGGGATATACCTACAAGTTAACTATCTTTTTATTCCATGAGGCCTCAAAAAGTCAGTGAACTCATTAAAGAGGTACTCTCCCTCTCTATCTGATCTCAAGAACTTACCTTTCAAGGTTGTTTCAGTTTCAACATTAGCCTTGAAAGTTTTGAAGTGCTCAAATACATCATTCTTTTCCTTCATGAAATATACCCATAACTTTATTGAATTATCATCAATAAAAATGGCAAAGTATTTATTCCACCAAGAGATATGTTATGTGTAGACTCCCAAACATCTATATGGGCAACATCAAGTATATTTCTACTCACATCTCTATCATGCCAAAAGGGTTGTCTTGCTTGCTTATCAAACTAACATGGTTTATACACACATTTGCATGTCCATTATGTTTGTGCCCTATTTCAATTGCAACTATTCCTTCTCCTTTAGCATACATGGTAGCATTCATAGCAAGAATTCAAGCATCTAAGGTGAATATATGGCCAAATGTACTTCCTTTTGTGACCAACCTACACTTATTATTAAAGTCTTCTACAAAAAAACCTTTTGCATTAAATTAAACCTAAAACCCTTGCTCAACCATTTTTCCAACATATACTAAAATCTTTGTGGTTGATGGCATATATAATATATTTGACAAAATTTTCATCTGATTATCATGCAAGGACAAGGGAACCTTTTCAATGTGTAAAATTGGGTGGTATGAATCATCACTTGTTTGCACATAACCTAGATTTTGTAAATCCTATATCTCTCTAAACCATTCAGCATGATTGGTAATATGATTAGATGCACCTGAATCAACATATCATACATCATGTGCCCCCTTTCTTATAATACCATTTATTTTATATTATAAAACAAATAAACTCTCACTTTTGTCTTCATTTTGTCATGAAGATGATGCATAGTTTCCTTGATACAATTTACTACTATGGATATCATCTTTCTTAGTATAGCAATGGGCTGCCATATGATAAGTTTTGCCATAATAATAACAAATAAGACTAGAATTACTAGAATCTCCATTCTACCATCCATCTCTTCCTCTAGAGCTCCCCCTATCTCTAAAGTTTCCAATCCTCTTCAAACTTGCATTTCATCGAACTATTGATTTAATCTATTTTACTGTGTTTATCACCAGCACTTCCCATACCATGCCATTTTGAAGAGAATCTACTATATCCCTTTCCTGAACTTGAGTAAAAAGCTTGGATTTATTCACTACTTCTTTCAGATGATTCACCCTATATGTTGATCTCTTCAATGATCATGAGAGATACCAAGTCATCAAGTTTGAAAATGGCTTTTGTACGTATACAGAAGTAATAAGTGATTTCTAGGCCTTCTCATTATTAAGGCTAGTCAAAATAGATGAAACCAAATCATCATCATTAGGCATTGCATTAATCACTACCAAGGCGTATGAAATTCTCCTCACCTTGAAAACATATTCATTGATAGATATTTTTCATTTCTTCAAAGGATTCACCTCTTTCTTGAGATTAATTTGCTGTGCATTTGTATTTACTAAAAACATATACTCAAAAATTGCCCAAGCTGGATGTGAAGCTTTTACATTTTCTAATATGCCCCAACATAGTATTATGAATGACTATAGAGAGCCAGGGCAATTATAACTCCTTTTCTTCACCTAAAATGAACTCGTAAAGGCCTTTTCTAATAAGAAAGTTTGTCATGAACTTCAATGATGGGTAGTTGTTCTTATCTAGCTTCTCAATGATGGGGTTTTTTTTGTTCTCTACCATTATCACAAAAATGATACAAAACAACAAGCAAGTCTTCTACAATCTTTCACAACAAGTACACATCAATACACCAAGTAGTCTTTTTCACTAATTGTTAAATAGTGTATGTAATCTATAATCTGTTTGAACATAAAACTTGTGTTCACTTCCAGCTAAACATTTGAAAAATTACAGATTTGAAATATGTAACCTATACATCCACTTTCGATCGACACACTCAAAATCATAGCATTCCATGAAACTACTATTCGTAACCTTGCGAGTCTAAAACGGTTAAAGTGTCTCAAATAGCCACAAAAGTAATGGATAAGCCCTAAAGGGCCTACTTGTAAAATATACAGTGCTCTACTACTCACATACCAAATCTCACACTCATTTGAGATTTTGACTCTGCCTTGCTTTTAGTGTCACCACATGTACTACTATCCAAGAGAAAGAGTGGAAGAATGGGAGAGCTTCTTACTCATTTCTTGCTAACGTGAACCCTTGATACCATGTCAAGAATCATGTGGTGGGAAAAAATTCTTGATTTTCTAACACATACTATATAATATGAGAAAGCTTACTTAAGAACACAAGTATTGAGGGTTGAAATGACTTGAATTTTTAGCTCATTTTTATTGTTTTTGAGGGCTGAGAATGGTTAATTTTTTATTGATTTTATATGATGATTAGTTGGTTTGGAAGTTTTTTAGAGTGTTTTGAGTAAGGTTGACTAGGTTTGAGAATCTCATGATGTTTTTCAATTGAGATATGATGATCTAACATATTTTGTTGATATCTTAATAGTGTCTGTATGGTTTTCATTGGTTCCGTTTGCTCTATTTTCTTTCTGGTATGAGAGGATGGAATGATGACTGATGAAGTTTGAGAGTATTTGGAAGTTTAATGAATGATTCTTCATGTGTTTGAATGGTTTTAGTTGAGCTTAATACTTTCTGATGCCTTTTTGTCAACCCTCTATTGACTGTCTATACATTATTTGTCTCTATTCTATTTCTACTCTGTACGCCTCTGTAAGTGTTACGTTGGATCAATGTGTAGCTTGGGAAAGTTTTCTATACTTTGGAAGATATTAATAAAAGTTAAAAATAGCTCAAAAAAGTGGAAAAAGTAGTTGCTGAAGACTTGAGTAAAGACTGAAGTGACAGTGACACTATTGAGCTACAAAATGACACTTCTTGTGGCTCTCGTGACCTTTCATATTGCACATACCTCATGGAGGGGTATCTACAATCAAAGAGGGGTTATGGATGATTATTCTTGACTATCCCAATGTAATATTATGTTTGAGAGAGAGAGTGTGTGTGTGTGTGTGATAGCCAAATCTATGCAAAATAATGTATTTATGAGTGAAAGATTGTGAGAGAAAGCTATAGAACCTTTGAAGAAGAATTCTATGTGATGATTTTCATTAAAAGTGGTATATTCTCTTGTGTTTTTATGGTCTCTTGATGATTTCTATAAAGAATGTATTGAAGTTTTGTTGTGATAAATCCATGAGAGAATAAGTTGCGTGAAGATTTGAGAAGATTGGTGTTTCTTTTCCTTGTTGTGGTCATATAAAATATGAAAAATATACTTTTTGATGATACAAGATAAATTTTCTTGAAATATATTCTCCATTTTCTTGGTGTTTCTCTTGGGGATCCATGATTTTGGTGCATAGCCAAGGAAAACTACCATGAACAGGCATCAGAAAGGGTTAAAAATGAAGGAAATGCCATTACTGAGAGGAGAAGAATTCAATGGATTTTTGCAAAGTTCCTTCTACCATTGAAAATTTGGAAATTTTCATTGCCAAAGCCACTTTCTACAAGAAATTTATCCCAAAATGGTGAAAATATATTACCATCTTGATGCACGCTCTATGTTGTAGACTATTTTCTCTCATTACTGAAGCAACAAAGATGTGCATCTTAGTGGCAAATTGTTTGGGAAAAAACTGAAGATCAAAAATAGAGAGAATGACCTTCCATGGGAGATTTGTATTTTATTGAAGAGTTTTCAAACATCATCAAGTGAAAATTTGTGAAGAAGATTCAAGAGTCATTGTGGGCAGTGGAAGTTCAACAAAACAAGAAGGAAAAGAGTTAGAATCTGTTCGTGGATGCTAAACAACAAGATACATGGAATGCTTGATGCACTAATACAACCTTTTGTTTCTCCAATTAGCAACCCATTAGAAGCTAGTAGATAGAGTGTTCTTCACAACATACACTGTCGAAACCATCAGAACCTAGAAGTACTATGATGATGGCACCACAACGATCCTCAGAAGAATGAGTTTTGATACCTTCAGAACTGAATATCTCCCCCTCCTCTATAGTGGAATGAAAGCTTAATTCAAAGAGACGATGTCATGATGATGTGTGTCCACCACTGCAAACATGAGGGCAGAGTTTTTCGCTAAGAATTTGAACTCACTTATAGTCAGTGTCATTAGGAATTTGTTTTTCATTGTATGTCCTTTTGTTTGCATTTTGCATGACACACAAGAACATGTAGATAGGCTAGGCACATTTTCTTTAGTGCATTCATAATTTTTGTGTGTACGTCATTTGATTGATTGTATCTCATGGATTCAATAGTGCATATTTTCTCGAATCATGAATGGATGAGCACGAACTTCTATTTTAAAGCATATTTTCTTGTTAGGGCACAATGCATGAATCAAAGAAGGAAGTGATGACAGTGTAAAGCTGACAATTGGGAGAGAAAAACTATTTGCATAGAATCAAGATTGTACTCACATCCTAGCAACAATCCATGGATTACCCACGATGTATTTTGGATAAGCTGTCCCTAGGAGAATACTTGAAATCATAAATATGCAAATGAAGGCTTCTTAATGGTGTACCTTTCTAATTAAAAATTGATGGGATTGCCATATGATCATGAGAATATTAATGGTGGAGTAGTGGACATCATATCAATGTCATACAGGAGCTTATATAATCATTAGTCTTATTATATATCTTATCCTAAAAGATAGGAGGATTCCCATTTCTGCAATATGTAATAGTAGGGAGTATGGATTCGATCAAAGTGGGCTAGATGTGAGTTTGATCGGGACTAGTGCATGTTTTCTAGGGGGGATAAAGTTGAATTCGACATTAACGATGGGCTGGGTAGTGACATAAATTATAGGAAGACAATGGCGGCCTGATTAACTCCCAATAATGATGATGCTAGCGACATGTTACATGCAAAATAATGGTAATAATGGCAATGAAGATGAATGAGACGTTGGTATATTGTGAAGCAGTATGTTATCTATATCGGGGAATGGAAAACGGAATGATGATGTGCCAAGATGACTTAGCAACTTGATGATCTATTCAAGTAGGCAACGGTTCCAATGATGATGACTTTGGGCATATTCCATAGATAGAGATTCTGTGTGATTTAGTGGCTGCTATGGCATAGCTTGAGGAAGCAAAACGATGTTTCTAGAATGCATGTGATTGAAAGACTTACATTTAAAAGCAAGAAGAAATGCATTTATAAACACTTAGTAAAAAAGGCTTTTATGTTTTGGCCTTAACGTTTTAGCAAAGGATTAAAATGCCTTAGGTTTTTTGAAAAGCCAAAAAGCACAAATGTATGAGAGTAGAAGAAAAACTATATAAGGAGATATAAGTGGAGTCTTAACGGGACCCTACTCCTTGAAAAACTTTGTGTATCTTGATCTTGATATGAGACCCTTACCTCACCCTATTCCTTGTAGATGCTTCTTGAATCTTGAAAAGAGGCTTCTTGAAGCTTAATATGAGTTCTTTATCTTACTCTTCTTCTTGTTAGATTCCTTGTGTTTTGAGAGGAGAGTGGAGGGCTTCTTGCATAATGTCCTTGCAATAAGAAATTTTTGTGAAGGAGGGCTTCCATCTCAAAAAGTGTCCTTGCGGCGAGTGACTTTAATGAACCCTTGTGCATATTTTATGGGACGTCTGGTGATCCTGATGTGAAATCGTTGCTTCTGATCATCAAGATGGGAGAACCACCTTCAACATTGACTACTTGTTCCTTTTCGACCGATGAGATCAAGACTTTGCTACAAACTCTTTCTTTAGTCATTATGATGAAAAATGAGTAGATGCAGTTATTTATGGAGCAGCAGCAGCAGTTGCATCAATAGTTGGATCAACAACGAGTGCTACATGAAGAACAGGAGCATACGCGTGGTGCAACCAAGGAAATGGAGGATGTGGTTAGTGAGAAAAAATCATTTGATGGTCGGAATTTTTAGGCCTACGTTAAAGCCTTTGAAAGCCAAATGTGCTTTTTTAGAGTTTTGACCAACTAGATACACTATTTCTTATGGCTTGTCATGCCTACTTTGCGGGTTAGAGTGACAGATCTATTTGTATAGGACTCTAGCTGGGATGCTTTCAAGAAAGTGCTTAGAGATGAATTTTTTTCTGGAGCATTATGGTATTGCTATGCCAAAAATATTCACAGAGTGGATTTATCAGCCCAACAAAGGACTTTTTGCTTCTAAATTGTTGCAGGAGTTTGAAGAGCGATACAACCACTTGGATGCACTAGAGAGCAAAGAGCTTTGAACTCAGAGAAAGTGGAGTTATTCTTGCAAGCAATTGATCCTACACTTCAAGATGAGTCGGGAGAGCTACTAGAGGACCGTATGCAACCAATGGGATTGAAGACGGATTGGCAGCACACTATCAATGCAGTTTCTACACTGACAAAGAGGCAAAGATGGAAGGATTACTTGCAGAACGGGATGCAGTCACCACCAGCGATGTCTTCTCCTACCATGACTTCTCCTATTGTACCATCCACTACTTCTATTTCTCAGCCTATGTCTATGCTTATTCCTGTTGCAGTCGTCAAACCAATTGCAAAACCGACTATCGAATATATGATGGAGGAAATATCAAAGAACTTAAAAGACCTACAAATCAAAATGTCTAGAAGGAAGCAATAGCCACTTAGTCCATCTCCAATTTCAGCCCCAATTTCTATCTATGCCTAATGGAAAAATCTCAAGAATTCGAAGCACTTGTTGAGGAGAAGCGGAAAAGAGATGATGATTAGCCTGAAGGTCTGAAGAGGGTGACTAGGAGTGATCTAGTTTTCTTAGCCTTCTTTTTTAGAACCAAATGAGAGTATGGATGATGTTTAGAAGCCAAAAGTACATAAAGATAAAAATCCCCAAAGGCAAAAGATCCGAAGCCGAAAACACAACTTGAATTCAAGTTGTTTTCCTGACATTGAGACGACTATAGACTTGAAGAAGATTGAGGAGAATAATTCAGATGAGAAGTTTATTGATGGTCTTTATGATGGGCTGTCGTGCTCGGATACCATGGAGGATCTTTCAGCATTGCTGAAAATTGAAAATCAAGAGATGTCAAATTTCTTACAAGTCCATTCTCTGGCGAAGAATTGCAAAAATGATAATTTCATGCTACAAGAAAATTTGGGTGTTGAGAATTCTCAACAAAAAGTGTTCTTTGTTGAAATATTTCAGCAAAAAGATTTATAGGGTACTAATTTACAGCACCTAACACGACTTACAATTGAAGTAAGCTGTGAGCCCTAGTGTTGGGCCGTTCATATGTAGTCCGAAAAATATATGGTTGATTTTTTTCAATCAAAAAAGTTGGGTCCTGTTTATACACATCAAAATTTGTGTTTACCAAGGTATTTACAGCAAGGGCTAAACTTTTAGGTTGTAGCAAAGAAGCCAGAGTACCAAAAAAATATAAGACTGTTAACAAGAAGTTCAAATTACCCTTGGACAGTGATGAGGATTTGCCAATATTTATGCCATTTATGGAGATGGATATGGATATAAACGTCAATGTGGTCAAGACACAAATAAGACTTATTCCATTAAAGGAGGAAAGAGATTTTGGAGTCATGGGATTGTCTGATGAGATCAACCAGCCAAACAAGAGGAGGATCCTATGGGGAATTTTTTTTAGGAGAGAAGACCAAGCCATTGGATGCTGTGATGATCTACAAAAACAAACCTACTTTGATTCTTCCATATGATCAAGAGGATGCTCTGATAACCTATGTCAACTCACCTACTAGTCATATCAGTCAGATGATTACCCATATGATCCTGGTGGGAACAATGCTACAAGTGGTAAACAAGTTTACACATGTCGGAGCATGCGCAGGTTTGGAGGGGAGGGATGTCGTGATGTTGCACATCCACCACTGTGAACCTGAGGGTGGACTTTTTGGTCAATAATTTGAACTCATAAGTTAGGGTCATTAGGAATTTGCTTTTCATTGTGTGTGTTTTTTTGTTTGCATTTTTCACAAAGCGGTGCATGTAGATAGGCTAGAACACAATATTACTGAGTTTGGGAATCTCCCAATTCCCATTTTTTGAATACTAAAAAGGTGGCACACGAATAACATGTCCATAAGTTTCTCAAAACCATATGATGTGACCTATCATTGGAAAGTACTTGTTCTATTGGCCTTCCCAAGCAGTCACTTATATCCCCGAAAATTGGACCTTTTCTCATTGCATCCCCCATAAGCCACACTAGTCGGATTTTAAAGGCCTTCCCCTAGCCTTCCCACACAAGTCCTCAAATCCGTTCTCATGGATTTTCCCCTCCCCTAGCCGGTTTTAAGCCCTTTCATAGCATTTCCACAAGGCTATTTAACCCCGAGTTCCTTTTAAATCCTTCCCACACAAATAGCCATTTTAGCAATTCCTGAGGATTTCCCCCTCACAAGTTATCTTAAAAGCCCTTCCTAGGGACTTTTATAAACCCTTTCCAAAGGGTTCTTTATAACTCGGAATTTAAGAAACTTTTTCCCCTTTGCATACCACAAAGCTATTTTCTTTTTCCCCTTTCCATGTAGACAAATTGCATCCCCGGAGCTTCTACGAAAGGAAGGGAAAATTCATAAGTTCCATTTCTAAAGCCCGGTTCCAAAAGACGGTGAAATTGGTCAAGAAAGTCGAATCTCAAAAGGGAGTTTTCGCGTGCGAAGGAGACGAGCCAAGATCATAGGTCTGCGGCCAAGTCGAGAAGATCGAAATCTTGATGGCTCCTAAGAAGGCACAAGGCACAACCACAGGAGGATCATCTCCTAGCATCCATGTGGACATTTCACCACAAGTCTAGGTTTTCTTCCTAATTTTGATTTACGTCGTAATAATTCAATTGTGCATGATTCATTTATGAAAATTAGGATGCACTTTGTCGATTGAAATACCTTGGCTAAATTAAAGGAAATAACTTCGATCAAAGGATCAGTCATTTGTATTAAATGAATGAAAAAGAAGAGCATAATATCTCTATGCATTCCTAGCAAGTGCTTTTTATGCATTGCAAAGTAATGAACTTAGATTAACTAATGCCCATCTTTACAAGTCGAAATAATAATAGTACACTTTGATTATTCATGGAAGGAATAAATCGCATGTTGCATTATTGAACATATTTTCTTCGAAATGATTCTTTAAAGAAGGTTGCTAATAACCGTAGGAAATTGCTAGGCATGGAAATGACTCTAGTGCTACATGAAGTAGAATAAACTCTAGTCAATTAAGCTTAAACCTCAATCAACTATGTAAATAGCTACGAAAGGTTGTGTAATGCTCATTTACAATACGAATATCTCATTTAGAAAAGAAGTTAAAAAAAGTTGCATGGTTCACATAAAACCCTAAAAGCTTATTAGCATGAATCTTGAATGCATATTCTAGAAGAATCAATAGAAGTTATGCCATAACTTAGCATATGCTTTGATTTTAACCAGAAAAGTAGGGTTTGTAAATCTACTCAAACATAGGAAATGAATCATGTGGTTATGAAAAGGATATCGTAAATATCTTCAAGAATAGACAAGTAAATTGGTTTAACCTAAAAACACCTAGACCGTGAGGGACTCGTTCAAGAAGGGTTAAATCAATGCAACATATCCCAAAGAGCTAACTAGGGTTTAGCACGTTGAGGACGTGACCTAATCCCTCTTGTTGCCAAAGCTAAAATTCTTATACCCTAAAGACTTTCCCTCATTCACGGAATGTAGGGACAATAGGACATACTTGCAAGAAACGACTTGTTTACCATGGAAGAGTCCACCCTAGAGTGTTCTATACTTATCCAAATGTTTGTAATGATTCTAACCTTAGGATTAGAAATTTGAACATTGCACTCTCTAAGTAGGAGGTGCTATGACCTTAGTATGTTGCTCCATCTATGTATAGAGGTAATGAAATTTTTCTTTGGCAAAGGCTAGCTCAGTGTTAGCCTTGTTCAACTCCTCCTTGGACTATTGTACCTCCTCATAAAAAGAATAATAGAGTTGATGAATACAAGCAATAACTTAGACTTCAGTAGAGCTTTGAATGTCTTTGCATAGAAATGTAATTGCATCTCTTGTCACCAGACATTGCATAGAAGGAATGGAAATATCTAGAGTACCATCTCTATGTGCTTTGAAAAGATTGGGTGTTGTAAGGAAAGCTGATAGTGTACTGCAAGATTGGATAGGAACTAGAATTGAAGAAGTGGAAACTAGTATTGATTCATCCATTCACTTAAGATGTTTCCTCTAAATGACCAAAGGAGGAGGAGAATTAGTATCCTCAATGATGACATTAGGATCTTTAATAGGAAGAGGAGGAACCATTGGAGGATAAACTAGTAGTAGGGGAATTTTCTTTGCAAGGGCAGCATATGTCAAAAAAATATAAAGGTAGAATCCATATGTGACATTAGTCACATTATCCCTTATGACTTGGATAAAATCCTGATCCATTTTAGCGAGGAGATATGAACTCCAATCAATAGTGATACCCTTCAACACCACACGGGAAGTTGTAAACAATTCCTTCAAAAGATAATTAGAAGGAATTTTTGCAGGCATGAATCTGTCCTAAACGAATATGCACAACTGTTTCTAGAAAGGGTTAGAAATGTTGGACACACTAACTCCTGAAGTAGTAATGACCCACTTAAGATCCAAGACATCTGTGGTCTAATTTTGCAAAAGATTCAAAATGTCCTCATTTGAGAAAAGTTGATAGGCAACAAGAAAAGGTTCCCCAGAATAAGGTAAGAAAAGGTTCTCCACAATAAGGTTCCCCACAATAAGGTAAGAAAGATCTTTATCGAGCCTCTTGAATGTCATGAGTATAACTATGTCATGAACAAAGCCAGTCCTCTTGTTGTAAGAAGTTAAGAATGGATCACATATGTCAAGATTATTCGGGACAAGTGAGAGTGGAAAAGCCAAAAATTTGGATAACGTGACCATAGAAATAATGTCTAATTCCAGCAACTACAAATAATCATGAAAAATCAATGAAACATAGTGGATCGGGGGAGGAGTACAAGGCACCATTGAGATGGATCACACACACCACACACACATAGATAATCACAAGGAATTCTCGCAAAACAACATAATAACAATAGAGAAGATATTGACAAAAGAAATGACTCACATGGACACAAGCGAGTGACCACCCTAGGCAATCCACATCTTGAAAATTTTCAACATGACCTCTCCAATTATGCGATTGTAAGCTTTGTAAACTGCAGACATACATGCACCCAATATCCATGTATCATGCAATAATAATAATAATAATACACACCATACCTTGACTCAAATAAATATGACCAAAGAAAATTAGACTAAACCAAACCACAACACACACTTGACTAAGATGGTCAAGAAGAACTGAGACTAACAACCACATCACCCACCCCACATAGTGCTTCATTTAGAAGTAAAATTGTGCAAGGTGAGGGGAAGGGAAAATTTAACTGAGTATAAATTTTAATAATTAATTAAAAATGGGTGAGTTTTATTAATGATAAAACTTAGCAAGAAAAAAACGGTTCATTTAATCCATTAATTCAAAATTATTAAGTTTCACGATACTTTAACATTTCTCCAACATCGTTCCAAACTCAAGGTCTCTAAATTCAAGTTAATTTTTAGAAATTTAAAGTCTGGAGTGATTTCTTTTTAGCATGTGCATTTTTTATAGTAGATTTATTTTATCACAAATTAAAAATTTATGTTTAGCACACGAAGCACGTGCTCTGTGAATGACTAGTTCATTTTAATTAAATTATATATGTGTGTAGCATGAATACACATGAAAAATGTGATCAATTGGTTCCTTTTAGCAATTAGTTGTAACGTTTGGTGCCACAAAAAATAAAATAAGGAAAAGAAATGGGGTACCTCTAGAGAGGGTGTGAATGCAAGTATATCTGAATGGGCACACAAAAAAATTTGATTGCTATGACGAGGAAATGATCAAGACCACAACGCAATTCAATATTTACTCCAACTAGTTGAATAATTTACAACGTAAGGAAAACTACCACAACACCATATGTGTATTTTGTTCGATTTATTTTAGTTTATTTTTAAGAGTTTTTTACTTGTATTTGAATGTCTTGAATTTGGGTTTTTGGTTCTTTTAATATATATGCTAATCAATCGAATAAAACAAAGATAACTTTTCGACAATTTTTGAATTTTTAAAAGTTTTTAATCAAAGGTTTAGATTTCTATGAGATTTTCATTTTCTTCCCTATTTTCTATTTGAATTTTTAGTTGATATGCATGATCAAAATTTAAAGAGAACTTTTAGATTTTGATTGGTAGATTTTGTAATTCTGCTCATTTAATTTGAATTTTGTTTTTTTTATTTTAATGTTTTTAGTGTTTTTTATAATTTAAAATTATGGAAATACATGTATCCAAGGTTGCGTGTTGACTCCATGTGAGCAACAATCCCATCACACAAACAAGACCACACTCTTGTCCATGCGCATGAAAATAGGGGCGTAAAACGGCATACACGTGTATCAGAAGATCCACACATGAACAACCATGGTGTTATAGAATCCAAGATACACACTCGACTTTCTTATATACTTAAAATATATATGGCGAATATTATGTTGGCACGTAGGGAGAATAGATGAGAGAAAAGAAAGATGTAGAGAGAGAGGTAGAGAAATTGGCAACACCCTAGGGAGTGGAAAATGGGCCAGTCCCCCCCCCCCCCCCCCTTGTGGAGTTATATTGTTGACAAGGAGCAAGCTTGTAACATTCTGATCTTTCAAAAGCACGTGTGAACTGGCTCTATAAGTCGTAAGGATAATTGGATGATGGAAATTTTTTTAATTTTAATTCCCCTTACCCCCAAGCCGATAGTCGTGCTGGAGGGGAGGGGAATATCATGTATGAGCAAGCTCCTTGCTGGAGCTTGCTGAGGGAAGGAGGCCATGCACTATGGCCGCGTGGGGGCGGGAAGAATCCCCTCCCTCAGCTATAAAGCCATGAGAGGGGCCATCGAGGGAGGCGGATACATTGATACTGTTGTTGGAGTGAGAGGGTTGATGTTGGTTCTGAGAGGGAGAAGAGGAGTGGAGACGTCGCCGGTTGCTGTTGCCATAGAGTGAGAGGTGGGAAGCCAGAGACGGTGGAGCTGCCGTGAAGCAAGAGGAGTTGCTGCAGTCCGCCTTGCCACCAACCATCCGACCGTTGCTGCACAGAACGTCATCTGCCCTCCACCACATCGCCATCTATACTGTCGCAGTCCGCCCTGGTCCGTCAGCACGCCGTCGTTGACCCACTGTTCCTTCCTCCCATGTGGCCCCCAGAAGCTTTAGAAGCTTCTTGGGGAAGCTTCTGAAGCCCCTAAGAAGCCCCTCTTCATGTGGCCTACTTAAGGCCTTTCATATAACACCCCTCTTCATGTGAGAGATGGGAAGCCAAAGATAGTGGGGCTACCGTGAAGCAAGAGGAGTCACTGCACTCTGGCCCTGCCACCAACCATCCGACCATTGCTGCACAAAACATCATTTGCCCTCCACCACAAATCTGAGAGGGAGAAGAGGAGTGGAGAGGTCGCCGGTCGCCACTGCCATAGAGTGAGAGGTGGGAAGCCAGAGACAGTGGGGCTGCCGTGAAGCAAGAGGAGTCGCTGCAGTCCGCCCTGCCACCAACCATCCAACCGTTGCTACACAAAACGTCATCTGTCCTCCACCACATCGCCATCTGCAGTCGCAGTCCGCCCCGGTGCGTCAGCACCCCGTCGTTGACCACCCACTGCTTCTTCCTCCCATGTGGGCCCAAGAAGCTTTAGAAGCTTCTTGGGGAAGCTTCTAAAGCCCCTAAGAAGCCCCCCTTCGTGTGGCCTGCTTAAGGCCTTTCATATAACACCCCCCCCCCCTCAAATCCTTATTTCAGGCTCCCTCCTATCCCTGGTTCATGTGGGCTTGTGAAAACACCCCCTGCCCCCGGGAATCCCAAGCCCCTTCATGTGCCTCTTTCATACTTTTCCCCCCACACAGGAGATCTCCTCCTAAGGGTCCTATAAGCCCCCTTTTCCCCCCAAATTCGCCTTGAAGGGTCTTCATGTGGCCTATTTAAGCCTTCATTTTACACTTGTGGTGAGATTAAATCATCCACGCACGATTAAATCCACATGGACATCTCACCACAAGTCCAGGTTTTCCTTCCTAATTTTTATTTTACGTTGTTATAATTCAATCGTGCGTGGATGATTTTTGGAGATAGGATGCATTTTTTGACTTAAATACTTTGGTTAATTTTGAAAGAATTAGCTCACGACAGAAGAGTTCGGCCATTAGTATTTTCAATAAAACAAACAAAATAAAGTGAGCAGAAAATTGATATGCATTTCTAGCATGTAGTTTTATGCATTGCAATAAATTAAAATTTGATTAATGTCCATTTTTATAAACCAAAATTATGATAGTACACGTTGAAGAAATAAACCACTTATTGCATTATTGAACATCTTTTTCGAAATAATTCCTAAAGAAAGTTGCTAGAAATGGTAGGAAATTGCTAGGGTTGCATGAAGAAGATTTTACTCCAGGCAAGTGGCCTAAAAACTTAAATCAACGAAAGAGTGTGTCAGTCTGCATACGACAAATTCATTCAAAAATGAAAGTAGTAAAAGGCTGCAAGTTTTAGCATGAATCTTGTTCGCATGTTATAGAATGATTATTTGGAATTAGGCTATAACCTAACCTATGCTTGATCTTAAATCAAAAAGTTAGGATTTGAAAATCTACTTACGCGTAGACAATAAGTCATGTGGTTATGGAAATGATAGCGTAATTATCTTCAAGAATAGATAGGTTAAATTGGCATAAACCTAAACACCTAAAACCGCGGAGTACTCGTTCAGAAAAGGGCTAATTCAATGCAACATATCCCAAGGAACTGACTAGGGTTAGCACGTTGGAGACATTACCTAGTCGCTCGTTTTACCAAAGCTGAAACCCCGATACCCTAAAGACTTGCCCACATTCACGTAATGTAGGGACAATAGGGCATACTTGCGAGAAAAGATCTAGGGTTTTTACCCTAAGGATCTCTCGCTAAAAAGATGAAACTCGAAACCCTAGGACCGACAATGTCAGCCTAATGCAATCAGGAACGGATTGTTATATCTAATCATGACACCGTGATTAGAAGACACCGTTGATGGATAGAATAGTCCCATAGTTTGATGCGACACTTGTGCAACAAGTTGTAAAGTCGCATGATCTTGTGATTGGATCACAAGGGAATGGCCAATTCCTTCGAATGAGGTTGGCAGATTGTTACGCAAGTTATCTTGCAAGAGGATGAATAATCGTCCTAATATAGTATTTTTCTTGGGTAAAAGATAATTGCTTGGAAGCAGAAGACCAACCGATAAATTGGAATAACATTTGAACTTAAGGTATTGATCAAATAGGGTTAATAGGGTAGGGCCATAACCCAGGATATAGGGGATCTTGCCAAGCTGCAATTGATCATGGATCAAGTGCTGGATGCATTCGAAAAGAAGGATTCACTCCTTAGTAGTTGGCCAACAATAACGAACAATGGAAATGATTGTGCTTGTTACAGATTTAAGAGCACTGTTTTGCTTTGTTTGCTCAAAGAATTAAAGGATAAATGGATATCTAATGCTTCAGGTTGAAGGCCTGAAGGGAGAGGCAGATTCAGTTACCCTTGACTACCTGCTTGACCCTAACCAAGGGGGTTGTTAACCGCGCTGGGAAGGTGGACCGAACCCGCTGCAAGAGGTCTCTCCGTTGAGCGCTACTTGGAGCAGGAGGACGCTTGGGTGCTAGGGGGGGCTCTGGCCGTAAATCCCTCGCCTTTCGGGCCCTGCACAAGAGGCTAACGTGACTTGGGATTGGATCTCGAGACCCGCATACTAGTCTACGGGCGGAATCTTGAATTAGTGATCCCTGTGGATTGCTGGATAGCCTTCGAGCGGATTGTGGATAAGTCTACGGGCTGGACTTTATGGATTTCAAAGATAAATATGATAACCTGCTAAAAAGGAACTTGTTTGACATTGCTTTTCTATGTCAAGTGCTATGATTACGTGAAGGAACCAGTGTCTAACGGGCTAATTAAGGAAGTTGATTGATACATATCCAACTAAATGCGTTAAATAGTTATATTACTAAAACAACTTGAGGAAAGTGCGGTGGATATGGCCATAGGTCCGTCCTACAGATTGGTGGTCCCGATTGGCCGGAAACTTTCCTCAAATCACGATGGACAGCCATAAGATTGTCAAAGAATACGAATAACAAGAGCGTTGATCTAGAGTTATAACTGATCCCGATTTACTCTGTTTTAGGGGAACAGAATGGGACTATGCCTTATGGAAGAGAGGTTGAGCTTCACATCCCTCTCGTTTCCCATTCTCCTTGAACCAAGTGTAGTGTGAATCCGCTTCGGACTTGGCGTTTCTGCATAAATTAGTTCGCTTGGGTTCGACACTAGTTGTCGTTAGGAAATGACCAATAGGGAAAACCCTAATTTAGGTCAGTCCTAAGTGAGAACGGTCGAAATACTTCCGCTATGTGGCAGACGCGGAGAGTCCTAGATCACAAACCCCGTAACATTCCATGGGAGTGCCGGGCAAAGCTTTCTAGACATCCTTTCCAATGGACTGCTAAGACGTGTATTGAAGATAACAGGTGGACACATTACAGTTGATATCAGAGTGAACCAACAATGGAATTGTTTTTATGAAATCTTAATAAGATAAAATAAAGCAAATGTTGCTGTTCCAAACATTTCCTTATTTTCAATGCTGTCTTGTTGAATTACGAAGCATGGAACAGGTTCTTAGTGTTCCGCGTCATGTTTATGACTGCGATGCATTCCCCGGATTATCGACAAAGGATTGAGATGATGAACATCCTAGAGCAAATCTATAATCCATCACCTTTGTACATGGAACGAAGATGGATAGGTGCCTCAGGAATCTACTATATAGCTGCCCACCGGTTTGCATACCTACAAACCAACCTAAAGGGGATCAAGTGGTTGGAAGACCTGAAAGTCGTGAAGCTGTTCATTTTTGTGGAAGCTCATGTAAACTCAACTTTACATATTCGAGGTCGGAGCATTGAACTGAACTCATATGCATATGAGGAAGTAACCTGTGTAATCCCCGCCAACAGGATTAAAGTGTTGGGGCGCCATGAGAAGAATGGGTTCCAAAGGAAAGGATACCCTGATCTTCCGATGACTTACCGATTCCTGAAGATCCATGACCTGAAACCATACTATTATACAGTTCCTGTAGATAAATGTAATACAACATTATTCTCCCCAAACTAAAGGTAAACAGTTGGCTTATCAATGCAAGAAATGTTGTATTCCGAAAGGGCTTTGCCTATATAAATACAATAAGACTTCCTTTTATCAATGTCTGTTTGTTCATGAGAATTGATAAAAGTTAAGTGGTTAGATTGCTTGATTGATAGTAGCTGAAATCAAAATGAAATATAAATCCTAACGATTATTGATTAATAACGTTAAGAAACCTTTATCTAGGCACAACCCCAGGTACAGAATCCCAGTTCGCCTCCTACATCAAGTACTGATGTAATCCAAGAGAAGAAGTTTCTTCTCAAGCAGATTAAGCCGCTCGAATTTGACAGGAGAGGCAGGTCCGTCCAAGCAGATGCTGAAATTCGGATTGAATCCATGGAGGATTACTTTGAAGCAGCCGGTACTGCACCCGCCAATCAAGCTATCTCGCCAAGCGGAAGCTCATCGACGAACCCAGGCTTTGGTGGAAGCAATGGTGTAGAGATCAATGGATTACGGAAGGATCCGTTACATGGGAGAAGCTGAAGAAAGCCATGTAGAGAAGATACTTACCACCTGCATATCGCACGTAGAAAATGAATGAGTTCTACGAGCTAAAACAACTGGGACTCACTCTTGATGCATACTACTCCAAATTTGTCTAACTTCTTAAGTATGTGCCACAGATGGACATGACACAGCAGGTGTCAAAATTTTGTGTTGGTTTAAATCCACCAGTAAATACCCGTCTCGAATCGATGCACTCATCAGATCTTTAGGACGCACTCATTCGAGCTGCCCCTATAACTCAGGAGGTGCAGGCTAGACCAAGAGGTAACAAAACTTGGTCTTATAATGACCGGAACAAGAGGAGCATTTAGGCCTCAAATGAAGAGAGTTCAAGGTTAGAATCAAGGACAAAGAAAGAAAGCAAGGACTAATAACGTCAACAACTTTGTCCCTACTCAAAGCAATGGCTGAAACCTCTGTTGTTTCCACTGCAACGAGCCCGGTCATTTCAAGAGGTAATGTCCCAAGCTTGGAGGAGGACATCACCAAGCACCTTTCCAAGGAACGAGGGAGCTGCTACCCGAGGTAGAGGAAGAACCACTTGCGTTGCCAATAGAAAAATGTGCGAAGAAGAAGAAGACCCGACCATGGAAGCAAAGTTTGAAAGGGCGACAGTCCATGCCGCTCTTCACAAGAAAGGGCCGAATCACCAGTTTTTGGTGATTCAAACACCGTCGGACTATCAAGGTAAAAGCTTCAAGACCTTGATTGATTGTGGCAGCACACATTCCTTTATCTCACCAGCTTGTGCAAAAAGATTAGGAATAGCCATAGTAGAAGCACCTATCTTGCTTGTGGAATTGGCAAATGGTCGTGAGGTTACTTGTACCAGGCAAACTGCTAAGGTGAAATTCTTTCTAGGAGGAAAGACGACTTTGGTCAAATTCAGAGTCATGAATTTAGGTATCTATGAGTGTCTACTCGGAATGGATTGGCTTAAGCCTAATGACGCCCACATTCATTGTGGGAAGGGCCAAATTTCCTTTCGAAACTTTGAAGGGGATTTTGTCACAACTCAAGGTGAGGCTAGAGTGCCAAAAATTCAATTGGCCAAAGCATCTCGGATTATAAAGGGAGCCAGAAAAGGACTACATGTCTACTTAATTAAGCTCAACAAGTTAGATCAAAAGCAAGAGTCTAGTGAAGGACCTTCTTGGCTAAAGGAATACGCGGATATATTTCCTGAAGAATTAACAGAACTCCCACCTCAAAGAGAAGTGGATCATGAGATTAGAGAGGAGAACAAGAAGAAGCAGCAAGCAAGGGAGCAAGCATCAAGGGAGGGTAACTTACCAAGAAGAGGAAGAAGGAGAAGGAAGAAGCGCTACCACCCACCACACCAAACACCCAAGGTGAGTCTCTCTCTCTCTCTCTCTCTCTCTCTCTCTCTCTCTCTCTCTCTCTCTCTCTCTCTCCTCTCTCTCTCTCTCTCTCTCTCTATCTCTTCCTCTCTCTGCTCTATCTGTGTATTTAGGATTTGTGATTTCATTATGTATTGCATTTTGTAAATCAATAATGGCGGTCGTGTGCTAAAATCATCTGACCAAGCGCGTCTGATAGCGTGTCTACATCTTAGTGTAGACGCAGATATAGATGCAGAAAATGTTTCTTTGGGGGCGCATCTTTGAGCGCGTGTGCAGGCGCGTGTGCTCTGTAGTGTACACGCGAGGATACACGCGCCGACAGACACTCACAGAGACGCAAGTATAGACGCGCACAGAGACGCAGGTATAGATACTGTAAGTAATATGTTTTATCTACATAGGGTAATATGATTTTTTTTATATAGATGTGGAATCCTGGATCCTCCAACACCCCATTCAACAAGGAGCAATTCATGGGGGAGATGACCAATTATCTTGGTCACCCTCCCACTGCAGATGAGGTTTTTAGTGTGATGTCTGGGACACCTATCACATCTTTGCCTACATAGGGATTAGCTGAGCTACATGGACCGGCCGAAGCATGTATATCTGCAGAGGCACGTGTATCAAGTGAGGTAGAGGGTAGTGCACGTAGAGGGAGGAGGGAGAGTGGTGCGGGAGGACGAGGAGGTCGAGGGCTTTGTGGGGGTTGCCTAGGTGGTGGCTCTCGATCACCCTCACCGGAAAATGAGAGAGGTGAGCCTCCACAAATGTACTACTCTATCATTGATGTTGGTGGTATCTTGCATGACTTCGAGGGGAGGAAAGTGATAGCCTACTTAAGGAGTGTCATGCATGCCACATACAAAGATTGCATGATTCCCTTCAAGCACCAAAAAAATGGTTTGTGGCAAGAGGTGCTGCGGGCAATACATAAAAGGTACCCTAATCCCGAGAATTCACGATTCTCAAATGATTGGGGACGGTCAAAGGTGAAAGACGCGCTTCATAACAAGAGGTCTCACCTTATGACGCACGCCAAGGAGTCATTGCGGAGACAAGAGCAGGGGCGCCCTGGATATGGCCAACCACCCAATTGCCACCGCAAGGAGTGGAAAGAGGCCAAGAAGAGAGCAACGGAGAAAATGACAAGTCGTCAGCATGCAGAGGCGCGACGTATCCAGATGGCAACCATGGGATCGTTGCATTATGGATCGGGTGAGAGGGAATCATGGGAGGCTGAGTTTGTAAGTATTATTTGATTTCTTTTTTTAAATTAAATTTTATAATTTGTTTCACTTCATTATGTTGTGTGTTTTAATACGTTGTATGTTCAAATTGTTTTGTAGTTCCATATCGTTGGTAGGATGCCTACTCCTAGAGAGATAGGCTACCATCGAGGTCATAACCGGGCGTCCACTTGGTAGCATTTCTACGAGGAGGGACTCATCACGGAGGAGCAATATAATCGCGCCATGAGGATTCCACCACCAGAAGAGGTATGTTTTATTTTTTACATGAAAAGTATAGATCAATATGATTTATTGTTTGTAATGGTATTTATATACTTTAATCCTTTGTGTAGGCGAACCCTGATGTAGTTGAGGATAGCGAAGGGGGGACTAGCAGTAGCGGTGGCGGCAACGACAGCGGTGGTGGTAGCGATGATGATGTCTCTTCTGAGGAGATATAGAGGAGCCCCAAGTATGCATGCCTTCCCTTGGCTTGTAATTTTCATTTTTGATATGTATTACTTTCAGCTAGTGCTTGCGATCATGACATCACAAGCACTAGAACTCATAATGTAAAAACGTTTCATCTATATATATGAAATTTTGTGTGCTACATACATTGTTTTGTTTTCAGTATCCAATCTTCGAAATAATATTTCTCTATTTTCCCTAAGTATACAATTTGATGTTGATGGGGGGGAAAAAAACCAGAGAGAATGTGGCTTGCAAAGCCACATGCTCTCTGGTTTTTTTTTCATACCTCTGTTTTGCGCGTCTATCAACGAGTCTAAATTGCACGATAAATGCGCGTCTATTATCGTCAAAAATTTTCAGAGTAAACACGTAGATACACGCGTGTATAGACGTACAATATGAATATATCCACTTTTTTTTAAATATGATTATATATTTACGTAGCGCATTTATACCTGCGTCTAAATGTGCGTCTACTTCTGCCTATAAGCGCACTTTTAGATGCGATTTTGTAGACGCGTTAATAAATGCGCCCGACTTTTTTTTTCACAATTCAAATATTGCATCTACAAGCGTGTCTATGGAGCCTTTTTGTTGTAGTGTATGGTCTGAAGTTTGCATCTGCGAGCCCTTTTTTTTAAAAGAAAAAGCCTACGGTCTGTGGTCCAAAGTCTGCACAAACTGTGAGTATTTTTTTTTTCAAAAAAATAATAATTTGGGCTCTTGGCCACATAACGAGTGTGCTTGTGCAATTTTGTTGCATTCCGATAAAAGGTTATGGATTTACGATCACACGATGGACAGTGCGTATGAAGCTGCATTAACCCGGTTTTGGGGTTTAAATGGGTTAAAAGTTCATTCTTCTTCTCATTTTCACATCTTGCTTTCTTTGCTTCCTCCATTTTCACATCCCCAAAATCTGTCTCTTCTCCGTTATTGCCCTTTTCGAGCTTGCGTGGCACGCACCAAGCAAGCATGTCAGCATTTCGGCCCTGGGAAGACCTCACACCAAGGCCTGCCACTTGGAGCATAAGGTGGAGCCTCCTCTAGTGAAACAATAGGTGCTCCCCATAGAGCAAGAGGACCACCACAAAAGAAGAGGAGATGGAAACCGGGCATTGTCGCCCTTTGAGAGATAAGGAGAATCCAACACAGATATGAGCTCCTCATCACGAAAAGTTCTTTTCATAAGGTTGTTCGGGAAGTCATGCAAGACTTGGAGCTGAAAGGGATGGGAAGATTTTGGGCATGAGTGTGGGATGGCCCACCAGTAGGAAGGTAGACTGATGCAGCTATGGAAGCCCTACAAATAGTTGTAGAGGGGTCTCTCATCGACTTGTTTGATGATACACAGCTTGCGACCATCCATGCAAAGCATGTCACAATCATAGATAAAGACATGAACTTTGTCATTCAGCTTTGACACGGTAAGCAGACTCCACCACAGGTTACTAGATTAATGATGCAAGGTTTTGTAACGAGTGTTATAGCACCATCTCGTAGAAGCTATGCACATCATTGATAAATTCTTGCTTATCTTCATTGTTAAACATTGTCTTGCAAAGTAATGGAGCCAATTTGTTAAGACTTATCCAAACCTTGGCTTTTTTCAATCTTGTTTTTCCTCCATTACTTCGATCAAGAACTGCAAAACGTAACATTTTCCACCCATCGTAGTCATGTGGCCTACGAACCATGACATTCCCTTCCTCATTGATGGGTGCTGAGAGAAATTTTCTAGCCTTTGCTCCTCCAAAGCAACACTTTTTTGGCAAGTTGCTTGATTTTCCTGATCTCTTCTCATCAGTTTCAATCGTCACTTGATGCTTGTGTAGCCAAATTTCTGATAGCACTTGCTCCACTTTCCTACACGTTGCAATGGCTTCTTTTTCTGGTTGCATCCTATAAGCAAAGAAAATGTATTCATATACAAGTTTCTCCATGATTCTGACAAAAGCATGCAATGAATAAATGTGAATATGATCCAATGGAAAGTTGAAGATGGGCTTCCAAATGGGATCTTCTCTATTGCATGTCGGTGGAGCACTTGTCACCCTTTGCCAGTTTTTCTTTCTGTCCTTTCCTTCCACCCTCTTTGTCAAGCAATATAAGCATGGATTCTTTGTATTTGCACCATTGGAGATTCCACACATGCATTCTAAAGTTTTCAAGTCTCCTACAAGATGCCATTCAACCAAGTATTGGCCATACCCTTCAACCGAGAGCATCTCACCATGCTCCTGACGATTGATGATTCTTGGAATGCTTGTATGCATAAAGAACACCTGCAACACCTCAAATGTTTCCTTAGGAACTTCAAATATAGCAAACCACCACACATGGAACTCAGATTGAACACTAAAGTTCCATGGGTTGTTCTTGTTGAATTTTAAAGCTCTATTCATCAGAGTTACACTAACTCTTTCAAGATTTACTCCTTTGATGACCTCAATTTCATCAAATTTGACAACAAACTGCAATTTACCATTACATTCCTCAACAGACATATTGTAGTACATTACCATTTTCGACTACACCTAGTACAAATCTAAATAATAATTGTTGAGTTCGGTGAATTTCACCTCATATGCATTTTTGGTCAGAACCTTTAGTGTTTCCATGCATTGAACATGCATGGGATCTCCTATCAACTCCAAAATCTTTGTATTAAGTTGCCGTCAAGCCTTTATTAACTTTGAAGGTTGAGGAAGAGGCACAATTCTATTTCTCTTTAGAACACGACCAAACCTAGCCTTCACACCTTTGAATTTTGAGTAAGTCGTTGTGCTAATACCGGCCCTGTCACAAATAGGTTGTGCATCCATAGCTGAGAACTCATTTGACACATCTTTTAATGTGCACTCAATCACCTTTTCCTTCACAGCCTTAAACTTAGGATTGCTCAAAACGTTTACCAATGTACTTGCCTTCAGCAATCTAGCATACACGATCCAACCTCACCCTCACCTAGGTTCTCTTTATGAGCTACCTTACATGCTTTGATACGTCACTTCCACTGGCCTCTATTCACAATTAACTCATTGATTGCCTTCTTCTTTTATTTGCGCTCCTGTATTAGCTTGCTGTTGATCTTTCTCAAGTTGTCCAATTGTTCTTTTTCCTCCTCATATGAGATAGCAATGTCATGGATAGTTTCCTACATTGAAATAATTTGATTATTTTGTTGAATTATAGTGTCGTTCAGCTGTACCACTTATCCTATGAGCTGCTGTATATGAAGTTGATGTGCAACGATCACATCATGGCAATTTTTTATGGTTGTTTGGCAAGTTGTAAATACTTTGAATGCCTGATCATTGAGCCACCTAGTATAACCAAGTAACCCATTTTCACCCTCGCACACATACTTCAGCAAATTTGTGATTCCTGAGAAAGTTGGAGGTCTACTGTTTAAGGGGTGAATTGGGTAGATTCTCCCATCAATCCACAAATCCACATGTTTAAATCCCATTTGCCTATAACTTTGCAAAACTTGAGGGTTGACACTGGTGCATTGGGTTCTTTTGAATAATGGGGCTTATTCAATCTCTACCTCAATATGCAGCTCTTTCTTTCCTGTATTCATTTTACTATTAATAGAAACAGGGAGCCTACTTGGTTGTCACAAGAGGTAGAGTGGAGATACACAGAGAGGCACACAAAGGTGCCAAGGGAAAGGAGGGTCTAAGTATTTCACTCTGTTAATGAAGGTCGCATAAACACAAAGAAGAGGTCACAATAGAGCCATGAGAGAGTATAGATATAGGAGAAAATAGCTCAAAGGGTAGGGATGTCCAAGGCTTTTCGTATTTTAGACATTTCTATTTTACCTCCAAAAACATCTCCAAAAAACATGAAATTTGACCAGTTGGTTTGTTTTTTGACCAAAAGCTAGAATATAAAAAATCCCCCAAAATATCTTAAAAGGAACTTTCGAAATTTCATTTTCCTTGTTCTCGATTAAAAAATCAATTACCTCATATCTACTCATCAATTTGCATTGAAAACGAAGCACCACACTCTCGTAACTAACTCATTTTTTAATATAAAATTTGGTTGAAAATGACTTCTTGAAGGAGGAGAGAGAAGGAATCTAAGTATATCTTTGTAGATAATATAAAAAAGGCAAAATGAGATTGCAAAAGTGGAGAGAGAAGAGGACTATTTAACTATTCTTCTCTCCTTTTTTCCTTATTTTAAGGAGGAGAGAGGGGGGGCTAGAAGGCCCATTTGTGAGTTCATTTTTTTCCTAATGTTTAAATTTTTAAAGGTTAAAGAAAACTTAACTAGTGTTCGATCAAGCCATTTGTTACCATCAACAAAAATTCTAGATGTCACCCAAAAACATGGTATCAACATCATGAATTGTGAATCATCACACCTGCATGATCATTTGGAACTAATCATCACCATTGACAACACTGAGTGCATTGACAAGCTTTCTATCATCATCAACTTCAAGATATTCCCCAGAAATAAGAGACCTGAAGTGGTAGCCACCATGCACCCAATCTCCATAAATTGTCATCCTCATCTACCTCTTGAAATAATCAATATATGAATCAATTTGATCAAGCCTCCACGCTTAGTATGGGTAAATGAGAGAGAGTTGATCAATCTTAAGAAGTTAACAAAGTCGTAGATATAAAGATGCCTACCTAAATGACTATCTAAATAGTCTATAATCTTCACAAATGATCACCCCTATTTGCCTCTTAAAATAATCAATATGTGATGAAAATTTATTGGGCTACCATGCTTAGTATGGCTCAAAGAGAGAGACTCAACTAGTCATAATATGCTAGCTAAGCCTTAGAGACATACATTCCTACCTAAATGACTATCTAAGTAGCATATACCCTTAAACATGATTCTTGGTTCCCTTTCCTAATTGCCATTCAAATACCACACACACACACACACACACACACATTGAAAGGACAAGCCAAGCATATAGACCTTGGAATCTTGTGGGAGCATGATTAAAATCTAACTAAAGGATTAGTAGGGATTTGGGCAAACTGCAAATAATTTTGATAAGCTTGGATAGGAGTATGTCAATCCCCAAGAATTACAAGCAACTTAATATGTGGTCTTGTCAATGAATTGGTTTGGCTCCATCCTCTTTGTCTTTGTATCTACATATTGAAACCAAAGTGGCTACTAACCAACTAAGGGGAGCTAGGAATAAAAGAGGTAGAAGAAAGAAGTGAAAGAAGTACCAAGGGATGAAGGGATGGATATGTTAAATCATAAATAGAAGAAAGAGTTACAAGTGGATATTCAACTAATTTAACTAAATCAGATAAGAAATGCATTAGGAAATAGGATGCAAAAGTGAAAAGTAGTGTCATAGACGGTGGAGAAGGAGGAGTAGGAGAGAAAACACGATCGACAATAAATAGGCAATGAGTAAAGATAGGAATTTTAGGAGCACCTTGTGGTTGGAGAAAAAGAGGAGAAATAACTTGGGAGTTGTTTTAAGTATGGATAGATAAGGATCCAATATGTGGGCCATCTATTACTAATAAGCAAGGGAAGGCACTGATGTAGAATAGAGCGGTGATTATAAGCTTCAAAGAAAGAGGTATCAAAAGGAAATTGATTAGAAAAACAAACTAAAAGATTCTTCCTCAGTTGGTTAGCAGTTTGTAATCATGCAAGAGCTTTCAATTCTCTCTTATTCAAGACCAAAAACTCAATCATGGAATGCCAAGAAATATGAGGGCACCCATCCACTTTGAAAGGATTGGCTTGAAAAATCTCATCCATCTGCAACTCCAAGTGTTTGACATAAAGAACAACTAGTAAGATGGCATTCCCCACATACTAAGATATATCCTCATCATTGGGAATCAAGAGATCACCTCTAAGATACATATAAGACAACATCATGGTGTCTGGTATGACTAAATCTAGAAAAACCATTCTTGCAACTTCTGCTAAAATATTGGAAGACCAAGCACCACCCCATTCATCCTCTCGAGGATGCAAATCCATAATGGACATATTCATATAAAAACTAACTTTTGTTGCTGATAGTGCACAAAGAAGGAATGATCTGGAGGAATGTATTCTAGAAACTACTCAAAATAACACCATAGAAGATCCATTATAGACTAAAGTCTTTCCACGTTAGCTTGGAACAAAGGATACAAAGTTGCATTACATTGAAGAGCAGCCAAATCTGGCTGATAAAGATGGTACTGATAGTACATTAGGACTTGGAGAAATGGAGCATAGCTGAGTCAATTATTATTTTAATTCCTTGATCTTGGTGTTCTAATACTCAACAATATAATTTATTGATTGTAACTCCAATTTTTTGGCAGTAAATAAAGCTTTAAGCGCTTGGGTCTCCTGAGAAAGATGATCTTGATCCTCATTTGGTAGTGGTTACTTGAGCTTTTGCTATAGTTTAATAGAGCTAACAAAGAGGAAATTTTCACTTTCTTGGCTTCTTGAAACTAGGTTGTGACCCCACCTGCTTGAAAAGATTGGAAAGAGTTAACTTACTTTACATTGGATCAATGTTAGCCTTATATAAATCTTCTTTGGAGTGTTACATCTCCTTATGAAAAGAAGAGTAAAGCTGTTGAACACAAGTTGTAATTGAGATCTCTATAGAACTCTAAATATCCTTATAGAGGAAACGAATGCCGTCTTTGGAAATTGAGCAATGCAGAGAAGGTGGTATGTCCAAGCTACTATCTCTGTGTGTGCTAAATAAATTTTGAGCTCTGAGGCATGTAGGAAGGGTACTACTCTATGTAGCAAGGATCAACATTGGAGAAACGAGAGCAATAACACTTTCTATTGCTCACTTCCGGTGCTTCCTCTGAATGACCGAAGGAGAAGGAGAGTCATGATCTTCAAGGATCAGTTTAGAATCCTCAATAGAAGAAGGAACCACTAGAGGATTTTTAGGAGGTGGTAGAATTTCCTTTGCATGGGAAAATTATGTGAGAAAAATATACAAGTAAGAGCCATATGTGACATTAGCCACAATACCCCTGGTCACTATGATAAAGTTTGATCCATTTTAGGCAAGAGATAGGAACTTCAATCAATGGTCATGCCCTTAAGCACCATTCTGGAAGTAGTGAATAATTACTTGGATATATAATTAGACAAAATCTTGGCAGGCATAAACCTGTCCTAAAGAAACTCACATAGTTATTTCCAAAAAGGATTAGAGATCATGGAGACACAAACTCAATTTCCCAAGTCCCAATTTCAAATAAGTGATAAATATTTATCCATATGGCTAAATATTGATCCATATTCGAAAGTGGGATTTGGGAAGGTAGCTTATATAGCATTAAGGGTAGACTCCACCTTTAAGTTAGACAGCAATATTTGACCATGTGGTCAAATAATAAAGGTATTGGGGGTTTCCAAAGTGCATGGAAGTTCTCAAATTCCCTTATATAGTGTTTTAACAACACAAAATCTGTGGGCCAAAATAAGAGGGAGGAATAAGGAAAAAGTTCAGTTTGACCATAGCTCAATGACCATGGCTCAAGGCTATCGAAGCAAGACACCGTTCTGAGAAGAAAAGAGTGTAATCACATTTAAAAATAGCAAAAAATGTATAAGAAAATATCTGCAAACACACAAAAATGAATAATGGTCAATTCGTGCATCAGAATGATAGGCTATAAAAATAAAAATTGATCAAAGAAGAGGAAGATCAGAGATATCATATGAAATTGTAGTTTTGATGTGAGAAATATGCATTCATATGGAAAAATATCTCATTTATGTAAAATTCCTGAGAAATTAATAATTGAGGAACTATTGCTCATAACAAAGAGCAATAAAAGGAAGAAGTGTTAAGGTCGAAGGAAGGAACAAGGATGTAGGTCAGATTTGAATTTAGGTGAATGTAGGATGCGTTCACTATGTATGTATGTATGTATGTATGTATGTATGTATGTATGTATGTATGTATGTATGTATGTGTGTATGTATGTATGTATGTATGTATGTATGTATGTATGTATGGGCATTGCCTTAATCTTTTGTCATGTCGTTTGCTGAACAAAGATCTACTAGTCAAGGTTCATCCAAGCTAGTAGGGCGTGCATGACTCAGACCTTTTGAGTTTCAAGGTCATCTTATCAATGTATCTTCAATATGACCACATGATCCTTGTTTCTTGGTTCTATAGAGGTCTGTCTAGACTGACCTCTCTCTCTCTCTCTCTCTCTCATCTTAGCCAAAATGTATGCAACCCAATTTTATATATGAAAAAAGGAAAAGGAAGAGACTTGTTAGGTGATTTGAGGAGGTAGGAGGTTGAGGTGTTACAACCTCTCTCTTCCTTTATCTTCTCCTTTCATGCTTCATTTCTCTTGTACTTATATTGCAATATCCTATCGAGAGTGAGGAAGAGGAAGAGGGTGAGGATGGAAGGATTTCCCAATATTTTGTGTGCCATCTTGTTGTGTGTTTTGAGAGATGAGTTCTTCATGAGAATGAGTGTTTTTCTTGCACATTGTCATGGCCAGCAAGCTATTTGGAACCTCTACCTAGCCAGTTTGTGATTCATTGTGTGTTGTGGTAGGTTGTTGTTCCTTTGGTGCACTAGTTGAGAAAGAGGTGGGGTGGCTATGGAGCTTGCAAGAAGGAAGAAAGCTCATCAATGGCTATTCAAGAATTAAAAGGGAAATATCTCATGGAAAAATGGAGAAGGTTCAAGAGATATTGGGGTGCTCTCAAAGGATTTGTCCAATTGATGTAGGTCACATGTGCCCATTCTTCATGCTTCTCTCTCTCCCGAGGAGTCCACCTATAAGAAATAATCTATATAACATGCATTCGAAGGATATAATTAAGAAATACCCTTTCTTTACATGCTATAAGGTCTTAAAACAATCCCTTTTACTTTATGAATCTTACTAATTTTTTTCAAATTGTGATTTAAAAACCCCTTTTATAAATATAACCTTGTAAATTTTATTAAATATATACCCTTTCTTTTTAACTCATGTGGTATCTTACATGTTCCATAAGGTCGACTCCCTAGGCTCTCTTTACTCCTCTTTGCATATGTTGGGCTTGCTCCAACCTACACCTTCCTACCCCTCATTTAGTTCTGCTTTATTTCTACCCTAGTTCTGCCTTTCCTCCTTTCACCCCAATCTTACCACCCCCTTAAGCCTCCCTAGCTCTAAACCCGCCTCTACTAAACCACCCATGCTTCCTTTCAAGAATCCTTTCATCTTCCATCTGTAGCACAAAACCCCATGTGGTTTTCATTTCTTATCGAAAAGAAAATAAAAACTACTTCCTCTCTATAGTAACCTTCCATTTCTCCATGATTCCTTCCTTACCACTATTCTTTTGTCCACTAGTCAACCTACTCTCTCTCTCTCTGTCTTGCCATAGTTCGAGACCCATCGTTGTCCACCATGCGGCAGCCATCCAATCCTTTGCCTCCTCCCTTTCCCCAACCCTCTCCCGTCAACCCATGGCTCTATCGTATAGGGAGAAGCTCCTCCACCTTTCATCATTGCAGGTACAGTGGTGCTCCTCTCCTTTTGTGCAATAAGATCAATGACCCAATATTCATGGTAGTTGTAGCACACTTTTCCCACCTTGGCCTTATCCATTCACGTGAAGTGGCATTGACTCATTTTGAGATGCCTTAAAAAATAGACAAAATTAGTATTCACGTTTAATCTTAGTATTAGATACTTTAAAATAAAAGAACCCATTTTCTTGGTATCCCTTTTAATGATTACTCATATGCACATCCTCTTCAATTCTCAACTCATGCTTCCTTTCACCAAGGCTATCCTCCAAAACACCCGAGGACTTCATGTTTTTGTTTTCCTTGTTCCTCCTTTAATAAAGCTTACCTTTCATTTTTCTTTCAAAACAAAAGCCAGGGAAAACTCTATTGTGAAATCCTTAGTAAGCATGTACTGATTCCATATCTTTAGCAAGTTTCTATTTGTGCTTCCTTGTGTGGTTGTCTTTCAACCTATATCGAGTGTGATGTTGCTCTTGTCTACAAATTGCTAAAAAGCCCTATCTTTTGTGTCCTATATGTGCTTTTATTTGGTGTGTTTGTAACCTAGGCTAAACGTCCTAGTTATGCATCTTTCTTTTCTGTGTTATTTTCTTCCAATCCAATGGCAATTCAGAGATCAATCAAGAAATGAATTAGACTGATGATAAAGATGTACATTTTTCCAAGTGTTGATCATGGTTCTTCCAATTTGTTCATGGGGATGCTTCACACCTAAGTGTGATAAATAGGAAATATGTGCAAACATAGTTACAAAAATGTGCTCAACATTGAAATATCTTTTGTAAAAATACATTTTTCTTTTGTATCATCTTGTCAAAAATAATTTATGAAGCAATGTAAAAATGTGGGTCTAAAGTCTCACAATTTAAAATGTGAAAAGAAAAGGGATGGGCCAACACCTTTTGTTCCATTCCAAATGTATGCAACCAAATTTTATAATATCAAGAAAGGAAAAGGAAGAGACTTGTCATGTGATTTGAGGAGGTGGGAGGTTGAGGTGGTTACAACCTCTGCCTTCCTTTATCTTCTCCTTTCATGCTTCATTTCTCTCTCTCTCTCTCATTTTGGCACAACACTTGCCTTCTTGTCCTTGTTTCTCTCTTATGCTTGTTTTGCAATATCCTATGGAGAGTGAGGAAGAGAAAGAGGGTGAGGATGGAAGCATTTCTCAATATTTTGTGTGCCATCTTGTTGTGTGTTTTGAGAGATGAGTTCTTGGTGTGAAAAGGAGTGTTTTCTTGTGCATTTTTGTGGCCAACAAACTAATTATAGCCTCTACCTAGCCGATTCATTGTTCATTGTGTGATGTGGGTGGTGGGGTGTTATTCAATGTAATATACTTTAGTCTATCCACTAGCTTATGTATAAGGTAAACCTCCCTAGACTTTGCAAGGCTCCGAAAACTTAAATTTCACACAAATAGTGTAATTTTTTCTCTCTCTCTCTCTCTCTCTCTCTCTCTCTCTCTCTCTCTCTCTCTTTGAGAGTGAGATTTTATGAATTGATGGAAGCCAAAAATGTGCTAATTTTTGTCAATTTGAAGCAGAATTCGAAGCTCAATGGAAGTGGCAGATGTAGATTCAACAATTTTAAGCAACCATGGAAGATGGGATTTAAAATCTCTTTGAAAGTGGACTTTGCAATGGTTTTGAATTTTTCATCATTTTTCCAGGTGTTGGAATGAGGTGGAACAAGCTCTAGGTAGTGTGGGACTTTGAGACAAACATGCAAACATTTTAGTTCATAATTTGGTTGCATTAGATGCCAAAGTAGCTAAATGCTAGGCATAGAGGATCAAGTGGGAGTGTGAAAATGACTTAAGGGAGAAGAGTCCTACCCCTTGGAGGCTCAAAGACCGCAAAATTTTTTGAATGGGGGGGGGGGGGCTATTTTTTTTCAGCAAAAAAAAAATCAAGATCCTCCATGGGGTAATAAAAAATTGAGAATAGGGGCTATGGAGCATAAGAGAAGCCTATATTCTGATTACATCATGAATTTCTCACTCCATTTTGCTAGTGATGGATCTGAAATTAGTGGCCTTATCATGGAGATTGAAAATCAATTTTTCTCTCTCCTCTTGAGGACTATTCATGCGAGAATGAATCAGAGAAGATCGACATGAAGATCAGTTGTTAGGCTTGATCTAGATTGATATGAGACCATGCCGACACTAGGAGTAATAAGCAGCACTATTTTAAGAATATTAATGGCGGGTTCAATGGCTACCCCAAAAATCAGTTCTTGAGGCATGAAACTTGAAAAATGGTAGCAAACCTCTTTTTAATAGAAATTCGGATTTTTTTAAATAAATCATGGTGCAAATCTTATTCATATGCAATGAAAATTTGTTTGAAACTTGGCTGCAATGTGTTTTAGGGCTTTGAATCATAAAATGCAGATGTGTGTCCCTACATGTGTCATTTATTTTTTTTAAATTTAAAATGCATATTTTAAGAGGAAAAATGATGTTTTTATTAGTTTTACGCAATCAAATCATGTTCATATGGGATAAAATTAAATGTGATGATGGATCAGGGTGTGAGTTAGTTTCTTCAATAGCAAAAATAAGAAAATATAACATTTTACAAAATGAAAATAAGAAAAAAATGAGAAAAATAATTATTACATTTGAAAAATTATGAAAATTTAGATTACCCTTTTTTGTATATTCTATTGTGTATTTATCACTTTTTACATTTAAAAATGTACATGAAATACCCTTTTAACCTGCCTATCGAATGCAAAATCTTAGACAGTAGGGTAAAGGCAATTGTGGGAGTTAAGTATCATTTAAATTATGATTTTATGCATATTCTAGCATATAGGATTCATTTCATTTAAGTCTAAAAAGGGTAGTATCATGGACTATCTTGGTGTTGCCTTAGCAATAAAGTAATACGCTAGAGTGAAATCATGAAAGGGTAGTAGCATCCACATATGCAATTCACCTTTCATTTTCATTTTTATATGTGGTATCAATAAAATTATCTCATGGATACATAACACTTGATTTTGAATTATTAACACACTTTGAGTGTGAGGACCCCTTTAGCCATAGATCTAGTATTATTGTCTTCTTGGGGGACTAATGTGGTAAGGATTGTATTATCTCTTAGAATGTTTTATCAAAAGAGAGACTTATGTTGCATATGTGCTTTATGTTGAGATGGGATATATGAGAGCTATAGTGGGACCAAAGTGATAAGTTGGGGGGTGCTCCCTTCGTTTATATTACAAGGTGCTAGCCACCAATATGTTTGGATACTTATTTTACTTGGAGTTAGGAAGGGCATCACATTGTACTACAATCTAAAGATAGTATCTACAAATTCATTATTTGGATAAATCAATTCATACTATCTATATGCTCTTGTTCGTGAGGCAGTGGGGTTGTTTAGGTGAGTTTAGGAGACCCAAATAAAGCCCTAGAGCTAGTGTTGGACCCATTTTTTGGTCCTGATAGGTAGTGTATTTTCCAAGGATGACTAATAAGTGGTGGTTCTCTAATCTTGGTTAATTAAGGACTAGTAAATCAGTCTATGCCCAAGATTATCGAGGTAGACCCACTATTTCCCAATAAATACCGTCAAGTCGAGATCCAAAAAATAAGAAAGGGCATAAAGGTAGTGATGGCGGGCTAAAATCCTTAGGGTGTATTCTTCTCAATGTAATAGCCCAATACCCCTACGAGGGAGAGGTCTTAGTGACCCTAGTGCCTTAAACAATCCATTAGGAGGATGAGGAATCTTGAGTGCTCTCCTTTTCCCAATAAGCTAGTCTACTTAAAGTAGGTTTGTAGTCATGCTCTTACAAACTCCTATAACAAATTTGGTTGTCATTATGGTGCAACCTATTGTGATTCCTGTAGGAATGTCCGAGTTGTTAGCTTTAGGTTACCCTCTATCCATTTTTTATAGGTTAGCAGAGAAGGATGCAGAACTTCACATTAGTGAGCTCCAAAAAGCTATGTTTAATTGCCAAATTCAAGATGGACATTTCATGATGTTTTTCAACATGACCCTAAAAGGGAGGGCTGCAATGTGGTATCACAACTTAGAAGCCGATACCATAAGCAGAATTGATTTATTCTTTGTAGCCTCTCAAAGAGATTTTGCCCCTTAGAGAGGTACTTAATATTGGCTGCATATTCTAAATGTGACACATCAAGAGCCCAATGAAAATACCCAAGCATATGCCAAGAAGATGAAATAGGTCTTTTATAAGTTGCAAGTCTTCGTCCCCATCCCACTCGCTATGCAATTGCAATATTTCTTGCATGGATTGGACTTCAATATCTAATTACAGTTGAGTAGTGTCTCTCTAGTGGATATAGATATAATAGTGTTGTAACCCAAGAAAAGGAAGTAGAGTTGTGTTTACAAGTAGCGCATGCCTCGAGGGTAAATTTAAATTCAAGCCTTAGTCTTAGAAATAATTTGGGATTGGTTAGTGGAGATCAAGGTGCGATCAGTATCCCTATGACAAACCCAAATGGTAAAAGAAGCTTGATGCAAAATGTGCATTTATTATCACCTCCTCTAAATATCATTAAACTGACAGTTAGCTAAATATCTCTTGTAAACCGAGGTCAGTATAGGTAGTGGCCCCTTTGCAAGTTTTGCAACCTAGTGAAAGGGTAGATTTTGAAGCCATTAGTTATGAGTTCTCTGCATCAAACATTGTAGAGTAACTAAAAGATATGATGGAACATTATACAGATATAATCAGTGAGCAATAACACCAGATCACTGTAGATGTTAATTTCTTAAAGCTTCAGCAAAATTTGATGGGTACTAGAAAGCCCGATGACGGGGGCCATCACGATTCATTTGTAAGTGGTGTGATGGGTAGCATTTCCCTCGTAATTGTGCTAATGTCAAATGTGATATATGCACAAAGTCTTGTCACTTGAGGACTACCTATTGGAGTAGGGTTAGTTCTCTCGAGCAAGGTATTCAACAACTTAGGCCTATGAACCATCAAGCAAATAACAATAATACTAAAGAAGAGGGCCCTAAGAAAATGTTGCAAAGTGAAAAAGCCACACTCAAGGAAATGCCTAGTGGGGTAAGTTTGGTTGAAACTTTGCCAATCAATGAGAGTTTATCTCCTAACAATGTTAGGGTGGTAATGAGGGTCAAAAATTGAAAGATGCTTCGAAAGATGACCCTATTACAAGCAAAGTAAACCCTAAATCTAGTAGGAATGATAAGAAGGTGTTGGATGCCTAGGCAGGTCCTCTTAAAAATGATGGTGTTTTAGAGTTTCATGTGGTCAAAAGAAAACATAAATTAAAAGAAAAGGAGGGTACTAAGATTATCAAGAATCCAAACAAGGGGCTAGTGTTAAAAGAGAAGAGAGTACTGACAAACTCTCGTGACTTTGACGACCTAGCAAACACACTTTGTGAAGTGGATATGAATTTTCTACAACTAATCCAACTACCACCGAATGTTTTTGAGTTTAAGAAAATCCTATGAATGGGTTATGTCGTAGAACCTTCTTCTGTCCATCGAGTGGGTAGTGAATGGTGGAATCATGTAGAGAAGCATTGCCCAAAGGTGCATGCATATATCGATGGAATCATGATAGACAATGTAGTGGTGGACCTTGGCTGATCCATAAATATTATGATTATGGATATATTGGGGAGACTAGATCAACAAATCCAAAAGGATATCATGATGATTTTAGAAATGGTTGATAACAGTCTAAGACAATCGAAAGGAATGGTAATGCAAGTACATGTGAGGTCATTAATATTGAGTGCATCCTTGACTTCCGTGTTATCCAAGTTGCTAGGAGACTAAGCTATCAGTTATTGCTTGGACGTCTCTGAACACCATATTAGAGAATTTGGGAATTTTTTGAGTTTTAATTTTTAAATAACTATAGAATATTTGACCACGTGGCTAAATCATGATCCATATTTGAAAGTGTTACTTGGGAAGGTAGCTTATAGTATTTAGGATAGACTTCACCTTTGAGTAAGACAACAAGATTTGACCATGTGGTCAAATAATAAAGGTATTGGGGGTTCCTAAAGTGCATGGAAATTCCCAAATTACCCAATATAATGTTCATGGATATTACATTGTGATTGTTTGGTGGATACCCCAGCTGTTCGCGTGATTTTTGGGTGTGGGTTAAAAAGAATAATTTTGGATGCATACATTGAGTGTCCATTGGATGAAAGGACATTACCTCCCACTATAGAATAGGAGGCACTCAAGGGAACTTCAGATGTTAGAACCTCAAGTTCTAGTGATTTTGAAGAGGGTTGTATGACGAAGGATTACCAAGTATGTTTGAATGAACCGATAGAGACAAAGAACATGATTCCTAATGCTGATGTGATAGAGTTGGATATTGGGACTCCTAATGATCCTTGGCTCATTAAACTTGGAACTATAATATCTGTTGATGATCAAGTGAATTATGTGGCACTTCTATTGGAGTTTAGGGATATATTTGCATGGAGTTATGATGAACTACAGTGGATTCCCCCATTTGTTACTATGCATACAATCCCATTGAAAGAAGGTAATAAGCTAGTGAAGCAGAAGGTTAGACGTATGCCTTTTGAGTTGAGAGAACCTCTTTTTGAGGAATTGATGTGTTTAAGGAAGACTAGTCTCATCTTTCCCATTGAACATACAGAATGGTGCTCACTGATAGTAATAAGAAAGAAAAAGAAAGAACAAATTCACCTATGTCAATTTTAAGGAATTAAACAAGCAAACAATGAATGATTATTATCCTCTGCCCTTTATCGATCAAATTTTAGATTAGCTAGTAAGGCGAAAGATATACTCTTTCCTGGATTGTTTTGCAGGTTATAATCAAATGTCCATAATTGAAGAGGATAAATTAACAATGATGTTCATTACATTTTTTGATACTTTTGCATACTATATGATGGGTTTTGGCCTATGTAATTCTCTTGGGTCTTGGCAAAGAGCATCTGATAAGATGTTTGCAAATATATCCCCTTAAGAGTTGAAGGTTTTCATAGATGATTTGGGGGCAGCTATCATGACCCATCATAGACAATTGATTATTCTACATGCATGCTTTGAGTAATATTGTGAGTATTGTATAGCATCAAATCCTCAGAAGTATGTATTCAGGGTGCCTTATGGTTTGCTATTGGGTCATGTTATGAGTACATCTGGTATTGCTACCAACCATGAAAAGGTGGTTATTATTGTAGCCCTAAGCTTACCCACTTTCCCTAGGAAAGTTTATAGTTTTGTTTCATCCGAGGGGATAGTATCATTGATTTATTAATGCACTGGTCAAATGTTCTTTATGCTTGACGAATCTTTTATCTCACATCCATATTTCTTAAATGGATAGAAGCATGTAGAGTGGCATTTGAGAATGTTAAAATGGAATCATCCAAGGCACCGGTTTTAAAAGCTCCAAAAAGGGGTGAGGTTTTCTATGTATTCACAACTACAACAAAGCGTAGTATTAGTTATTTCCTATCCTGAATCTCGAAGGCATGGCTTTATCATCCTATTGCATTCACAAGCTGGAAGTTGGAAATTCTAGAGCTTGATTATAGCTATTTAGAGAAGGTGTGCTTGGGTATGGTCTTTGCCAACCAAGAAGTTTATACATTGCATTCTTTATGAGAAGGTGGTGTTCTTTACCAAGGTATAGGGATTATGCTTATTACTGAATAAGCTTTAACCCCCTAATCACCTAGCCAAGTGGTTGTTTTCTTTGTAGGAGTTTGATTATGAGATTAAGAGCAAGCCATCGAAGCTATAGGGTATCATAGAGTGTCTAGTAGATTTTGATGAGATTAAGGAAGATTGGGTTGATATTAGTGACTATAAGGACTTATTCAAAATCAATGCAGCCTCTATTTCATTATGGTATATGTCTATTATGCATTATCTATCAATAAGCAAACCCATGGAAACTCTTTCTAAGTCTAAGAAGAGGAAGATTAGGCAACAAGCACTTCTATTTTCAATAATGGTAGGTGTCTTATATTAGGAAAGGTAGAGATTTATTGTCATTGTGTAGTGATTGATGAGGTATCCCTTATTCTAGAAAAATATCATAATTTAGCATGTAGAGGCCATTTTGTTGGATAGCTCACTACCCAGAAAGCTTTAGTGCTAGCTATTGGTGGCCCACAATTCCAAGATGCTTTTGCATATGTCAAGCTTTGTGATGTCTCCCGCTAGAGACATGATGCTAGGGAAAATTCATAAGCAACCACTTAACCTTATTTTTATGACTTTGCCCTTTGAGAAATGGGGCATTGATTTTGTTGGACATGTGCATCCTTCCTCTACTATGTGGAAGCATTATATCATTGTGGTGATGGAATACTTTACAAAATGGTTTAAACCTCAAGATCCGATGAAGGACAATGGAAAGGAAAGAGCTAGATTTATTATGAAACATGTTGTTTGCCTTTTCGGTCCACCTAAGGAACTAGTATCTGATTGTGGAACACACTTTCTAAACAAGATCATAGAAGCCTTGATTGAAGCCATGCAAATTAAACATAATAAAACCACCCCATATAATCCTAAACAAAATTTAAAACTAGAGAACAAGCATCTTGCAAGGACCTCATCCAAAACTGTATCTGAGGATATGCACAACTGAGACAAGAAACTTCATGTGACTATCTACTCTTATAATACTATGTTCGAGAGAACAACATGCCACACCCCATTTAAATTGGTATATGGGAAAGAGTGTATGTTGCCCTTGGAAATTGAATTACCCACTATGAGATTTGTGTTGAACTATTCTTTGGGTAAAGGGGAGGCATTGCAAGAAAGGTTGACCTCCTTGGCACATCTTGATGAGATTTGATTGCAGGCACCTTTGTGCTAAACGATATAAATTAGTGAAGGGTTAGAACGGCCCCTATAAGATAATCCATATAGCAGAAAGTAGCTCTACAGTCCTCTTAGCCAATTTGCAGGGGGTAGAGTTTAAAACTGAAGTAAACTTTAATAAATTGAAGTCTTATTATGTATAGGGGACAACGTCAGACTGGTACCTTTGCAGGTCTTTCAAGATCCAACGTAAACTTGCAGTAGGTGTCAAGGCAGTGAGATGGGAAAAGTCATTCCTTATCTTAAACATCCATACTTAGAGAAGCATTACCACCAAGGTCGAGTGATCTAGTAGAGTAAGGCCTATCATATTATTGAGTGGCAAGATGGATCTTTCTCGTGGAATATTAAGGTCTACTGCCACTATTGTCATAGGGTGCTTATTAGCATCCCTATTGAGTTTAGTGAGGAAGAAGGAATTATATTTGTCATACACCCTCTCTCTCAGCTCAACTTTGACTACCATAAGTACAAGTAGGTTGATTGGTATGGCATGGCCTATCAATGAAGCATGGATCTATACATTGTATTTTGACACAGCTTCATGAGGGCTCACTAAGCATGCGAGTGTCAGTACGGTTATCAAAGACCCCCGATGTATAATCATTATGAAAATGGAATTTTATCTAGGCATCTCTTTTTCTAATAACATGGTAGAATACAAAGCCTTAATCATGGGGTTGAATATAGCCTGATGTGGTGGTATGTATCATTTATTGGTAAAAGGCAATTCAAAATTAGTGATCAACCAATTGAATGGGATTTATAGTGTGAGGGATCCCATTTTTTTTATGTATCATCATGCAGCTTTGGATATACTTCAAATTTATAAGATAGTGATTTGTCAACTAGTTCCTTATTTGAGTGGAGCTACTTTGGAGATTCGTTGGAAAATTATGCCTTTGTTGAGGATGTATATCTCAATTATAGTTCTGAGGGATTATTGGAATTGTCTGATATTAGTAGTCTAGGACTAAACTAGGGATTGTTTGTTGGCATGTCTTGTTATGGCCACCGATGGTTAATATGGGTGATGAGTCAAGTAGCGATTGACCATCTTTCTATTCTTTCATGGATACATAGGATCCTTCAACAACATATTCACTAAACACCCCTTTCCATTTATGCAAGGGGCTAGCTAATAATTTGATGCATTTAGTATAGAGTATGAGGGCCTCATCCCTTGGTTTAGTGTTGTATTTTAGTATGATTTATGTGGAGACGAAGGGTTTATTTTCAATAGTAGGTTACTGAATGGTGTGGTTTATAGCTATATTTTCATTAGGCCAAGAGAGCCATTTTGGTTGGATTTAATGTTTGATTTCATTAGGCTAAGAGGACCATTCTTGTTGGATTTACTATTTGATTTCGTTAGGCCAAGAGGGCCATTATTTTTTAGAGCACTAGTTGATTTCATTAGGCTAAGAGGGCCATATATTTTTTTGGTGTGGGTAATGTTAATGGTTTCTTACCTTAGTGTTATACTAAATAGATTGGATGGAGTATCTGGAGCAAGCCTCTTGTTGCATAGAAGCTTCTTGTGGCCAAGTCCAAGTGATATTCTTCCTTTATGAGTTCTTTCTCTTTGTGCTATATGTATATATATATATATATACATATACATATATATATATATATATATATATACATATATATATATATATGTATGTGTGTGTATATATATATATATATATATATATATATGTATATGTATATATATATATATATATATATATGTATATGTATATATATATATATATATATATATATGTATATATATATATATATATATATATATATATGTATATATATATATATATATATGTATGTATGTATATATATATATATATGTATGTATGTATATATATATATATATATATATATATATATATATATATATGTATGTATATATATATATATATATATATATGTATGTATATATATATATATATATATATATATGTATGTATGTATATATATGTTTTTGTGGGAATTCTCTTCTTTTGGGGATTCGCAAGTCAAGGCATGAAGTTCCAGGATTAGGTTAGGTATGTCTAGGGATGTTATGTGAAGCCATTGATCGACACTCTAAAAAATATATGGCTTCACATGAGGTAGCCATAGATTACGTTAGGTATGATTATATCTAAGAAAACCTATATAAATATGGAGCTACATAAAAGGAGGTTCTAACCCTTAAAATGAGAAAATCAAGAAAGAAAAATTCCAAGTGTAGATGATCATTGCCTTGCAAAGGCCTAGTAGGTTTCTGGGGATGAGTTTGACTTGGGGCCCCAATGCCTTGTTTTCCTGGGGGTGACGTATAGTAGAGTAATAAATAAGGATGGTTGGAGTGAAAATATAAGTGAGTGCAAGAAAAAGGATTTAGTGTCACCTTGTGTGAGCTTGGTAGGTTCTTGGGTAATGAGATAGGACTTGAGACTAATGCCCTATTCTCCTTGGGTCAAAATACACTCAGCTTTCTCCTTTTTACAAGCTCGAGTATTAAGTCTTGAAGTATAAAAAAGTGATAAATCAAAAATATCTAAAAATAAAAGACCAGGATATAGGAGTCCTTGCCTAGTAGGATTTCCTGGTCTCATTATCGTATGTCTGGTAGCTAGGATAGACCACTACTTAGGATGATGTCCCTTTTGATGGTTCTTTTTAGCCAGTTTGTGTTGGAGTAGTTGGTTATCAACTAGATTTGGACTTTGTATTAGACTATACTTTGCCTATCCCTTGTAGATCTTTATACCTTGATTTTGTCAGGGGGCAGGGTGAGAGCTATGTCTGTATTTTGTTTTGTATTTTTTTTAAGAGTAGCTTGATAATCTTTATGGTTTCTATATGTGCAAAGCAGTCCGTGGATTTGAATGGTGGAGTCACCCTATCCCATGGTCACCAATGAGAGCAAGATTCTATGATCCCTTGAAACCCAAAAAGTGTGCCAAATTCTGTCAATTTGAAATAAAAATTAAAGCTTGATAAAAATGGTAAATGCAGATTATTTGATAATTTAAAGTGGCTGTGGAAGACATGATTTAAAATCACTTCAAAAGATAGACTTCACAATGGTCTTGGATTTTTCATATTTTTTAAGGCACCAAAATATGGTGCAACAAGCTCCAAGCAATGTAGGACTTTGAGACAAACATACAAAAATTTTCAGTTTGTAATTCGGTCACTAGATGTCCAAGTAGCCTAAGATCGGGCATGGAGGGTCAAGTGGGAGTGTGAAAATGACTTAAGGGAGAAGAGTCATGCCCTTTGGGGCCTCAAAGGATTTGAGATATCCTTGATCACTCTAATAAATGTGGCCTTTAGGATAAGATGGCTGGTTACTTTCTAGGCTTTCTTGATTTCTCTAAAGTATCTCTACATGTAAAACCACCTTGCCTTCCTCTTGGTTAGGGCTGGTTTGGAAGCTTCCTCAACTGGTATAGTAGAAGGCTTACCATGCTCTTAGAGTTTTACTATCATTTGAAGATGTGGCTTCAACTAAAGTTTCAACGGGGATCTCTTGAGGCATTGTGGGAAGATCTAGGACAATCTGGTCAACATTTTTCTTTGAAGGAATATATCAAAAGCATGTGGATGTGACTATTGGATAAGCACTGGTGGAGGTGCGATTGCGCCATAGGAGACTCCCAATGGTGGATGTTGATACACTTGTAAAACCTAGTTGTGCATACTTGACTCACAAAACAAAACAAAACAAAGATATAAGATTGAGTTAAATAGTGTAAACACATTATAAGTTTTTTATAAGAAAGTATAACTTCACGATATATGCTTAAGCTTGATGGTATACACCATTGAAAAAAGAGTTGAATATTTATATGTCTTGATATTTTCTAGACCAAAAAACATATAAACCATTGAGAATTTGGTCTTTCTCATTAGCACTTATTGTAAAGAAATATTTATAAAAAAAACTTTATATAGTTCAATGTGATTTTATACTTGAAAATATATTTGATTTATATATTCAAGGTATTTTATGACATCATAAGTCACAAGACATGAGTATACATATATAAATAGATAAAATAATAATATATTCTTAAAGTGTATTTCATAATTTTATTGAGTTTTTTGAAATATTTATTTTTAAAGTAATTTTAACTTTAAAAAATATATTTATCATCTATTAACTTTTGCTATGCGATAATGCTATGATCTTTATTTTTAGTGAGACCTTATAAAAAAAATTCAATTCATAAATATATTGGGATGCGAAAAAAAGTAAAGATTTTTCATATAATTTTTTGAGCTCATTTGCTATTTTAAAATAGTTTCAAGGCTGAAAATAAGCTTTAAAATTTACTAAAAAATCACAAAAAATTTTAGGACATGCTGCAACCGCATGAGTACTAGGATTGTGGTCATTTTTAGACTTGTTTTTAACCTTTAAAAATTTTAAAACTAGCAAATGAACTCAAAATTGTTAAAAAAAAATTGTATTTTTTAAAGTTCAAGATATTCATAAAAAATATTTATTTATTTTTTGGCAAGCATAAGGTCTCACTAAAATAAAGATCATAGCATTATTACATAATTAAATCTAATAGTGACCATTACTCTAAAGCTAAAAATCCTTGAAAAATAAAATATTTTAAATATAGTTGTTGATATTTTTTGAAAAAAATCGATCTTTTTTCAAAGTATCCAAAGCATAATAAGGCTTAGAAATTTCTGTAGTAGGCATTTGCTATTTCTTCTACTTATAATTATATAATTTAGATTCAAAAGGGACTATATTTTTGAATAGATATTAAATTAGTATATCTTTGCTACATAAATTCTAACTTCTTTAAGAGATCTAAAAATATACAAGATGTGTTCAATATTTATATATTTTAAAGATAAGATATTATTTTTGCTATTTTTATTAATTATTTTATCAATTTACTAACTTATTTTACTTTAGAGAGACTATCTTTTTGAAGAGTTATAGAATATAGTTAAACTTTGCTAAAAAATATATTCCATTATTTTGAGCTATAGAAAAAAACTGATGAGATATTAAATAATTATATATATTATTATAGATTTCTTGTAAGAATTTAACTACTAATAACTTATTTATTAAACTCCATTGACTTATCAAAAGTTAGTATTATTGTATAAATGACTACTAATGATCTATTTGTTTAACTCAATTCACTTGTCCAAAGTTAATGTTATTTCATGTAGAAGACTTTGTATAATATCATATCATACTTTTAAAATTATTTTTTAAAAATAAATAAAATCATGAATACTATAGAGTAAAGGTGATATATAATCACAATGATTTTTTTAATGGACATATTTTTGTAAAATATGAGATATATTATATTTGACGAAAGATAGCCATGGTTGAGATTAGTCTTTTTTTTATAGATCGAAATTGGAGTTTTTTGGAATTTGCCAAATATTTTAGAACATGCATGATTTCTTGTCAAGATCATTGCCCTTCTCTTGGATGTAAATTTGATCTTGTGAGAGGAGAATTACGAGTCACATGCAAATAAGTGAAGACTTATTGTGTAATTTGAAGAGTTAGTGGATGCAAAATAATTTAAATGTTATCACTTCTTGGAACAAGGCATGAGGATTATTTGCAATTGTTTTTTTCTTGAAGTTTGTGTTCGATGCTCTACCCATTGTATATTGTCGATGATTTTTTAAGCTATAGGATAATAGATGGTTGTTTCAGTTCGTGTGTTGCTTAAGTTGTGTTCGTAAAATATTGAAAAGTTATGTTGTGAATCATTCTTTGACAAAGTTAATTCCCTAATTAGCACTCCTTAATGACTCATTTTTGAGCTGTAAGAGAGGCTAGTCTTTGATCACTGCTCGCTTAACAAGGTCTTAAGAGATTGCCAAGGATAGGAAAACATGAGTAGTATCATCCCATGACATCAAGCCACCATTTAGATATTGAAATCTGATAGTGCTATTAAGAATCATAGTTGAGAATATTCAAACTTGATAGTGCTATTAAGAATAACAATTGAGGGTATGATAATAAAAGGACTCCCAAGAGTTAATATGAAGTAAAAAGTTGTATCCTTCATATTCTTCGAAGTATCATATACACATGAAATCCTCTTAGTCCTAAAAGTGGATATGATGCTTGAATATTAGTTCTAAAGTGGATATGATTATTCTTCTTATCCACCATTAGTGCTTGCTAAAAGTTGACATTTCAACACAATATAATGAAGATGTTCTATTTTTAAGTACTAAGATCAAGGTAAATCTTTTCACTTTCTATTCTATTAGCTTGAGGTTCATTGTAATACTTTCACGCAATTAAAAAATTGTTTGTTAGTTTAAAAGTTAGTCAATTAATAAGTTACTAAGGTTACTGACTAAAGACTAACCAAAGTAAAAACTAACTAACATTGATAACTAACAATTTTTATTTTATTAAAAATATTAAAAAATGGGAGCCATAATCCGACATTTTTCTCCGATTGACAAGGGCTGTAGTCACCCTTTAGGGAAGTTACAACATGAATGAGAGTTATGAGCCATATTAATCACTAGTGTTATTGTGTATAGTATGTATGGCCCAAAAATATTAGATTTTTTGGCAAAACTAGTGTTTTTTAGATAATAATTATTGTAAATATCCTAAAAATCTCTAGAAATTTCTAAAACAGGATGTCATGTAAAAAAGACAAGTGGTTTTTTTAGCTTGTTTTGGATATTTAATACAAAAAAGAAGGATTGGCGAAATCATGCACATCGTGATCGTAGTTTACAAGCAGTAAATGACACTTCGAATAGGGTAAAGAAAAAGGAGTGATTTGGAAGATTTCTAATCGAGTATCTTTGAGTTTTACCCCCCTTTTGGAGGCAACTGAACTATTAAAATTGTGATTTGAGCATCAAATTACTGATTTTTCCAAGATCCCCTCCACAAAGAGCTCTTACTCTCAGCCACAACCCTTCTTTTCTTGTTTAGCTATAAATATGAGGCATGGAGAGTAGTTAGAAAGCACAAGGAGACCCCGAGAGGTTGCGAGAGAGAGGTAGAGAGAGTGAGGTAGAAGGATACCCCTCCAAGACATTGGAGAAGGAGCTTGAGAGAGAGAGAGAGAGAGAGAGAGAGAGAGAGAGAGAGAGAGAGAGAGAGAGAGGTTACCCCGAGAGGCTGAGGGAGAGAGTTAGCTCAATTTCCCCTATCTCGATCTTCGACTAAGCCATCTTCTCTTACACTTTTCCATCTCAAATCCATTCCTCCTTTATCTCTCAAATCCACTTGCGGAGTATGGCCCCCAAGCGAAAGATTTCTCCAAACACTAAAACTCCCACCACAACCAATGGGACCATAAACCAAGGGACCGTAACTATGAGAAACACATCTCTTATAAATCAGGTGCACCCCGTTTTATTAGGGAAAAGAAATTGGGATAAAATAACATTTAAATTAATTACCATACTTTAATTGAGCATGTTTCAAGATAATGAGCATACTAGGAAAAATTTCTTCATTGCATTCATCTTAGGTGATCAATTAAAATTGCACTTAAAAGCCATTAAATTACATGAAAACTTCATGCATATATATATATATATATATATATATATATATATATATATATATATATGAAAATTTTCAAGAATATGCATTAAACTATGATTAAGCTTGATAGATTTTATGCATCTCCGTTTGTTTGCTTGGTTAAAATAATCACTCCAAGGATATAGGGGAATAGCGGCATGAAATTCCAATGCATATTAGCGGTGTCGCTATTTGTGACACAAATAATGACGGTAATCAGACAAGAAAAATAGGCCAAGAGCGACATTTTGCCACAAAGAATGAAAGAGAGAGTGAAATAGATCATGCATTTGGGAGAGAGAGGAACACCATATCGGGGAATATGGAAATTTCTAATAATTTGGGACACGCGGTCAAAACTTTGGATTTGTCATAACTTGAACATTGTAACTCCAAATCGAGCCCTCTATAGCTCAATACATTCCAACACTTTCCAATGATAGGTCACATCATATGGTTTTGAGAAACTTATGGGCATGTTATCTGGGTGCCACCTTTTTAGTATTCAAAAAATGGGAATTTACAAACTTACTAATATTGTGTTGAGGGAGAGAAAGAGAGAGAATGAGAGCTTCTCACCACTGTCGCTGCCATTGTTTGCAAAGAAGAGAAAGAATTGCATGAAGGGTGAAGAGAAGCCGCCATCACGAAGAGGAGACGAAGAATCCATACTTGGGCCTTTGCGGTGAGTGCATTGCTCCCTCTTGGCTTGTTCTTGTTCTTTCTCTTTTTCTTTTCTTTGTTTTTGTTGAGAATGAGGTGCATTAAGGGAGAAAGAGAGGAAATGAGAGAGGGAGAAGAAGAAATAAAAAATGAAGAAAGAACGAGAGAGAGAGAGAGAGAATAAACATGAAACATAATAAAGAAAGATAAAAATAGAGAGAGAGGGAGGGAGAGAGGAGAATGAATGAGAAAACACGAGGGAATAGAGAAAAACAAAGAGAGGGTTTGTTCTTGTTCTTTAATTTCTTCCTCTCACTTTTTTCAATGATGTGCGTTGATGGAGAAAGAGAGGAAATGAAAGAGGGATAAGAAGAAAGAAAAAGGAAGAAAGAGCAAGATAGAGAGGGAGTAAACATGAAACATAATGAAGAAATAGAGAGAGAGAGAGAGAGAGAGAGAGAGAGAGAGAGGTGAATGAATGAGAAAAGACGAGGGGGTAGATTAAAAAAAAGAGAGGGTTTGTTCTTGTTCTATGATTTTTTCTTTTCTTATTTTTCTTTTTTTTTACAATTATGTGCATTGAGGGAGAAAGAGAAGAAATGAGAGAGGGTGGAGAATGTGGTGCATTGAGGGAGAATGATAGGAAACGAGAGAGGGAGAAAAAGAGAGGAAAAGGAAGAGATAACAAGAGAGAGAGAGAGAGAGAGAGAGAGAGAATAAACATGAAAGATAACAAAGAAATGGGGAAAGAGAGAGACAGAGACAGAGAGGGAGGGAAAGAGGAGAATGAGTGAGAAAACATAAGGGGGTGGAGAGAAACAAAGAAAGAGAGAGAGAGAGAGAGAGAAATATAGAAAATAAGAGAGGGAGAAGAAGAAAGGAAGAGGAAGAGAGAAATGGCCCTCACATGTGATGTACTCTTGTGTTCTGAAGCCAATATTGAGCAATATATGAAAGGTGGAATGGTGGCTATAGCAGCAGCAGCAGCAGCAGCAGCAGCAGTAGCAGTAGCAGTAGCAGTAGCAGTAGCAGTAGCAGTAGCAGTAGCAGTAGCAGTAGCAGTAGCAGTAGCAGTAGCAGTAGCAGTAGCAGTAGCAGTAGCAGTAGCAGTAGCAGTAGCAGTAGCAGTAGCAGTAGCAGTAGCAGTAGCAGTAGCAGTAGCAGTAGTAGTAGTAGTAGTAGTAGTAGTAGAGAGAGAGAGAAGTTTTGTTAAAGGTGCACCTTGGGTGTGTTCGACGCTTTGGGAAGGCATGGAAGGCTTGTGTCTCTAGGCCCGATAAAGCGAAAGAGAGATTGGACTTAGAGATGAATGGATGGTTTTCTTTACATGCTTTGCGCTACCTCCTCCTATGCTCTGCTTATCAAGTCACACACAAGGGAAAAAAGGTGGCGACATCCAGTGCAATACCACAAAACGGGGAACACTCCGACATTCCTTGCCCCCACGCATAGCATATTAGACTTTACATACTGTAGGACCGCCTATAAGGGGGTGGAGAGAAACAAAGAGAGGGGCAACAAAGAGAGAGAGAGAGAGAGAGAGAGAAAGAAAAACAGAAAATAAGAGAGGGTGAAGAAGAAAGGAAGAGGAAGAGAGAATAAACATGAAAGACAAAGAAAACATGAAAGAGAAAGGGGAGAGAACATGAAACGAAGAGCACAAAGAAAGGTGCAAAGAAAGGGGGAGAAAACCAAGACTTTAGTTGATGTTAATTTTGTTAAGTTGCAAGAGAAGAAATCTCTTCTCAAACAATTTAAGAAATAAAAAGAGAATGAGAACCAAATCAAGTTATTTGTCGTAACGTAGACCAAATGGAAAACAATGAAGGTCATGATGTTCAAGATCACGAGGAGTATCTTAATCAGCATGTCATGTGTCCTTACTCTCAATGCAAGTTGGCAATTAGATGAAAAACTCAGTTGTCTATAGAACACGTATGATACTTCAACGAGTTTCAATTAGAGATCATTGATTAGGTGATCTAATACTTTGAGCAAATGATAAGAAAAGTGTATATCAATCATGCATTGTATTCATAAACTAATTAAATATCATATACAAAAACATTGGATGTGGCTGTAAAATTTATTGGAGATGTCTCATCCCAAGGATGAGTGCACCTATTGCGACTAGTTAGAAGAGTTCATGGGCATCCAATGGATGCAATGCTTGAGCCAATCCACTACTTGGAAGGCACTACCCAGTCTACACTAGAGGAGACAGGCAGCCTTTCAGACTTTCCTACAATCTTGGAGCTTGAGATGGAGGCAATGTTCGATGCATTGATGCCCATGGATGCCGAGACATCTAATCTGCTTAGAGAGGAAGCATCCATGCCATCATATGATGGGTGTCAAGTATCTTGCCTGAAGACGCTACTTGCACTCCTAAGTGTGCAAGAAAAATACGGGTGGAGTGATACGCACAAGAGCCAAGGAATCTTCAGCTTGGTCTTGCTATGGATGGCGTGAACCCATTTGGTCTCTGCTCAACTTCTTACAGTGTGTGGCCTATAGTTCTTGTTAACTACAATATCCCACCATACCTTTCTACAAAGAAAGGACACCTGATCCTTAGCTTGCTCGTTCCTGGCCACTACAAAGTCAAGCATATGGATATCTATCTCCATTCATTAATTGATGAACTTAAGATTTTGTGGGAGGAGGGGATCGTGGTGGAAGATATGAGCAAGTGTGATGGTTGATGGTCTGCCAATATACGATCCATTCTCATGCAGACCATGCATGACTTTTTGGGATTCAGGGATTACTCAAGTAAGTAGGCTTCCGTTCTCGTCGCTAATATCTGTTATAGCTTGTTCAAGTTTGTATTCATAGGATAGAGATGTTGGGACAAGTTTGGTTACCTCAGGTTATCATGCATGTCTATTGTGTGGGCCATAATCACTACAAGGATACAGAGGCATAGCAACGACGCTTTCTGACGCAAAATAGCGGCATCACTATTTGCATCACAAATAGCGACACAAATAGCGACGGTGCTCAAACGAAAAAATACGGGCCAAAATCCGAGCGCATTATTTTGCGCAAACCAGTAAAAGGGAGAGTGAACTCCATCTTGCATTTGAGAGGGAGAGGGAGAGAAAGAGGGAGAAGGAAAGCTTTTCACCGCCGCCGCCACCATTTGCAAAGAAGAGGAGGAAGTGTACGGAGGGTGAAGAGGAGCTGCCGAATCCATCCTCGGGCCTTTGCGGTGAGTACATTGTTCCTTCTTGCTTTGTTTTTATTTTTTCTCATTTTCTTTTACTTGTTTTTGTTAAAAAGCAAGTATATTGAGAGAGAAAGAGAGGAAATGAGAGAGGGAGAGGAAGAGAGAAAAGGAAAGAAGGAACGAGAGAGAAAGGGAGAAAACATTAAACATAATAGGGAAAGAGAGAAAGAGAGGGAGAGGGACAAAGGGAGAGAGAGAGAGAGAGGGAGAGGTTGTTGTTATTGTTGTTTTTGTTTTATTTCTTTTCTTTTTTCCTTGTTTGTTGTTGTTGTGGTAGTGGTAGTGGTAGTGATTATTGTTTAATTTCTTATTTTCTTGTTTGTTGTTGTTGTAATAGTCGTAGTAGTAGTAGTAGTGGTAGTGGTAGTGGTAGTGATAGTAGCAGTAGTTGTTGTTTAATTTCTTCTTTTCTTGTTTGTCATTGTTGTGGTAGTCATAGTCATGGTCGTAGTCATCGTAGTTGTGATTGTATTAGTAGTACTAGTAGTAATAATAGTACTTTTCTTGTTTGTTGTAGTAGTAGTAGTAGTTTTTTTTTTGGTAGTAGTAGTAGTAGTTTTTTCTTCTTTTCTTATTTGTTGTTATTGTAGTAGTAGTTGTTGTTGTTGTTGTTTTTTCTTATTTTCTTGTTTATTATAGTGGTAGTGGTAGTGGTTTTCTTATTTGTTGTTGTTGTTATTGTTGTTGTAGTAGTAGTAGTTTTTTTTGTTTTCTTATTTACTATTATTTAGTTTTCTTATTTGTTGTTGTTGTTATTGTAGTGGTAGTAGTAGTAGTTTTTGCTTCTTCTTCTTTTTTGCAGTAGTAGTTGTTGTTGTTGTTGTTTTTTTTTTCTTTTCTTCTTTTCTTGTTTATTGTAGTGGTAGTGGTAGTGGTAGAGAGAGAGAGATGTTTTGTTAAAGGAAATGAGAGAGGGAGAGGAAGAGAAAAATGAAGAAGGAACGAGAGAGAGGGAATAAACATATAACATAATAAAGAAAGAGAAAGAGAGAGAGAGATGGAAGGAGAGAAGAGAATGAATGGATTAAAAAAAAGAGAGAGTGGTGGCGAGGTCTGATACAATACCACGAGACCGGAAACACTCCGATATACGTTAATTTGTGGGTGGGTGGAGACTTTACATATGCTAATTTTGTTAAGTTACAAGAGAAGAAATCCCTTCTCAAACAATTTAAGAAAAAAAAAGAATGATAACAAAAACAAATTGTTTGTCGTAACGTAGACCAAATGGAGAACAATGAAGGTCGTGATGTTCAAGATCGCAAGGCATATCTTAATCAATGTGTCCCATGTCCTTGCTCTCAATGTAAGCTGGCAATTAGATGAAAACGTCGATTGTTTATAGAACACGTACGATGCTTCGGCGATTTTCAATCTAAGATCATTGATCATGCGATCTTAGATTTTGAACAAATGGTAAAAAAAGTGTATATCAATAATGCATTGTATTCGCAAGCTAATTGAATACCATATACAAAAACATTGGGAGTGGCTGGCAAATTTTCTATCCAAGGAGGTGACATCTCGTCCCAAGGAGGAGTGCACCTTTTGGGGCAAGTTAGAAGAGTTTGTGGGCATGCCATGGATGGAGTACCTGAGCCAATCCACCACTTGGAAGGTACTACCCAATCTATACCGTCAATACCAGAGGAGACAAGCAGCCTTCCATACTTACCTAGAATCTTGGAGCCTGAGATGGAGGTAATGATCAATAAATTGATGCCCATGGATATCGAGACTTCTGATCCACTTAGAGAGGAAGCATCCATACGATTATATGATGGGTGTCGAGTATCTCACCTGAAGACGATGCTTGCACTCCTAAGTGTGCAAGCAAAATACGGGTGGAGCGATGTGAGTGTGACTGAGTTGTTCAAGTACCTTGTATGTACGCTTCATTGATTTCTTTTCAGCACTATCATTAAAAACATTTGTACTTTTTCAAGGTGTTTTATGATTTTTTTTCAAGTTACTGAACTATCATATATTACCACTTGTAAATACCATGCCTGAGTCTCGTGATGATGTGTGACATGTTTTACGAAAGCTTGGCATGGACTACAACAACATCCATACATGTATCAATGATTGCATACTGTTTTGAGGAGAATACGAGACTATGGAGACATGTCCAAAGTGTGGTGCTCACAGGTATCGACAGGGCTTGCAAAGGAAAACCATCCCTCAAAAAGTTCTTAGACACTTTCTGCTTATCTCTCGTATACATCACATGTTTCCTACATCCGGCATGGCAAGCTTGACAATGTGACATGTGCAGAATAGGTCCATAGATGGAGTTCAACAAATATCAGCGGATTCACGCACAATGGAGCCACATTGACTCTACCTTCCTAGACTTTGCATGAGAGCCAAGGAATATTTGGCTTGGTCTTGCTATGGATGGCGTGAACCCATTCGGTTTACGCTCAACTTCTTATAGTGTGTGGCTTATAGTCCTTGTCAACTACAAAATCCCCCCATGGCTTTCTACAAAGAAAGGACATCTCATCCTTAGCTTGCTCATTCCCGGCTGCTACAAAGTCAAAAATATGGACGTTTATATTCGTCCATTAGTCGATGAGCTTAAGATTTTGTGGGAGGAGGGGTCACTGCGCAAGATATGAGCAAGCGTAATGGTTGACAATCTGCCAATATTGGAGCCATTCTCATGTGGACCATGCATGACTTTCTGGGATTCGGAGAGTGCAAGTAAGTAGGCTTCCATTCTTGTTGGTAATATCTATCATAGCTCGTTCAAGTTTGTATTCACTGAATAGAGGTGTTGGGACAGGTCTAGTTACCTTAGGTTATCATGCATGTCCATTGTGTAGGCCACAGTTAGACTCTCAAAGGTCACGAACCATGAAGAAGATGGTATATCAAGGACATGCCGCTTTCTTGGTAGAGGGTCATGAACTCATGGAAGGTTTTCTTGGATGACCTCTAGCATGTATGAATGCCCAAAGCTGGTATGAGTTGAAAATGGTCCACACGGAGTCACATCCAAACATAATGCAACAGTTCTTAGTTTTCTACGAGTTGCCATATTGGACCCACTTACAGATCAACCACTTGTTGGATCCCATGCATATTTTCAAGAACATGGAAAGCTTGTTATGGGATCACATCACAGGAAAGAGAGACACTATAGGGGCACAAATTGATTTGAAGGAGGTAGGCAAGGTGGAGGTGCTTTGGCCACAGTCGAGTGCTGATGGCGGCTTGTAGCTACCTCGCGCTCCTTGGGTTTTGTCCACTAATAACGAAGAATGCATTGTGAAGAAAATAGTCAAGTATATCCGCACTCCAATGGGTATGATGCATTCTCTCATGTCCGCATTTTCTAAAAACGACCAATTATCAGGGCTAAAATCCCATGATTGGCATAAGATATGTCAGGTTTGTACTACGAATGGATTGTAAGTGGCCTGTGTATTTTTCTATTTGGAGTGTAGTCATTGTTCATAATGCTTACTACCGATCACAATCGCAGGATGCCTTACTCCAAAAATATGCAAGGCGATTTACAGGTTGTCAACTTTAGTGCAATGGATCTCACAAAAGGAGATTAAGATGTCATCTATTGAGCCTGCGAGGTAGGTAGTAGTGGAGACGATCTGTCTCTTTGAGAAATACCTACTTACCAGCATGCTCACGATACAAATCCACCTTCTTGTGCATCTTGTAGATGAAGTGGAGATTGTTGGACCTGTCCATATGCGATGGATGTTCTTCTTAGAGCACTTCATGAAAACCCTAAAAAACTTTTTGCGACAACGGGCTTGGCCAGAAGGTAGCATGGCTAAAGGTTGGTTGGTGTCTGAGGCGCTAGTGCATATTTCACAATGGCTACCAATGGTGGATTCAGACAGCATTATGCTATGGTCGCTGAAGGATGATGATAGACTGATCGGAGACATGGTGGTTGAAAATGGGATAGAAAAAAGAATGGATACTACAATGGAGGAGAAAGTGAATCGCTTTTGTATGTTGCACCATGCCTCTATGGAGAGGTGGCTCGCTAGGTACTAGCAAGGTAGGAAAGATCGAGAGGAAGCAGGATCTGAATTTTGACATAGTACGCTCCATCGACCAATTCAATATCCCGAGGACATGGAGAAGATGCCGCGGTTTATGTCAACACGATGGTTGCATGGAGCTTTGACCCTAGCATCTCGCGAAGGGGTGCAGGTCTCAACCAAGGAGTGGAAATTCTCGAGAGGATGTAGTCTAAAGGTGATGACGTGTTTAGGGTTTGTCGTATCTATATTTTATATGCGACAACTAATTGAGTGTTTCAATGTACAGTACAACATATATAGTGTGGCATGGTCATGGGGACAACATTTTCGCATGGAGCATATTGACAAAATGCGCTCCACAATAGATTGTGGTATCATGGCAAGGTTTGAGCAAGAGAGCCGACGATGAGCAACGGATCCAGACACGGTTGTAGATGAGATGGAGTATTTTGAGAACTTGCAAATTATTATCATGGTGGATTACCGTAGCTTCTCCATGATCCTATTCGATATGCAATGGTTCAAAGTGGTACTTGAAGGAGCTAGAGCAACAGTTCGATGAGGTCCATCTGGATTTCTCGAAATAGATTCTGAAAAAAAATGGACGGATTTGCGTGACATGTTTGTGTTGCCGGCCCATTATGAACATGTGCATGAATTCGTGTGTTTTTTAATTGTATTACGACATGGTACATGTCACAATAGTTAAATCTCTCTTGTACATGATTGCAAACATGTAATTTTATATGCAATCCCCCGAAAACCTCGATGGTGGTACGTTATACCTTCAGCTCCCTGAAGTGCCAGAGTATATGATCAAAGCGATGTTCTGAGCATAGATGAGGACAATATGCAAATAGAGGGGTCGATATTACAAGGGGTGAGGCCACCAAAAGCTTGGAGCATGTAGAGGAGCTAGCATCGAGTAACAATGATGGAAATACAGGAGTCCAAGAATTCTTTGAGAACGAGGTCGACTCATCCTTTTGTGGTGACATGTCTATCGAACTTCCAGTGTATGTGGAGTTGTGCTAGGAGATTGACATGGACCATAGGGTACTTCATACTTGGAGCATCCACCTACTCAATTTTTTTATGAATCGCTTATAAGGGAACATAAGATATGCATTTTAAGTAAGATCATTTTCTTAAAATTTATATTATCGTGCTTTGTATGATTCATATTGATTATGCTAACATCATTTTTTCTCTGTGTGCAAGTGACATTTGTGGATATTTAGATCATCATGATGAGTTGAGGGATGAGAGACGAGGAGCTACAGGAGATCTTTACATGTATGTCTCCAGATCATATGGAGAGATTTAGAGATATGGCGGACCAAGACAGGAGATCCTTACGCATATGTCTCCAGATTAGATGTGGAGATTCAGAGATATGGTAGACCAAGAGCTATCTCGGACACCATCAAGCTGCTCTATTAGATCTACTTCAGCGTGCTCTGATGCTTTAGTTTCTAGTAGACAAGGTCGATGCTCTAGACTTGGACCAGACAGAGTTAGTGGTTCAGGGGGATACTGCGAAGATCCGGATGCAGTGAGTCCACAGGTCGGCTCGAGATACAGATGCTACTCCTCGCTCTCGTGGCAGTTAGTATGGCTCTAGTGGTTGTTGTGGAGGTATCGACACAGTGTCTCTATCTCATCGTTCTACTAGAGTTGCATCATCTACAGGATTTGTCACACCTGTGGAGACATCTACTCTAGTCACTCCGGCTTTTGCTCAATCGACTGCAAGTGGCACCCCTATGGGTGCTACTCTAAGAGATACTATCCTAGTAGATACACCAGATGTACAAGGGTTTCCTAAATATGCCCAGGAGCATGGTCACAGGTAAGAGATGACCCATCTTAGGCATACCCCAGAGGGGTGTGCCTACCTTGTAGATGATAGGTCAAGAGCCATCATCATGAACGATGAGGAGAGGAGGGTGATGGCTCACATGAGAGAGTTGTGCCAACAAGTTTTTCAGCACAACGTCCTGGATCATTGGAAGAACATACCGGAGGGGAGCAAGGACTACATAGTAGCATCCTTGCATGAGGAGTTTCCAGTACCAGCCGCAGTAGATAGATTTTCTACCGGCTGGATATCAATATATAGAGAGGAACAGTCTCACTGCATTGATCAACTGATTGTATGGACATGGCGGCCCTGTAAGTCACTCATCTTTCTTATCCGTAGTTACTAAGTTTAATTAGAATGCATTATTGTATGGTGAATTGATGTATAGTTGTTTCTTTTTTTTTGCAGAGTCCATTTGATGCTTCTTTGTGGCCAGACAAGGTTTCAGATGGTGAGGATCTATAGCTTGTCCTTGGATCCCTGGAGCTCACATACCCTTCTTTTTTGGTCACGTGATTTGTGTAGACATTTTCCATATAGTAGTAGTATTTTGCCATAATTATAGTGGTTGCTTTCATTATGCGATCATGTATTTATTTCATGCATCAGTGTTATGATTTAAGTACACTTTGTCTTTATCCACCAAATTTTTTTTCCCTGTTATTACTGTCGCTATTAGCGTCGCAAATTTACTGCACATGTCGCTATTAGCATTGCAAAATGTGTCACAAAGTGTCATTATCAGCGTTGCTATTTGCAATGCTGATACCGACGTTGATAATGATGCTAATACCAATTGTTCTATGGCGTCGCCAATAACAATGTTTTTTGCAATGACGGAGGTAAATTTATTTATGAACATTTTCATCGCTTTTAACATCGCTATAAGGCCTTTATCTTGTAGTGAGTTAGACTCCCGAAGGTCATGAGCCATGAAGAATATGGTATATCAAGGACACGCTGCTTTCTTTCAGGAGGGTCATGAACTAAGGGAAGGTTTTCTTGGACGACCTCCAACATGAATAAATGCCCAAAGTTGGTATGAGCTGAAAATGGTCCACATGGAGTCGCATCCAAATGGAATGTGGTGGTTCTCAAATTTTTACGAGTTGGCGTATTGGACCCATTTACAGATCAATGCATATTTTCAAGAGTGTGCGTAGCTTACTATGGGACCACATCACAAGAAAGAGAGACACTGCAAGGGCACGAATGGATTTTAAGGAGGTAGGCAAGATGGAGGTGCTTTGGCCGTAGTCGAGTGCTGATGGTGGTTGCTTGTAAGTACCTCACACTCCTTAGGTTTTATCCACTAAAAAGAGCACTTTGTGAAGCAAATTATCACGTTTATCTGCACCCACGGGTATGAAGTGTTCTCTTAGATCTGCATTTTCCAAAGATGACCAATTATCAGGGCCAAAATCCCATGATTGGCATAAGATATGTCAGGTTTGTACTATGAATGGATTGTAAGTGGCCTACGTATTTTGTTATTTGGAGTGTAGTCATTGTTCGTAATGCTTCTTTATTTATGGAAGTTTGTACTACTGATTACGATTGCAGGATGTCTTACTCTAGAAATACGTGGGGCAATTTACAAGTTGTCAAATTTAGTACAATGGATCTCATAGAATGAGATCAAGACATCCTCTATTAAATCCGCAAGGCAGGGAGCAGTGGAGACGGTCTGTCTCTTTAAGAAGTACCTGCCTACTAGTATGCTCACAATACAAATCCACCTCTTGGTGTATCTTGTAGACAAAGTGGAGATTATTGGACCTTTCTATATGCAATGGATGTTATTCTTGGAGTGCTTCATGAAAACCCTAAAAGGCTTTGTGTGAAAACGAGCTCGACCAAAAGGTAGCATGGCTAAAGGTTGGTTGGTGTTTGAGGCATTAGTGCATATTTCACAGTGGCTACCAATGGTGGATTCAGACAATAATATGCTATGGTTGCTAAAGGACGATAATAGACTGATTGGAGATGTGGTGGTTGGAAATGGGATAGAAAAAAGGATGGATGCTGCAATGGAAGAGAAAGTGAATCGTTTTTGTATGTTGCACCATTCCTCCATGGAGATGTGGCTCGCTTAGTATGGAGCAAGCCAGGAAAGATCAGGAAGAAGCACGATACAAATTTCGACGCAATACACACCATCAACCAATTTGATATACCTAGGGCATGGAGGAGATGTCATAGTTTATGTCAATGCAATGGTTACATGGAGCTTTTTGATCATAGCCTCTCACAAAGGGGTGGAGGTCTCAACTAAGGAGTGGGAATTCTGGTGGGGATATAGTCCAAAGGTGACCACATGTTTTATAAGCTGTTGTATCTATATTCTATATGTGACAACTAGATAACTATTTCAATGCACAATACAAAATATATAGTGTGGTGTGGTTGTGCGGAGAACATTTCCGCATAGAGCGTATCGACAAAATGCGCTCCACAACGGATTGTGGTATCATGGCAAAGTTTGAGCAAGAGAGCCAACGGCGAGCCATGGATTCAAACACCATTATAGATGAGATGGAGTATTTTAGAAACTTGCAAAATATTATCATGGTGGATCACCGTAGCTTCTCCATGATGTTATTCAATGTGTAGTGGTTCAAAGTAGTATTGGAAGGAGTCGAGGAAATTGTTCGATGAGGTCCATCCAGATTTTTGAAATATATTCGAAAAAAAGGTGGACGAATTTTTGCAACACGTTTGTATTGCCGATCCATTGTGAATAGGTGCATGAACTCATGTTTTTTAAAATTTTATTACGACATGGTATATATCACAAATTTTAAATCTCTATTGTATGTGATTTTGAATAGATAATTTTCTATCCAAATCCTCGACAACCTTAATGGTGGTATGTTGTACCTTCAACTCCCCGAAGTGTGAGAGTATATGATGAAAGCAATGCTTCTAGTGTCAATGAGGACAATATGTAGATAGAGGGGTTGATATTGCAAGGGGTGGAGGTCACCCAAAGCTTGGAGCATGTAGAGGAGGAAGAATTGGGTAACAATGATGGAAAGAAAGGAGGCCGGAAATTCTTTGAGAAATAGGTGGACTCATCCTTTTGCGGTGACCTTTCTATCGACCTTCCAATATATGCGGAGTTGTGTCAAGAGTTTGATATGGGACCATAGGCTACGTCATACTTGGAGCATCCACCTACTCAATTCGTTGATGAATCGCTTATAAGGGTACTCTAGAATATGCATTTTACGTAAGATTATTATTTTTGAGTTATATTACGGTGCTTCTCTTAAATCCTTATATTGATTATGATAACATCAATTCTTATCTATGCAGGTGACCTTTGTGGATATTTGAATAGTACAATAAGTCAAGGGATGAGCGACGAGGAGCTACAGAAGATCTTCACACATATGTCTCTAGATCAGATGGCTCAATTCAAAGATATGGTGGAGCTATCTCAAATACCATCATGTTATTTCATTAGATCTACTCTAGCATGCTCTGATGCTTTGATTTTCAATAGAAGAGGTTGATGCTCCAAACTTGGGCTAGATGGAGGAAGTTCTAGGGGATGCTGTGGAGACGTGGATGTGATGAGCTTGTGGATGGATCGAGATAAAAGTACTACTCCTTGCTCTTGTGTAGGTTGGAGAGAGGGTGGCTCAAGTGGTTGTTGTGGAGGTACCGATGCAGTGTTTTTGTCTTGTCATTCTGCTGGAGTTGCATCAGATGTGGGATTTGTCACACTTGTGGCGACGTCTACTCCAATCACTCCAGCTTTTGCTCAGCTATCCACAAGTGGCACCCTTGTGGGTGCTACTCTGAGAGATACCACCCTCGTGGATACACCACCAGATGTATATGGGTCTCCTCGATATGCCCAAGAGCACGGTCATAGGTGGGAGAGGACACATCTTAGACATATCCCAAAGGGGTATGGATACCTATGGGTGCTACTTTGAGAGATATGACCCCCGTGGGTACATCAGATGTAGAGAGGTCTCTTGGATATGCCCAAGAGTGCATTTGCAGGTGGGAGAGGACACATCTTAGACATACCCCAGAGGGGTATGGATACCTTGTAGATGATAGGACATGAGCCATCATCATGAATGATGAGGGGAGGAGGGTGATGGCTCGTATGAGAGAGTTGTGCCAACAAGTTTTTTGGCACAACATCTTGGATCATTGGAAGAACATACTAGAGGGGAGCAAGGACTACATAGTAGCATCCTTGCATGAGGAGTTTCCCATACCCACCACAATAGATAGGTTTTCCACAGGCTAGATGATGCAGTGCATACATGCATGCATGTCACACAAATGATCCGGACGCATGCAAGGCACTTAATAGTGAGGCCTCAAAGCTCGAGTGGCTAGATGTAGATGACTGGCGCCAACTCAGGGAGGAGGCTAAAAATTCTCCAGGACATTGGAGACAACAGCGCAAGGCAGTAAGGGAACGACTCGATGTAGGAGTGGTCCATCATCTTAGGAGTGGCGGCCACAAGACTTATGTGGAGGACTTTGTAAGGCTTTCTTTTTTTCTTCTTGCTTATTTTTTTACAATATTGCTTATACTAAAAATCGTGTTTCTATTAGGAAAAAAATGAACACACAAATTGGCTCTTAAAAATAATATAGTTTAAGATGTGGGCCTTTGGGATTGTAAAATAGGAAGGCTAGATATTGACATTCATGGAGGGTGAATCTTCTCTCTTCAAATCTTGGGTTTTCTATTAAAAAAAGGGATAGTGGGAGAGTTTAAAAAAAGGAGAATAAATAGTGTAAAAGATTTGAGTTTCTCTCACCTCGTATTTTTCTCTCTTTTTTTGAAAATTTTCAATTTCAATTTTTTTCCCTCTCATGAAATCAATTTGACCCAAAAGTTGAGCAACAGATCACTTTTCCTCTCTTCTCTATACTCATGAGTTTTTGTCTCCACCCCTACTAAGAGTAATTAGGTGATGGGACCTCAAACGGGCCGGCACTAGCTCATGCACTAGCCAGACCTCTATCATGCGCTCAACAACCCCACGGCCTCGCGGCCAGGAGCGTGGATGACACATACATCATCTTCCTAAACATCTTGCGTTTGTATCACTTCTTCTAGTCCAACTCTAACCCAATTAACACTCCTCAGAGGGAGTCCCTAGCACATTGCCAAATAGCACGAAGCACAAACATAGGAGGTCCTCCCACGGCTGACTGCCGCTACCTCTCTGCGACTCTCCTACATCTTGGGGATTGGCCTCCTCGATGCGTCGCTAAACATATATAACACAATATCGCACATACTTCCACTCAAGGTACCAACTGATCGTATCCAGAAATGTACCATATTTCACTTTCCTTCCCTTAGACCCAATGCCTAGCCTACAACTTGGACAACCTTACTCACTCAACGTTGGTCATATTTCTCTAGAAAGCAATTGCCATGCATCCAAGAGATATTGTATGATACCTTTTATCATTTTAGCTTCATGCAAATTGTGAATGCCCACGTGCTCAAACAATTAAGAAAATCAGCATTGGTACACATATGAAAAACATTTCTTTCAATGGATTTGACTATTGCTCGTATGCAGTGTTGCATGAACCTAGCACCGAGAAACCCTCGTACTACTAGGTTCTTAATTTTTAATTATCGACCAACCTGAATGGTATGCATAAAAACCAGCAAGCTTTTCATCATTTCATTCAGCATTTAGACACCTTTTATACACTCTACCCCTTGACCCGTTTAGATTGTGCATGGTGCATAGGTTTAGGGTTCAACTTCCACATTTTTATTGTATAAAAAGCCATAAAAGCTCACTAAAACATAAAGATAGGGCTGAACTAAGAATAAACCTCATACTTCAGATCCCCCATACATCCACAAACATGGTTCTTATTTTTCCTTAATTTTCGGCACTCAAAATCCATTTTTTCCCTATTTTTCCTATTTTTCTTGTATTTTTACAATATTAAATGACTAAAAATTCAAAATGAGTTATGGGCTATGCCCCTTAGGTTAATTTGCAAAAAAAACACAAGTTTAGTTGGTGTGTCTTATTATATTTTCCATTGATATATAAAAAACACCCAATTTTTCCATATTTCGCGTGTTTTACGGGTTTTACACTATTAATTTCATCCACAACACTTATGATTTTCTGATTTTCTGATTTCAAACAGTTGGAAGACATTGCAAACAACATCATAATGCATAATCATCCTGCGGGAACAAATATTCATGAAGCAAATTGCATAAAACATCAATTTCCTTTGTAAAAATGAGATTACGGTTCTTTGCGGGTTGCGGGTTTTTATTTGCCATATCTCGCGATTGATTTCCAGCCACCATTAATGCTCATGACAATCCACAATCAGCAATCTTCATTCTTCTTGAACCACGGAGCAATCCGGTCTTCATTGGACAAGCATCCCTCATCCATTCTTCTTCTTCTTCTTCACCACATGAATCTGCCCTTAGATGAGAGAGAGGGAGGAGAGAGAAATACTGAAATCAGAATTCTTCACAGAGACCACCATTTCTCGAGCGAGAGGCGGCGATATGATTGGCATCCAGGAGGGAAGCAAGGGCAGTGATCAGTGATGTGGGTTGCATTTTTCGGCGCCTGTTGATGGCGCCTTCTTCTCCTCTCTCTCCACAATTTTCCTCACCTTCGTTTGCATGCCTTTTGGTTGGGGGGTTAAAATTCCCCCAAAGGGCACCCCCCCTTTGGTCCATGTTGTGGCCACCCTTTGAAATCTTGACCATTTCTTGGCCATTTCCCCGTCCGGACTCGGAATTGAGCTCTGAAAAATCTTGGGCGTCCCGCTTGGCATCCCGTATTGGCGGTAACTCTTGTCAACCCACACAATAGTCTGAAAAATTATGAAAAATCAACAAGTGTCGCTCGGGCGTCTTTAAAGCACTTTGGCGCTTAAAATTGTCCTAGATCGAGCTGCCACCTTCGACGTTGAATATTTTCCCCCTGATATTCGTAATTTTTAGCTATTTTTAAGCACTTCTCGGCACCAAAATTCCACTCTGATTGGCGACCATGGGATAGGGCGACTCAGCCCGTCGAATCCCACAATAGATCTGCACAAAACAACCAAAGGAAGCATCAAGCTGATACAAAATAGATACATATTAAACACAGCACAATGCTCACCCTACCCCCTGACAGAACCAAGGCATGAAATCCACAAGGAGTAGGCCTAGCATAATCTGATAAAAGGTTTCGAAGCTAGTCACTAACCAACTGCTCCAACACGGCCAAACTAAAAAGAACTATCAAAGAGGTTGCCCTAAGTGGTGGTCTGAACAACCTACCTAACTAAGGACAACACAACTAGGAGTTCGTACTAGGCGAGGACTCCTATAGCTTGATCAAGAAGTATTTTCTTATAGTACATCTCTTTATTTAGGGTTTTATGTTTCATACTCAGGTATGTAAAAATGAGGGAGCTAAGCATAGTGACCTAAGGAGAACAGGGCATCGGCCTCAGGTCCTGTCTCGGTACCTAAGAATCTACCAAGCCCTCGCAAGGCGACACTTAATCCTTTTCTGACGCTCACTTTTATTTTCACTCCAACCTTTCTTAATTTCTTCTTTTCCAGCAAGATGCCACCCCTAGGAAGACAAGGCATCGGCCCCGGGTCTGACTCGTTCCCAGGAACCTACCAGGCCTTCACTAGGCAATGATCAACTGCGTATACATTTTTCTTTCTTTGCTTTTCTATTTTTATAGGGGTTAGAACCCCTTTTTACACACGTTTGTATATATTTATTATCTTGTCAGATGTTCAGGGTTTTATTTCCCTTTATCAGCATTATTTTCCTTCGGGTAGGCTTCTCTAACAGCCTCACAACTAACAAGAACTCCTAGAACGGCTGCCTAGCAGGCTAGCAGAACAGGGTCACTAGGACTCCCTTCTAAAACAGGTCTTCTGGTGCTTGACAATGTCTTTAGGAGGCAACAACTACTTGGACCTCCCTCAAACATACTGAACCTAAACCTCGGGACTTCATGCCTTGGACGCCGGTCCCTAACAAGAAATGGAAAACCCCCTTAACAAGTACACAAACACATATAACAGAAAAACCACAATACTCATAAAGGAAAGATATCACCTGGAGAGGCCCACAAGAAGCTCCCACGCAACAAAAGGCTCCTTCCAAGCACTTCTTCAAACCTGTCTAGCATAGAACTCAAACAAGAAACCATTAACTGCACCTGCACTAAATAGACAACTGGCCCTCTTGGCCTAATGAAATAAAACACTTCACTACAAAACTAAATCGGCCCTCTTGGCCTAATGAAATAAAGCATTCAAAACCTCGCAACATTGGCCCTCTTGGCCTAACGAGATCAAACAGAATAGCACCTACACATCCTTCCTTGGAAGAATCCAGACATACAATAATACGCTCCCTTCCAAGGAGGAAAAACAGGCTCGTAGCCCTAGACTAAATGCATAAGGTTATGACCCATCCCTCCTTCATAGATAGCAAGAGGCATACGCATAATATGTTGTCTAATCAACCTATGGGTCCCAGATAATAACGGTAGATTGGTCTCAGCTACTCTTTGCATCACCCATATCAACCATCGTCTACCATATATTGCATGTTCTGATAAAATACCCCACAAGTGACCAGGTCCTGTTTCATCATTGATAACAATATCTAGACTAGGACCACAATTAAAGAAGAGGTCTTCTTCATAAGCAAGATTTGCCAATGAATCCGCAAAATGATTCCAGTAACGTGGGATCAGCTGAAAAGACACTCTCTCAAACTCCTCAAGTAGGGTCATAACAGTTCGATGATACATACAAAGAATGGGATTCCGCACTGTGTATGTCCCATCTAGCTGATTCAGGATCAACTGGGAATCCACTTTTACTAACAGTCGATGAATACCACCTTGCTTGGCAATATACAATCCCATAATCAAGGCTTTATACTCCACCATATTGTTAGTAAATCCTACCCCGAGATAAGCAGCTAACTTCATCGCACTCTGCTTCAGGGGTCGCGGATTACTACTCCAACACTTCCTTTTTTATTAGGGCCCCTGGACGCTCCATTAAAATATAGTGTATACGTCCACAATGGGTTTACACAGTCGGCCATCACAAACTCCTCTATTTGTAATTATGGTAATCAAAGTTTAGTATATTGAGAGGATGAACTGACGGCTCCATCCCACCTTCTTCATTGTAGTCAACAGGGATACTCATCAACAATCGTAAGCAGTGATGACAAAAGACTTTAATCTCCCACACAAAGGTTCCGTCTTCTTGCTCAATCACTTTATATCCTTTGCTCCACCAGATAAGTTTCCCCTGATGGTATCTTCGCTCTAGATATGGGTGCTCCAAATAAGGGATTAACCAACCCATCAACCGTCTTTTAAGCTCTTTTCCGCAGGTCTCAAATCATCCCTAGCATGGACCTGCAATGCATTTTCTTTGTATTAGCATACTTAGAAGTAATAAGGTTTAATCTTATTAAGATTAAACTTATTCTTAAACTCTACTCCCTGTAGATCAGGTAATAGGGTTGTAGACCTGTTCTTCCCTAACCTGACAATCTTGTAGGGCCCATCTCATTTAGGCTCCAGTTTTCCTGGGAAAAGCTCCCTACGTGCATCGTAATACAAAACCAGTTGTCCTTTCTTAAAGGTATACTTCTTCGCTTTTAGGTCATGCAACTGTTTCATGCGACGTTTAGCCACCTCTTGATGTAATAGACTTTGCAACTTAATTTCATCTAGGTGTGCTAAGGTCGTAAATCGCTCTAATAGGGCATCTTCACTACCCAAAGAATGGTTTATTGCGAATCTAATAGTAGGCAACTCAATTTCTAAGGGTAAAACGCACTCTTCACCATAAACTAGTTTGAACGGCATGTGGCCAGTGGCTCGCTTGAGCGTGGTATTATATGCCCATACTGCCACATATAGCTTCTTATCCCAGTCGCTTTTCTTTTCAAATACGACTTTCAATAGGATACCCACAAGCTGCTTGTTGGTACTTTCAACCTCCCCATTTGCCTGCAGATTATAAGGAGTCATTTTATTGTGCTTGATTTGCCAAGCCTCAGTCAAGCTTTTGATCACCTTATTCAGGAAATGGGTTCCACGGTCTGACACTAACTCTTTTGGGGGACCAAAATGGCATATTATCTATTCTAAAAGGAAACTAGCAGTTTTTGTAGCATTATCTTTCCTTATTGCACGTGCTTCTGACCACTTTGTGAAGTAGTCAATTGCTACAATAATATACCTCTTTTGCATAGTCGACAACGGAGTAATAGGACCCACAAAGTCTATTTCCCACTTCTCAAATGGAAGTATTGCCATAATAGGGGTGAGTGGTCTTTTCCTATTCTCTCGACTATCATGTCGTTGACAAATATTGCATCTCTTAACATACGCGAACGCATCCTGGAAAATGGCAAGCCACCAGTAATCTACTCTTAAAGCCTTTTGTGCTATAAGTCGTTCGACAAAATGACCTCTGCAAGTGGAGTCATGGCACTCTTCCAAAATGAATGGCACCTCGTCAAGTATCACACATCGGCGATAGATGTCATCAACCCCTTGCCGATATAATGTACATGTGATCAAAGCAAACTTTAATGCTTGCTGCTTAATTTTCCTTCTCTGAGCTTTAGATAGTTCGGATCCAGCCTCTCCTATCGATAAATAATGCGTTATTGCAGCATACCAGGAGGGAATAGACGACGTATCTATTTTAAATAACATCTCTATGTCACTACCTTTAGCCCCAGATTCTTTCGGCTCCCCAAAGTCCACAAGACATTCCACAATACCCTGTAATCTTGGTGGCTTACTCCTGATTACATAATCAAACTCCTGCAAAGTGATTAACCACTTCGCTAGACGATCAGGCGGCTGCAGCTTATTCATCAATAATCGAAGCCCCTCCACCTTCGTATAAAGCACAACTTTCTCATAGAGAATATAATGCCTGAATTTCTTGGTCCCAAAGACCATCATAATACACAACTTCTCCATGTAGGTATAATTGATCTCTGATACCCCCAGCTTTTGGCTAGCAAAAGCAATCGGGTGATACCACTTTTCTTCCCAAATTTGGGCTAAACAACAGCTAATACTATGCATGGTGGCTGCTGAAAATATATAGAACATCTCACCGCTTTTAGGTACTTTTAAAACTAGAGCTTTTACTAGGTCCTGCTTCACATCCTCAAAAGCTACCTTACAGGGGTCACTACATACAAACAAACAGCTAAAGGACAATAAATTTGTAAGCGGCAACGTTCTTTCTGCCAAGGCGTTTATGAATCTACGGTAATAACCAACCGAAGATAGAAAGCTATGAACTTCTTTCAGAGTGTGTGGTGGACCCATGGCAACTATGACTTTGACCTTCTCAGGATTTGTCGTAATTCCTACCGAACTCACCACATGGCCCAGCAATAGACCATAAGGTACGCCAAAATCACACTTCCGTGGGTTTAGAGCGATACGAAATTGCCTACAGCACTCAAAGCATTTTCTTAAAATGATCAACTACCTTTCTCTCACGATGGCGGCCCCTAAGTCATCAATAAACACCTTCAACTCTTTAGGGGATATGTCACCGAATGTCTTATCTGCTGCTTGTTGCCACAAACCATGCACATTTCATAAACCAAAGGCCATCACATGGTACGCAAAATTACCAAAGACAGTAATAAAAGTTGTTTTTCACTTGTCCTCTTCTGCAATTGCCATCTGGTTATATCCTGCAAAGCAATCCATAAACGAATATATCTCCCTACCCGCTAATTGATCCAAAATCTGGTCAATGAATGGCAGCGGGTAGTAATCCTTAACTGTCTGCTTATTCAGCTCTCTAAAATCCACACATAATCAGATTTGATTATTTTTCTTCTTCGTGATAACAACTGGTGAACACCATTCTATGTGTTGCACAGGAAAAATCAAACCCGCTCTTCGAAGCTTCTGTAACTCTTCAAACAGCCCGTCCCTCAATTCCGAAGGCATACACCTTACTTTTTGTCATATAGGGCGGCTTCCTTCCTTTACAGGAATAATATGAGTAGCCAGGCTGGGAGGAATGCCTCTCAACTCATCATAACTCCAGGCAAAGATATCGCGGAACTCTTGAATCAAGGACACATAGTCCTCCCTTTCTGCTGAGCTGAGCATAGAACCTAATTTGATTGGTCGCGACTCATCACGCGTACCAAGGTCTAACTTGATAACATATGCATCTCTTATACAATCTTGGGCCTCTATCGGCTCGTTCAAAGTGATCTGATAGATGTCTTCCGTGGTGGATCCCTCTTTGGACTCATCACTCGATGATGTCTCACTGGCAGATAAATCCTCTAATGTCTCCAATTCTGTAGAAGATAGAGGAGCTCTCTCACTCTGCAGGGACTCAGGATAGGCATCAATCACCATGCATTGAGCACCTCTGTCGAATATCAGCCGAAAGACGGGTATATCCACTTGACAATCCGCTTGCAAGATCCAAGGTCGTCCAAGTAATACTTGGTAACTTGGATGCCCTGCAAAATGAATTATCCTAAAGTCCAACAGGCATTCTACATTTGCAACAGTGACATGGACCTTAGTAATGCAGCCTTTTGGTTGTCTCAAACTATCATCTGCCATTCTGAGAATTTTGGAGGTATCTTTCTGGATCGCAAGACCCAACCTTTCCATCAGTTCAGAACTCATAATGTTAACAGATGATCCCGTGTCGACAATGGCATAATCTACTAATATCCCATCGACATAGGTTGCAACCCTTGGGCAATGCTTCTCAGCATGCTCGAACTAGTCATCACCAACTCACGCAATACCTAAAGGGTCCATGATATACCTGGTACACAGGATCTTTCTAAATTCCTTGCGTACTCCTGGGGAAAGCTTAATAAGCTGTAAAAGGTTCACATTCGGCTTGACTTCGCAAAGAGAGCTCGCCAAATTGAATTCATGATAGTTCGGTAGAGTTCGCTTTTCACGCCAAACCATCCGTTCTTTAGGTCGCTAAACCGGCTTTATTGCCTCTTTTTTAACTTTCACCTTCTTCCTCGGTGGTTCCTTATCCTTCTTAACATCGGCTTCACTCTCCACGGGCTTCAGAGGTCCCCCTTCCATGGCAGGATCCAGAACTTGCGTCCCTTTGTCGCCTTGTTTAGGGTTTCCGTTGACAAGCTTATCCTTGTCGGCCTCTCTATCCTTTTGACCTCTTGTAAGGATAGCTCGCAGATTAGAGGTTTCAGCATCATTAACGCGCACAGCCTCAATCAAACTAACCCCACTACCACTAGGCAGCTCCTCTATTGTAGTCTTTGGTCGTTGGAGTATTTCTTTAGGTCCGTCTTCTCGCTGGGAATCATTTCCTTGCGCACGATGATTAACAGGCCCTGGTTGCCGACTGCCTCGCTGGAGGGAACTAATCTTACTCCAGCAAGTGGCTGCTAAACGGCCGGATTTTCCACAGATTTTGCACTTGACATTTGGACAATTTCGTGGATAATGTTGCCCATCACACCATTTGCAGCTAAACCTCGAAGGTGCACCCTCATCTGGGTATCTACTTCCTATCAAATTCTGTTGTTTTTTAAGAAAGTTAACATCAACGGCTATTTGTCGATACTGCTTCGTAATCATGTCGGTATAATGCTTCATCATGTCCTTAACCTTGCCAAGAACATTGGAAGCGCTCGACTCGTAGCCTTGATCATTACCCCTGTCATTCCATCGGCCTAACAATTCGATTAGGCATTGGTTGTTGAGCCACAAGCATGGTATTAGGATTAATTGCCTGGCCTCCACCATTTGGAGCCATTTGATTGCCCGTAGGCATCGATATGCTAGGGGGAGCTGGTAATAAAGGCACATTCTGCATCATGTTTCCTCTCCCATTAAAATTAGCCATCGCTATCCCTTGGCTACTACTGCCATTGTCCATCGCCATGTTATTTTCCAATGCTAGACCCATACTCGAATTGCCTCGAGAGGCATAGGCTGCTTGTAGTCGGGATTCCACTTCTTGTGCTCGTGTAATGGCAGTATCTATATCCCCCAAAGGGACACTACTCAACTGCAACTGGATATTAAAGTCCAAACCATGTAGAAAATATTGCAAATGGGCAGCTACGGGGATAGGAATAGAGGTGTCCAACTTACAGAAAACCTCTTTTAGTTTCTTCGCATAAGCACGAATATCCTCGTGTGGTTCTTGGTGGGTCACGTTAAGTACACGCAACCAATATTGCCCACCCCTTTCAGGAGCAAACTCCCTTCGAAAAGCTCCATAAAATGCATCAATATTCAATAGGGTTTCGGCTTCTAAACCATGATACCATATATTAGCTCTTCCTTTGAGAGTCATGTTGAAGAACATCATTAAATGTCCTTCTTCTTGGATGCGACAGTTAAACATCAGCTTTTGAAACTCCCTGATGTGGAGTTCCGCATCTTCCTTAACTAGCCCATTAAAAATGGGTGGTGGGTAACCTAGAGCCGGAAAATCCGTCGTTCCTGTAGGAATTGCAATAGGCTGCGCCATGACGAGAATTGGATTTTCACTAGGTATAGGGGAAAGTAAGGTTACACCTCCCACACTTAATGTAGACTGCCTTATGGAAGGAAGGGGAGCACTAGAGCTTCCACCTTCTCCTAACTTACTGCTTGTGGCACCAACACCACTAGATCCACTCCCTCTTAAGGATTCAATAGCGCTACGCTTAGGGGAATACCTCCTAATAATTTCAGCACGTCGCCTAGCTCTTTCTTCTCTCTCTTGCTTTTGGATTTCGGCTAGACGATGCTTATCGATGAATAACTTATCAATCTCAGTATCCTTTGGCATAAACTGCTAATTGGTCCCTAGACAACCAGGATTCGAGGACCGCCACTTCTAAGTGGCTCTTGGCAAACGCACCACTGATGGGACCTCAAACAGGCCAACATTGGCTCATGCACTAGCCGGACATCTATCATGCGCTCAACAACCCCACGGCCTCGCGGCCAGGAGCGTGGATGACACATACATCATCTTCCTAAACATCTTGTGTTTGTATCATGTCTTCTAGTCCAACTCTAACCCAATTAACACTCCTCAGAGGGAGTCCCTAGCACATTGCCAAATAGCACAAAGCACAAACATAGGAGGTCCTCCCACGGCTGACTACTGCTACCTCACTGTGACTCTCCTACATCTTGGGGATTGGCCCCTCGATGCATCGCTAAACATATATAAGACAATATCACACATACTTCCACTCAAGGTATCCAATTGATCGTATCCAGAAATGTACCATATCTCATTTTCCTTCCCTTAGACCCAACGCCTAGCCTACAACTTGGACAACCTTACTCACTCAACGTTGGTCATATTTCTCTAGAAAGCAATTGCCATGCATCCAGGAGATATTGTATGATACCTTTTATCATTTTATGCTTCATGCAAATTGTGAATGCCCACGTGCTCAAACAATTAAGAAAATCAGCATTGGTGCACATATGGAAAACATTTCTTTCAATGGATTTGACTATTGCTCGTATGCGGCGTTGCATAAACCTAGCACCGAGAAACCCTCGTACTACTAGGTTCTTAATTTTTAATCATCGACCAACCTAAATGGTATGCGTAAAACCAGAAAGCTTTTCATCATTTCATTCAGCATTTAGACACCTTTTATACACTCTACCCCCTGACCCGTTTAGGTTGTGCATGGTGCATAGGTTTAGGTTTCATCTTCCACATTTTTATTGTATAAAAAGCCATAAAAACTCACTAAAACATAAAGATAGGACTGAACTGAGACTAAACCTCATACTTCAGACCCCCCATACATCCAGAAACATGGTTCTTATTTTTCCTTAATTTTCGGCACTCAAAATCCATTTTTCCCATATTTTTTCTATTTTTCTTATATTTTTTGCAATATTAAATGACTAAAAATTCAAAATGATTTATGGGCTGTGGCCCTTAGGTTCATTTGCAGAAAAAACACAAGTTTAGTTGGTGTGTCTTATTATATTTTCCATTAATATATCAAAAACACCCAATTTCCCCATATTTCTCGTGTTTTACGGGTTTTACACTATTAATTTCATCCACAACACTTATGATTTTCTGATTTTCTGATTTCAAATAGTTGGAAGACATTGCAAACAATATCATACTGCATAATCATCCTACGGGAACAAATATTCATGAAGCAAATTGCATAAAACATCAATTTCCTTTGTAAAAATGAGATTACCGTTCTTTGCGGGTTGCGGGTTGTGGGTTTTTATTTGCCATATCTCGCGACTGATTTCCAGCCACCATTAATGCTCATGATAGTCCACAATCAACAATCTTCATTCTTCTTGAACCACGGAGCAATCCGGTCTTCATTGGACAAGCATCCCTCATCCATTCTTCTTCTTCTTCTTCACCACATGAATCTGCCCTTAGATGAGAGAGAGGGAGGAGAGAGAAAGACTGAAATCAGAATTCTTCGCAAAGACCACCATTTCTCGGGCGAGAGGCGGCGATATGATTGGCATCTAGGAGGGAAGCAAGGGCAGTGAGATCAGTGATGTGGGTTGCATTGAGGCTGAAGATTGCCTCCTCCCATCGATGGCGCATTTTTCGACGCCTGTTGATGGCGCCTTCTTCTCCTCTCTCTCCACGATTTTCTTCTCTTTCATTTGCATGCCTTTTGGTTGGGGGGTTAAAATTCCCCCAAAGGGCACCCCCCCTTTGGTCCATGTTGTGGCCACCCTTTCAAATCTTGACCATTTCTTGGCCATTTCCCCGTCCGAACTCGGAATTGAGCTCTGAAAAATCCTGGGCGTCCCTCTTGGCATCCCGCATTGGCCAGTAACTCTTGTCAACTTGCACGATAGTTTGAAAATTTATGAAAAATCAACAAGTGTTGCTCGAGCGTCTTTAAAGCACATTGGCGCTTAAAATCATCCTAGATCGAGCTGCCGCCTTCGACATTGAATATTTTCCCCTTGATATTCATAATTTTTACCTATTTTTAAGCACTTCTCGGCACCAAAATTCTGCTCTCATTAGGTTCTTGAGTGTTCTTCTTACCTTTGCAATTTCTTCTCCACACAGCTGCAAATTTTGGGCAAAACACAAGTGTCTCTTTGCATTTTCTCTTGTTTGCTATTTTTTCAATAGGGTTTGATGTCATTTCTTACAATTATTGTTATTTTATTACAGAGATTGTTTTGGGTAGGAGGCAGAGGCGCTCTCTCTCTCTCTCTCTCTCTCTCTCTCTCTCTCTCTCTCTCTCTCTCTCTCTCTCTCTCTCTCTCTCTCTCTCTCTCTCTCTCTCCTTTGTTTCCCCCCTCTGTCTATGACATGTTGTTTCTTGTTTATGTTGTGTTTTCAATAGAATTTGATGTTGGTTTTAACTATTGTTTTCTTGCAGAGTTTATTTGGAGCAAGAGACAAAGGTGTTAATCTCTCTCTCTCTCTGTTTGGTTTTTTTTTGCTGCTATCTTTTCAATACAACATGATGTTAGTTCTAATCCTTGTTGTTGTTTTATTGTAGATATCATTTTGGGTGACATTGCATAAGTGCTCATCTCTCTCTCCCGCCCTCTTTCTCTGTCCATGTTTTCTCTTTTCTACTATTTTTTCAGTATACCTTCATGTAAATACTAACTCCTGTTATTGTCTTTTGCAGAGATCAATTTTGGCAAGATTGGATAGGTGCTCATTTTTTTCTCTCTCCCACATACTCACACACTCTCTCTTTCTTCGCCTCTGCATTATCCCATTTCTATTATATTTACAATAGGGTCTAATGCTAGTTCTAACTTAAGGATCAATTGTTGTTGCAGCACTTAATACAAGGTAGAGTAGAGATTTTGTATCTCAATTTACGGATAAATCTACCATATTTTGTGGTGTCAAAATTTATTCATTTAATTAGTGACTTTTATGTTTGATGGGTTGATGTTTTCTTATATCCATCATTTGCAATGGGTTTTGATCAGCAAAACGATTCAATCTTATCTTCAACAGATCAGCTTATAGGTAAATTGGCCCTATATTGTATTGCTTCTATTCATACAGTTATCTAGATATTTTTTGTGAAAAGGGATTCATGCAAGTATTTTTATTAAAAGAGATTCATGCATGTATTTTCTTGCACATATTGTATAAGATCTAGATGAAGCACATAATTCTCGATTGACTTTTTTGATGTGGTGAGTGATTCCTTTGTGTTGGATTATATGGATCTGTTAGAAGTCCATGATTCAAAAATCCTCTGCTTTATTGGTCATATATATCCATTCAGATCTCCATGCCAATTGGCAATGATCCATGCAACTCTTGTATTATATCATCCATATAATGCACAATGTATTGAGTCATAGAATATCTCAGGTATCAATCCAATGTGCCTATTAAGATTTGCATGCCATGTGTGGCATCTATCCTTGTAACAACTACTCTATCATACCCACGTTTCATACAATGTATTGAGTCAAATCAGTCATTATAAAATATCATTATAATTTTAAAAAAATTGGTAAAATTCTCATAGTTCTTTTCATTATATTTCATGTAAATGGTATGATTAAAGTGATGCCTTGAAATTGAATCTTTGTGTCGATGTATATATCCACATGCATTTCAATATCGATGTTTGTGTTTTTTTACAAAAGTGTAAACATCTCTTAATGCCATTTTGATTTGTATGGCATATTGGTGATTACTAGACAAACTTAAAATGCTTATTATTTAGGGGTTAATACATACTTCTTTACATCTAATGCATATGTTATATTGCCTGAGAGAAGAACAAGTATCCTCTTGATAGAAGTACGTAACAAAAAATATAAAGGGAACTGGATCACTGATACATATCATTGCTCATCTTGCATACATATGCGTCCAAGTATGAAGGGAGCTTTCAGGTTGAAAGCATCTACAATTGGAGATGTATCAAAGCACTGGAAGGGTAAACTTTTAGCTCTTAATCAAAGGAATGTTTATTCTCACCTTGTAACAGAGGAGCTTGTACAACATATATTAATGTAAAAACAAAATATATATTGCGCCTAATATTGTGCCCTTTGAATGAAACATTGCAAACAGTAAGTATTTGCAACTCATTGAGAATGAGAAATTTCATGATATCTATGTAACTACTTGTCTCGTATTTACATAAGTATACCCTTCGAATTGCTGTGAGTGGAAAAATGTTAAGAGTTTCACAAGTTCTTTTAACACTACAACAAAAAGACTCCATAGACGCGCTGGTAGACGTAATATTTGAACTGTGTTAAAAAATGTCGGGCACATTTATTACCGCATCTACTGCTGTGTCTAAAATTTCACATCTAAAAGCGCGCTTATAGTGAGAGTTACACGCCCATATAGACACACATATAGACGCACGTATTGACTCTCTGGTTTTTCCCCCCCCCATCAACATCAAATTTTATGCTTAGAAAAAACAGAGAAAGATTATTTCGAAGATTTTTGTACTGAAAACAAAACAATGTATGCAGAACATGAAATTTCATATATATAGATGAAACGTTTTTACATGATGAGTTCTAGTGCTTGTGACCTCAAGCATGGTCATGGTCGCAAGCACTAGCTGAAAGTAATACATATCAAAAATGAAAACTACAAGCCAAGGGGAGGCATGCATGCATGGGGCTCCTCTACATCTCCTCAGAAGAGGCATCATCGTCGCTACCACTACCGCTGCCTGTGCCACTGCCGCTGCCGCCACCACTACTGCTAGTCCCCCCTTCGCTATCCTCAACTGCATCAGGGTTCGCCCACACAAAGGATTAAGGTATATAAATACCATTACAAACAATAAATTAGAGTTACCTATACTTTTCATGTAAAAAATAAAACATACCTCTTCTGGTTGTGGAATCCTCATGGCACGATTATATTGCTCCTCCGTGATGAGTCCCTCCTCGTAGAAATGTTGCTAAGTGGACGCTCGGTTATGACCTCGATGGTAGCCTACCTCTCTAGGAGTAGGCATCCTACCAACGATATGATACTACAAAAAAATTTGAACATACAATGTATTAGAACACACTACATAATGAAGTGAAACAAATTACAAAATTTCATTTTTTTTAAAAATCAAATAATACTTACAAACTCATCCTCCCATGACTCCCTGCCACCCGATCCATAATGAACGATCCCATGGTTGCCATCTGGATACGTCGCACCTCTGCATGCTAGCGACTTGTCCTTTTCTCTACTGCTCTCTTCTTGGTCTCTTTCCACTCCCTACGGTGGCAATTGGGTGGTTGGCCATATCCAGGGCGCCCCTGCTCTTGTCTCCACAGTGACTCCTTGGCGCACGTCATAAGGTGAGACCTCTTGTTATGAAGTGTGTCTCTCATTTTTGACCGTCCCCAATCATCTGAGAATCGTGAATTCTCGGAACTAGGGTACCTTCTATGTACTGCCCGCAGCACCTCTTGCCACAAACCATTTTTTGGTGCTTGAAGGGAATCATGTAATTTTTGTATGTGGCTTGCACGACACTCCTCAAGTAGGCTATCACTTCCCTCCCCTCAGAGTCATGCAAGATACCACCAACATCAGTGATAGAGTAGTACATTTGTGGAGGCTCACCTCTCTCATTTTCCGGTGAGGGTGATCGAGAGCCACCTCCTAGGCAACCCCCACAAAGCCCTCGACCTCCTCGTCCTCCCGCACGACTCTCCCTCCTCCCTCGACGTGCACTACCCTCTACCTCACTCGATGCACGTGCTTCTACAAATACATGTGCTTTGGCCAATCCATGTACTTAAACTAATCCCTATGCATCAGCTGATCTGTGTGTATGCATAGTGCGTGGAGTACCTGTTAGTAGAGGTGTACCAAGGTTTGGTGTTTGTGCGGCAGTGCTAGGCAAAGATGTGATAGGTGTCCTAGACATCACACTGAAAACCTCCTCTACAGTGAGAGGGCAACCAAGATAATTGGTCATCTCCCCCATGAATTGCTCCTTGTTTGGAAAACCTCCAAAAAATCTACTAACACCTCTAGAAAACTTTGCTAAGGTGTTGTTCATGCGTTCCAACTCAGAATCAATGTTGGAAGATCCAGGATTCCACATCTACACAAGAAAAATCATATTACCTTGTGCACATAAAACATATTACATGCTGTGTGTATATCTGTGTCTCTCTCTACATCTTTGTGTGCGTGTGTCAACGCGTCTATTTTCGTGTCTATACCTGCGTCTACACTATCATCTAGACGCGCTGACGAACGTGCACTATCGGACCATTTTTTTCAAACTTGGTTAAAAAATGTGCAAAAAAACCTCCATAGATGATAGTCTATAGCATGTAAAGAGAGAGAGAGAGAGAGACAAACAGACAGAGAAAGCAAACAAGATTGAGAGAGAGAATAAGAACTCACCTTGTTTGCTTGTTCCGACGGGTGGCGGCTAGGTTGCAAGCTCCTTGTCCTCCTTCTCCCTTCCCTTGGTAAGTTGCTTGAATCTTCTTCTCTTCCTTGCTGTTTGGCTCTTGTTCTTTACTCTTTGGCTCTTCCTTCCTCCTGTCCTCTTTTTATTCTTATTTACTTCCCTCATTGTCTTCGTGAAGTGATAGATAGACATGATTAGTGATGTCGAGCTTGAAGTGATAGATAAACATGATTAGTGATGTCGAGCTCGAACTGCAGAAAACTCGTAAAAAACGTAGGAAAGCACTGGTTTGAAAAGAAAGCCACAATTTTTTTTAAATTTTTTTAATATTTGTGTGGCGCGTCTGTAAGCGTGTGTAATTGCGTGTGTATATGCGTAGATAATACGTTGATAGACGCGCAGTAACAATTAAACTGATTAGATGCTAGCTTTTGGTTGTTTTTGGATCAACATGACATGACTTTCCTAGTCTTTCAATATCAAAATGTTTGCCTCCATGTTGTAAGTATCAATGCATGCATTTAGGGAATATGACAGATATACCAAATGAAATTACATTTGTCCTTATGATCCAGGTGTAATTATGTCATCATCTTCTACTAGTATGGGACATGCTGAGTCTAAATAGTACATCCTCCAGTGAGGATGAGACATTGAGTCTTCACAATCAAGACGCTTGGCTACGACGGAAAATCAAATGTATGTGCGATCGTTGTCAAGGATGTTTTTTTCGAGCACGTCAAATCACAATGTCACACCTCAGCATGTACGGAGAGTGGGACCAAGAAAAAGACCCAGTAAATTTTTTTGCTTTATTTGCACAAATATTATTGGTCTATGTTGCGTCTTCACCATTAAACAAAACCTCATTTTTTTAATTGAGTAGGATGTGGTACCACATCCTTAAATGGTCCCTCCAGGGCGTCGAGAGGCTGCGAAGCGTCAACGCGAGGAGGTGGAGTCCTCAAGAAGAGTAGAGACTGATGATAACGATAGCAGCTCTCTTCAAATGCCCCATCAAGTTTTGGAGGAAGAGATTTTGGACAACATGGTGCACGATTTATTTTCCCATGAGGTTCGGGGGGAGGGTGCCACTAGAGAGACACATGACCCGCTACACATAGCGTCAAAAACTCCATTGTACGAAGGTTGCACCTACTCCATTCTACGTGCATCTCTCGAGATACTGAACTTACAAACCATTTATGGATGGTGGATGGAGCAAGAAAGGCATTTCCTGACATCTCTTGGAGGTCTTGATTACATTAAAATCCATGCATGTGTCAATGATTGCATCTTGTTTCGTGGGGATCATGCATCTGCACAACAGTGTCTTATTTGTGGTGAACCAAGATACAACCAGGAGATGAAATCAATGGATGTGCCTCGTAAGTTTTTGCGACATTTCCCTATTATTTCACGTATTCAACTTATGTTTAAGTGTGAATCTATTGCGAGACTCATGTCATGGCATGTTAGTCACCATTCAAGTGATGGAAAGTGGAGAATTCCTTCAGACACACCACCTTGGCAACACGTAGATAATTTGTGGCCTACTTTCAAAGAAGAGCCCGGAAATTTGAGATTTGGTCTAGGATTAGATGGAATAAATCCATTTGGCATCAAAAGCGCCTCATATAGTGTATGGCTAGTGGTATTGGTGAACTATAATATCCCTCCGTCCATGGCAATAAAAAAAGGACATGTAATGTTGTCCCTTTTGATTCCTAGAAAACACAAAGTAAAAAACATGGATGTTTACTTAGAGCCTTTGATCAAGGAGCTAGAAATGCTGTGGAGAGGTATTGAGGTGCAAGATGTGAGTGCATCATTGTCCTCTAGAGATTTCACTTTAAAGGGCATATTGTTGTGGACCATGCATGACTTTCTAGGCTATGGAGAGTGTTTAGGTAGTTGCGTACTCTATTTTATTCATTCTTACCCTTAATCAAATATATGTCATCATTAATCCACTTATTTTTATAGGTTTAACTACATCAAGATATCATGCATGTCCAATTTGCGGTCCCTCTCTGGTTTCTTCCAGACCGACACGCTTGAAGAAGGTTATCTATGACAATCATCATCATTTTCTTCCTATTGACCACCCCAAATATGCACCCCCTACTAATGGAAGAACTCCACAATCTCTGACCATTCAAGATTGGAAGGCCACTTGGACATATGCCAATGATCATCCTCCACTCGGAATGAGTCGGTAACTAGTTTACTTCTTTTGTTTATCTTTAAAGTACACTCCATTATGAGAACAAGAAATAATATATTGTTTGTGCCTTAGATTCTCTATATTTTTTCATCTCCCATATTGGACTGAACTCAAGATCAATCACCTGTTGGACCCCATGCATATATTCAAGAATGTTGCCTCTACGTTATGGGATCACTTAATCGGGGCTCGTGATTCTGTCAATGTATGTAAGGGAGGATTTACGTAGCATTGGACGTATGAGACGAGCTTGGCCACACATCAGACCCAGAGGAAATGTTGTCGAAGATCGAAGAAAAGATGGTGAAGTAGCAAATATGTAGCTTTCGAACTCCCACAGGATATATGAGATGCCTCAAGGGAGCCTTCATAAAGAAAAAGAAAAGAGGTGTGGAGCAACTATCCAATTTAAAGTCTCATGATTGGCAGAAAATGATTCAGGTAAGGATTTTCATAGCCATAAATATATTAATTAGTGGAGTAACTATGTAGACTAATTAACAATGTATGAATATTTACATACAGTTCATCCTTCCTACTAGCATATCCCATTGTGTTTCGAAAGATATGAGTGATATCATTTACAAGATGGGTGAGCTCGTGGGGTATATATACTTTATATATATTTTTTAGTTTACATATTACGTACATCACATGGTAAACCCGCTTGAATTTATGGACAAAACTAATCATCATTCTCAATTGCATGTTGGTAGATTTGTGAGTTTGAAGGAAATCGATCCAAATACGTTGCAAGAGGCTCGAGTATTGTCCATTGAGGTGGTTTGTTTGGTGGAGGAAATTGTTCCTCGCTCCATTTCGACTACTCAAGTACACTTACTCGTACATCTGATTGATGAGATCGCAATTTGTGGGGTAATTCATGCAAGGTGGATGTTTTTTCTAGAGCGCTTTATGAAAACCCTAAAAGATTTTGTAAGGCAAAATGCACGGCCCAAGGGAAGCATGGCTGAGGGTTGGTTAGTGCAATCATCCCTTGTACAAATCTCTGAATATCTTACTAAATTGGACTCCTCTTTACCACGACTATGGAAAGATGATGAAGATTTGAGGATGACCTCTATAGTACCTCAAGGAAAAGGAAGGAGCAAAGTGCTAATGAAAGAGGAACTTCGTAAGTTAAATGTATTTTGTGTGCTTAACAGCGAAGTAATGAGTAAATGGGTGACACTATATAAAGAAGCAAGGGCAAGAAGAGTAAGCGAAAGGCAAGCATTTCGTGCTAGACATGGACGTAATGTTCCATATCCAGAACATTTAAGTGCACTTCCATGCCATATTGATATAGATTGGCTACATGAAGAAATGGAGAATATGGAAAAAGAGGAGGCGATGGATATATCGCAAGAGGAGTGGGAATACGCACAAGGTTGCTTATCAAAGGTGAGACATACTTATAATTAAATTATCTTTAGTTATATATGATATAATAATTTCACATGTTTCATCTTTAACTAAATTATTAATATGATCTCAACAATGTACTACTAGTGTACATTGTTCAATGCTATTTGGTGTGAAGGCAAACATTTTTGAACTCAACATATAGATGATAAGAGAAATACCCAGGATTGTGGTATCCTTGCAAACTTCCAGGATACCAATGGCACCATGGAAGGTTATTGTAGCTTGATCCAAGATATTTTGAAGCTTGACTTTAGGCGATTTTTTATCTATGTGCTAGATGTGAAGTGGTTTAAAGAAGTAGTAACAACGGGTGAGTATTGTACAATTAGACGTCATCCAAGTGGTTTTGTAGTGATTGACTCTACAAAATTTCACCAAGGCAAGAATGACACATTCGTACTACCTCAACAATGTGAGCAGGTATATTAGAAGCTATTTATTTTTATATATATTACTTCTTGATACATTCTCAAAATACAATAAATATATAAGTTGCTAATTACTTTTTGTTTTTTAAATGCAGATTGTGTATCACCCAATGGTAAAAAAGAACCAATGGTGGCATGTCATCTCCATATCTAATCGTTCAAAACCAATATATGGCAATGCTACCAACATAGAGATAATTGATGACAATCCAACAATCAATGATGATGCACATGATGATGCCATGATCGATGATATACATGATGCAATGCAACATGATTCCTGCGAGGATGCTCAAGGAAGCGCAGAAGAGGATAACAATATGGTTGTAGATGATGATGAAGAAATTGAGCATAGCAATATATCTGATAGTGGGATAGACTTATTTGTTTTATTGCCTATTGGTAACATAGACCTAGAGGTAGATAGTCTAGCAAGGGCCAATCTCATTGAAGATGAGATTGATCATTCATTTAGCATATATAATTAGCTTTGAATGATTGGATGTATATTTGTAATACTCAGAAAGAAGTAAAGTTGGTAATGTATTCAAACAAATACTAGCTGTTAAGGTGTTTGGTCATATTTAGGGACTTTATGAGAAATGAAAAATGTGTATGTTTATTTTTGCATATATAGACGTGTTTATAAACACGGGTATATAGACGCGTTCTACATACAAGCGTGAATAGACGCACTGATACACGCGCTTATAAATGCGCCCGCTATTTCGCATGTACAGTGCACGTCTATAGGGCCTTTCTCTTCTAGTGTAAGTGATACCACCTCAAAATTGGTAGATTACTCTTTGAGGGGCGTATAGCTAAGCAACTCACAAAGGACCTTATTTTTTTTCTATGACTCCAAGTACATATTTCCCAAGGGGGGTCAAGAATATGGAACCCTTGAGTCTATCCACATATCTAATCTCAATAGCATAGAATGACCTTTGTGTAGTAGCAACATCTTGCACATGTGTAGCACAAAAATTTTAGTAGGCATATTGAATTCCATGAAGCCAAGCACCGACTCAAAGAATGTACAACTAAGCTAGTTCATACCGATTGTAATTTTTGCACACATGTTCAAGGAATGTAAGGGTTTGAGACGTACCAAAAGCACGTACATCATAAAAAGTGTATTAGAGGATTATGTAACAAGGATTCTAGGAAAATCTTGGACATAAAAAATGACTCACAGTCCTGACACAGTGTAGTGTCGAGTCACAACAAGGGACATGGCTTTTAGGTAAAAATTTTCTCTCTTAGTTGACTATTATCTTACTTTAGGATGAATCGGCTAACTTTCCTTTCCAATTACAGGTACTTTGTCACACAACAGACTTTATGCTTAGTGTTCAAGAATCATAGATGGAGGATGCTCAAAGGTAAATGGTTGTGCCTAGATCAAGACATGAGTGAAAGTACAAGTGTGGATGTTACTATCATTTGTGAGGGCCGCGAGCCCGAAGTGTTGCAAATGGAAAATCCTTGGGTATAATATGCTAGATAATTATACTATTAATGTAGAATCCACATGTTAACTTCTATTTTAAACTGGATGGTATGAAAATTCAAAGCCAAGTTGAGGATACTGTTACCGGCTCTACATATTTTAGAAATTGTACCCTAAAAATCCCAACATCACAAGTTGTAGTATCCAACATCTATAAACTTTTTGATTTTTTTGGTCAATAGAATATTGTCGCTTGTAAACTTGTAATATTTAAAAATTATGGTATTTATGCAAAATCATAAACTTGTTATACACTTTCCACATCAACACATTTACGTATGCATGTAAACTTTGCAAAGACGTACGTAAATACATAACTAAATATCATATGCGAACAACCCTTAATAGTTTAAAACTTAAGGTTTTTAAGGTAGAACTAGTTTAGTTCTTGTTTCATTGTTTCATTTCACACTTTCCCTCCTACGTGCTACGATGGATGCTCGCGCACACATCGATAAGTGGATCCACAAGACTATCTTTGTCAGCTAGGGTGATGAGATATTTCAGGTTTTCTCTAAGAACTTCAACCATGAAAGCGTGCTCTCATCACTAGATTCCCCCCTTCAGGTTTTGGAAGACTTTTTGAGCACCATTGCTACATGCACATACTCCATCGAGGGATCGGACATGACTTGGGTGCCTCTCAAACAACTCATGGTATTTCAAGCATGGAAGAATCACCAAAAAGTGGTGAATATGTATCTAGCCCACATGGATCCTTCACATAAAGTATGCACTATTCCCATGGGCAATGCACCAGGTACAACACCTTTTGATCTCGTGGAGTGTGATTGCACATTGGCAATTTACCTCATCGCATTGGATACACCCCTAGAGGAGGAGAGCAATGAAGATACAACTCCACAGGTTGTTGTTATCACATACATGGGAGAAAAACTAATTGAAGAGCTCATAAATGTTGAAAAGGAACATTGGGTGGTGCAAAGCAAGGGTTGACTCTCATGGTGCCATCTTCTTCAGAACAACCACAAGTCGACTAACCCAACCTTGCCTCATTGACGCCCATTGAAGTAGATGATGTACAATACTTGCTTCTATCAGATGTGCTGCAATACTTAGAAATGAAGGAAGAAGAGTTATTCCCAATCCTAGTCATGGATTCGACGGAAGACTTGATCGACTATGATTACATGGATGTGCATCTGACAATGGCAGAGATTGGAAGATATGATGGCACAAGCTTAGATACTGTGAGTGCCATCATAGCAGCACAATGTAATATTTCTGTAGCAAAATATTAACAACCCTAGACCCCACACACCCCATGCAAAAAACAACCCAAAGTAATCTCCCGGAATAAAGATACACTGGCCTAAGTGCTCCAGCATTGTGCATTTAGAATACCATTTCCACGTAGTGCATATGCAACCGTGGCTCGAAAAACCGCAAGCCATCGTAGGCCTCTGCGGGAACACCCCTTCATGGGACAAAAAGATAATGAATTAAGTGTAAATTTTTTTATTAAACCCCCTCCCCTTCAGCCGTTGCATGGCGGGGAGAGGGAGTATGAGTATGTGGGAGTAGGTGTTATGGGGGAGGGAAGCATGCATTGCCACTTGTGTGGCCACCCCCCCACCTTTAGCATATAACCCCCCCCAAGCTTGGAGGGGCCATGGTGGAGCTACCCGTCGTCATGAAGCTGCTGCCTGCTAGAGAGCCACCCGCCGCCTTTTGCCTACTGTCGCCATACTCCCACGCCGCTAGGCTGCACCCGCCCCCCCGTCATCTTCGTCATCATCATTACCATCATCATCTTCTTCACCATCAGCGTCATCATCATCTTCACCATCATTATCCCCACCTTCCGCATCATCTGCCTGTGTATAGAAGCTTGGAAGCTTCTATTGGAAGCTTCCCTATGCCTTGTTCACCCCATGCTTCCGGTTTTTCTTAAAACCGTGTCTTGCAAGGCCCAAATTTCTGCGCAAGGAAAGAATTCTCGGGCAGTAGGGAGTTCTAGAAATGGGATAAAGGGAAAGGAGAGTTTGCTGAGTCGAGATCTATGTCATCGATGGCTCCTAAGCAAAAGTCGAGAGGAGCACATGCGAGAGCTTCCAACCCGAGTACGAGAGTGGATAACGCCCCAACTTTGAATGCCCACGTTGCAAAAATTAATTCCGCATGGGAAGGATGCATTAAGCATGTTTAATTCTCGTAGGCAAGTTTAAACACATTGGGAAATTTGTATACTCATTCGATCTACAAGTTTAGTTGCATGTCGTGTATTTGCACTTGCTTGCACTTCCATGGTCAAGGGTAGTTGAAATTCTCAACGTATGATGCATAAGTAAAAACACGGAATTGTGCAAAGGCATCCTTGTTGCATCGCGCAAAGGATAGGGCTTATGTCTCATAATGCACTTATGAAATAAATTCTTGGTTGTGGCTCATGTAGAAGATAATCGTAGACGGTCATTAAATGATATTCAAATAGTCCCAATGCATGGAACGGATTTATGAACTTTGCAAATTGCATGCCATGATAGTTACATTTTAGGTTGGGTTAAGTGCTAAATGAAGGATTAAATCAATGATGGACTCATGGCATTCACTCACATGTGGAGTTCTTTTATCAAAGTTTGAATGCATCTTCATTAAAATATTAAAGCTTTGAATTCGATGCATCAACGTAAGGTTTATAAGAGTTAGCTCTGAATGTCAATCCTTTAGTTACATAAAGGCAAAAAAGGTCTATGGTCGTGAAATTGCATGGAATGATACATCTCACACGTCTTGCAGTCACTTACATCCTTCAGGGAAAGTACTTGCAAGTTTAGAAGAAAGTATTTGCATCTTTAAGGGGAAGATCATCTTAAAATCGTGGGTTGGTTAGATCAACTAAGTAATTCACATATAACTGAGTAGCTTACATGAGAATCATAAAGGTATGATTAGTTAGCATATGACGATCACCTCAATGTGCTAGGTAGAGTTAAGCTATGTTAAAATTCTGCTTAGTATTGCACTTGGGATGCCGATCTAATATTTCTGATCGCAAAGATCCTACCCACATTCTCGAAATGTTAGGACTATCTAATCACCCGTGCAAGAACGATCTAGTGTCCTCACCCTAAGGATCAGTTGACCAAATGCTAGACTTCCGCAAGGAAACTAGGAACCCTAGGGCCAAAACAACTATCGGCCTAAGTAGGGTTAGGGTTTGGAATGGGTCAAGAGGACTCCCAAGCCCTTATCTTGATCAAATGTATTCTTGATAATAAAATACCATACGAATAAATATATAATCCGCACAAGCTAGGTATTGACACCTATCTCGTGCAACAAGCTGCAACGTCATATGCGCTTGTGTCTAAATCACTAAATCGAACCCCTACACCTTAGACCAAGTTTGGTGAGTTCTAATTGCAAGTTAAATTTCCTATGAATTGAGTAGCCATCCTGCTACAACACTCTTCCTTGGGAGTGATTTGCCAAGCTAGGGTAGTAATGAATTGCCAAGAAAGCAGTTTATCAACCAAGTTAGGGCGACGAGGTTGACGAGGATTTATTGACCTTAATATAAGGAAACCTAAGGTATTGACAATTTTGGTCAACAGGTTATAAACCCTAACCCAAGGAAAGAGGGTAAACAAGCAACTCAGCTTACGAAACCCTTGGGAACTTGCCAAGTCGCGATTGATCCAGGATCGAATGCTGCAAGCATTCAAGGAGAAGGAATTATACCTTAGCAGTTGGCTGTACAAATAGCCACTCGAATGCTTGTGATTGTACACTTAGGTGCACTCTGTGTACTTCTTTGCTCAAGGAACTAATTTAGGAAAAATAACTAATGCTTCAGGTTGAAGGCCTGGAGCCTAGAGGTAGTACCAGTTACCTCCGACTGTTTGCCTGACCCTATCCAAGGGGGTTGTTAGCAGCGCCAAGTATGTGGACCGAACCCGCCACGAGAGGTCTATCCGTGGGTGCTACTTGGAGTAGGAGGACGCTTGGGTGCCAGTCCTGCACAAGAGGCCGACATGACTCGAGATGGGATCTCGAGGCCCACATACTAGTTAACCGGCGGAACTTGAAATAGCAATCCTTGAGGATTGTTGGAATAGCCTTCGGGCACGTTTATTTGATGTATTCCAAAGATAGACAAATAAAAATCAAATATTGAAAAGGAACTTGCTTGACATTGTTTTCTGTGTCAGTACATAAGTTACATGAAGGAACCAATGATTAATTTGGTTAATTAAGGAAGTTGTTTTTGCTTGTCAAACTAAATGTGGTAGGTAATTAGATAACTAAAGAAACCCGATGAAAGTGCGGTGGATGTGACCCTGGGTCCGTCCTGCGAATGAAGATACAAGATGATCCAGAGAACGTGAAATTTCTAGCTACCATATATTTTTATCCGACAAAACTTAATGGTAGAGTGCATCGGGTCCCCAGGAGTCCACCGGTGACATCTTGGCAAAAAATGATGCCTACAAAAGCTCGGCATGCGAATTGACGAAAGGATTCAGCTCTCAGCGAATACATTGACAACCTTGTTTTTATACTTGGTGGTCTTCCATAAGAAATGCTCAGCACGAGGACAATAAATAATCATGAAAATTCAAGCTTTGACCAATTTTGGACCTTTTCGAGTGATACATGTGACATCTAGCTTGGAGAAGGTGGTGCTAATCAAGCGGTCAAAGCTTCTTTACTTGTTTGATCAAATTTGTGGTGGAGCAATGTGTGTGCTTGCTACATTAGGTAACCTTGCTAAAGTTTCAGATCCACTTCTCCTAGAGAAAGAGCTGAAGGGGGAGCACATAATTTTTGAGGCAAAGTAGGAACTTATTTTTTCATCAGAAGCTAGCCCCTCCTCTCCACTAATTAAAAAGCCAAGGAACAATTGAGAGTTCTTGTTGGCTATGGACTTTTTGTATCTGCCATCACTATTAGCCATCCCATGTATTTTTCTTGATTAATATAAGATATTTTACTTTGTCCCTATAAATAAATATTTATTGAATAAATGTGTGGTTCATGTAAGTGTGATGATAATATGTCATAAGTGAATGACACATTCGCATACGTTAACGTAATCCAATTTAATTATGTCAATGCGTAGTACTGTACTTGCAATTGTGCATAAGTAATAACGTGACTCATATCTGTACATATGACTACTTTTGATGTGTTTGTACGTTAAACATAAATTAAGAGTTGTGCGTTTTAAGAAACAAAATAAAACAACTTTACTCAATTATTTGAATTCAGTACACATCGCATGAGATATTATGTATATATAAATAAATATTCAAATATGGAAAAGTATACAAAAAATTTTGACCTTCCAAGATGCTATGGTACTGTAACACTCATTATAAAACCTTGCATCATTAATCTCATAACTTATGGAGGAGTCCCCTTGCCGTGTCGAAGCCGAATGATAAAGTTCATGTCTTTATCTTTGATTGTGACACGCTTTGCATGGATGGCCGCTAGTTGTGTATCATCAAACAAGTCGATGAGAAACTCCTCTACAACTGTTTGTAGGGCCTCCATAGCTGGAGCAGTCCACTGTCCTGCTGGTGGGCCATCCCGCACTCATGCCCAAAATCCTCCCATCCCTTTTAGCTCTCCAAGTCTTGCATGACTTCCCAAACAACCTTATGAAAATATCTTTTCAAGATGAGAAGCTTATATCCACGTTGGATTCTCATTATCTCCTAAAGAACGACAATGCCTAGTTTCCATCTCCTCTTCTTTTGTGGTGGTCATTGTGCTGTTGTGCTGCATTAGAGGAGGCTCCACCTTGTGCTTCAGGTGGCAGGTCTTGGCATGAGGTCTTCCTAGGGTCTAAACAATGATATGCTTGCTTAGTAGTAGGTGCCATTATGCAAGCTCGAGGAGGGCAAGATGGAGAAGAGATAGAGGTTGGGAGTGTGAGAATGGAGGAAGCAAAGAAACCAAGTTGTGAAAATGAGAAGAAAATTGAACTTTTAATCCTTTTAAATTCCAAAACCGGGTTAATGCAGCTTCATACATACTATCCATCGTGTGATCGTAAATCCATAACATTTTATCGGAATGTAATGAAACTTCACATGTGCACTTCCTAGGTGGCCAAGAGCCGAAATTATTTTTTTTGGAAAAAAATGCATGTAGCCCACTGGTCCGAAGTTTTGCATCTAGAGCCACTTTCCTAGGATGTAATATTTCGATGTAATTAAAAGTTAGTTGGTTAAGTTTAAAGTAATTAGTCAATTAATAAGTTAGTAAGATTACATAAGGTAAAAACTAACTAACCTTAATAACTAACAATTTTTATTTAATTGAAATATATATTTAAAAAACCAAGACTCGTAATTTGATATTTTTTCAAATTAACAAGTACCATAGCCACCCTTCACAGAATTTACAACATAAACGAGAGCTAAGAGCTATATTAATCACTAGTATATAATGTGTATAGTATGGATGGTCCAAAAATATTAGGTTTTTTTGCAAAAACTAGCATCTTTTAGATATGTTAGATATTATTTATTGTAAATATCCTAACAAGATATGAAAATTTCTAGAATAGGATGTTATGAAAAAAAAGTAATTTGATAGTTAGTTTTGGAGATTTAATACAAAAAAAGAGGGATTTGTGAAATCGCGTACGCTGCGATCGCAGTTTACAAGTAGTGAACAACACTTTGAACAGGGAGAAAAAGAAGGAGTGACCTAATTGATTTCTAACTAAGTGTCTTAGGGTTTTACCCCCTTTTGAAGGAACCATCAAATTTATGATTTGAGCATCAGATCACTGACTTTTCCAAGATCCCCTTCACAAAGAACTCTTTTTGTCAACCACAACCCCTCTTCTCTAATTCACTATAAATATGAGGCATGGGAGGCACAAGGAAGCACAAGGAGATCCATTGAGACTATGAGAGAGAGGTAGAGAGAAGGATACCCCTCCAAGAGATTGTGAGAAAGAACAAGAGAGAGAGAGAGAGAGAGAGAGAGAGAGAGAGAGAGAGAGAGAGAGAGAGAGAGAGAGAGAGAGAGAAGAGTTACCCCGAGAGGCTGCAAGGGAGAGAGTTAGCTCAATTTTCCCTATTCTTGATCTTCGACTAAGCCATCTTCTCTTACGTTATTCCATCTCAAAATCCATTCCTTCCTTATCTCTTGAATCTACTTACGGATAATGGCCCACAAGCAAAGAATGTCACATGGGGATGGCTATCCTACAACCAGCAACAAAGATTTGGGTGAAGGTATCACTGTCAATCCAAATACGGTACTAGTCGTAAGTAATGTATTTCCAAATTAATAGATGATTGCTTTGATTCTCATATGAGATACCTTAGGCCCCATACTATGATGCATGAGTGTAGATCATCGGAAATGATAAATTTCGTCTCATACATTTGAAAGATGGAGCTTGCAAAGTCCATGTATCAAGGGAAGTTAATTGCACCTAGTTGCATATGGCTTATTCCTTGATAAATCAATTACAAGGGAGAATCGGTCAAGGGTTACGAATGGCATAATCGTAAAAATAATGACATTAAATTGTACATACAACTGTTAAGTAACTTTTACATAGAATCGCTCTTTGATCTCAAGGGAAAGAGCAAATATGCGATGGAAATGTTATCGCAACTATTCTTGCATTGTTTGGGAAGAATACAAATTGGTTTTTTGTTGGTTGATTGAACAACATCCAAAATTATTTTACATTCAAATGGTTGTTGATTTGTTGTTTGGATGATTATTCCAAGTGCTTGTGATTTATGATAAATGCGTGGCGAGGTTCTATGATGACAAGTTGCCATGGAAATAAATAAATATTTTCTTGGATAAATGATATTAGGGTTGAATTCCTTGTTTGTGCTTGATTCTTAACTGGATTAATTAAGAAAGGATAATTTGCACGGGTGGATCATCTCCATGATCACACCACGGATTAACCCGAGGAGGGCACTGCTCGATTCATGGGCCAAAGGTCGAGTGGTGAAAAGGCCAACCATGGGAATGATGTTTCACTCCTAGACAGCTTGCGAGTCAAGTGGAGCTCTGGACATCCCTTGCTAGGTCTAGAATGAAGTTGAAGAACTCCATGGCCCCAACATCTGGGCATGTTGGGAGATCCTATTCTAGATAAAGGATAGGATTTGTGGTGCCATGTGATTTGAAATAGTTACTTCTATTGGGCAAAAGGGATACATAATTTCTCCTTTATGGGCAAGAGACAAAGATTAACTTGAAGATAAGTTAAGGAACTTGTGTGAACTTGTTGCCAATAGATTGCTTGCTCTGTATTCTTGTATGTGCTGTAAATTACACAAACGAACCCCATTTCCTAAAAGGCTTAATTAAGAAAACTAATTTTAAATGTCACCATAAATGTGGTAGGACCTAATTAGATAACTAAAGAATGACTATTGAGGGAAGCGAGTAGGCGAAACCCTCGATGAGTCTGTCGTATAGCACGGTGGTCCTAGAGAACTGGGAAATTGTAAGGATTGAACCCCGGTTCATACCATTTTAGGGGATCGGAATGGGACTATGCCCTACGAGCAAAGAGGTCGAGCAGTGCATCCCTCTCGTTTCCCATTCTCTTTGAGCCAAGTGTGGTATGGGTCAGCTTTGGCGTGGGTATCTTTGTGTAAAGTAGGATGTCTAGGACCCAACGCTAGAATGCTATTAGGAGATCTTGGCCACTAGGAGCCTAGATTTCAGGTTGATACTAGTGGGTTCAGCCACACGAATGTTCTGTTGTGAGGCGGATTTGGAAAACCCTAGGTGGAAAAACCTAGAATATTCCATGGGAGTGCCGGACAATGACGCTTAGATTTGTTTCTCCATGGACCTCTAAAACATTCTTGGACAGCCGATAGGTAGGTACATTACAGTTGGTATCAGAGCAAAACTTCGTAATGATGCATGATTGATTAATGTAAGGTTCGTAGGCATATTCTAAATAGAGTAACCTAAGAGGTATGACTTGATTATCAAGCACCTTCTGCACCCACGAATGCTAATATGCAAGAGAATAAATTTATTCTCAAGTAAATTAAGGCACCTGAGTTTGATGGAGAAGGAATACATGTCGCAGCCAAGACGGAGATATGGATTGAGTCAATGGATGATTATTTCTCTGCTTCCGAAACTATTGCTACCAATCAAGCAATGATAGCCAAACTTAAGTTAGTTGGCTAGACTCGGGTATATCAAATACAATAGCTTGTTGTTTCAAAAGACTGCATACTTATGAGTGATCAGAGTAGTGCAATGAAAGCCTAGATTCCAAAATGATATCCTCGTTTCTCTCAAGATGAGGACATCTCAATTTCTCTAAGTGGAGGAGGATGTAATAGTTCCACGCAATTAAAAGCTAGTTGGCTATTTTAAAAGTAGTTAGTCAATTAATAAGTTAGTAAGATTACTAACTAAAGACTAGCTAAAGTAAAAACTAACTAACTATTTTTATTTAATTAAAAATATATGTTTTAAAAAAACCGAGTCGTAATCCGATATTTTTTCCAAATTAACAAGGACCATAGCTATCCTTTAGACAAGTTACAACTTGAATGAGAGTTACGAGCTATATTAATCACTAGTATTAATATGTATAGTATGGATGCTCCAAAAATATTAGATTTTTGGGTAAAAACTAGTATATTTTAGATATTAATTATTGTAAATATTATAAAAAGATATGGAAATTTCTAGAGCAGGATGCCATAAAAAAGCAAGTGATTTCTAGCTAGTTTTGGAGATTTAATACAAAAAAATAGAGCTTTGCGAAATCGTGTGCGCCACGATCACAGTCTACAAGTAGTGAACAACACTTCGAACACGGAGAAAAGGAAGGAGTGATCTAAAAGATTTCTAACTAAGTGTCTTAGGGTTTTACTCCCCCTTTCGGAGCTAATGGAAGCATCAGATTTATGATTTGAGCATCAGATCACTGACTTCTCCAAGATCCCGTCCACAAAGAACTCTTTTTCTCGGCCACAACCCCTCTTCTCTAATTCACTATAAATATGAGGCATGGGGGGCACAAGGTAGAGAGAAGGATACCCCTCTGTAATATTCTTATTAAATAAATAAATATATATATATTATAAAGGCTAGGTGAAGTCTCATGGAAGTGACAATGTTACATTGGGATGGGTTACTCCAATACACTCGCCACCGAGCCCAATTGAGACATAGCTTAGCAAAACCCCGTATTTCTCATGGGAACCTCCTCTTGGGGGGAGGATAAGGGATAAATATTGATTTAATGAAAATTTTTATAGTAACTTTCCCCATCTGAAGCATGGCTGAGGGAAGGGAATGGTACTAAAATGGGAGAGTGAATGAGGTGGAGGGGAGAGTCTACATGCGGCCAAACATGTGGGGGGAAGGGAAGGCCTTATCCCTTCCTATAAATACCCCCTCTAAGGGGTGAGACGGAAAGAGGGTCGTGGTGAAAGGCTGGTGGATCCATCTCACTGAGTGGAGGCATCCACGCACGCAGGGACAAGGAAGAACACCGCGGGCCGTGTCGTGAGTGGAAGGCCAAGAGGAGGACCGAACGTGGGCTGCCGTCGCCGCTGATGCCTAGAGCTGCTGCTGGCACGAAGAGCCACCAGATGCACCGTTGAGGTCACATCCGCCTAGCCACGTTGGACGTCATCATCCCATCTCCTCTCCCTACCATGACTATAACTAGAAGCTTTAGAAGCTTCTAGTAACTTCTAAAGGCCTCCTCCCAAGCCCCCTTTCTTGTGGTGCATTAACCCCTTTTCCGCGGTAGACTTAAACCTTTTCCAGGGTGCATTAAAGCCAAGTCCCTTAAAATTCACCTTACTCTAGGAAGAGAAAACCCTTAATCCTCGTGCCTAAAACCATAAGTCCCATCTTGTGTTTGACCCCGTGTTTTACCCTCATATTTTCTTTTTCTTTTGTACACTCCTAAGCCCTTTCTAAACCCGGTACACGCCTTTTTCCCCAACTATAAACCCTTGTGTTATTTTTCAACTTTTCCTTTGGGTTTGAAAAATTCCCAAATCCAACCATTCCATTGCCAAAAATATCCTAAGGGCTTTCATAGATGTTTGTGAAGCCACGCTCACACATAATTTTTCCACTGTGATTATATCCTATAGATCCTTTATCCCTTAAGCTTACAAACCTTTATCTCTCCGAAGAAGCTAGGATTTTAGAGGTCTTATTATCCCTTCTGGTGGTCAACTTTTTGAACGACTTCTTGCCTCAAAAGAGAGATGGTGGAAATCCGGAAGAAAGAGTAAAAGCTGCCTTCACAATCGAACTGTGATGCCGCCTAAGAAAGTCCAAGGAGTAGCTGCGGGAGGATCATCTCTTGGTATCCATGTGAATATCTCACCAAAAAACAAGGTTTTTTTTTTCTTCTCGATCTTAAATGGTTTTAATTCAATCAGGCAAAGAGAAATTGTTAGGGATAGGATATTTTTTTTTGAGTTATTTACAATGAAGGAGTTTAGTTTAATTGAACAAATGATAATGTACAGAACATAGTTTCCTTCGAATAGCATCTTGCATTATAACGAATCACGAGCAAGATTATCTACTTACTATAGTAGTATATTTCAGTTAAATCCTGAAGGTATAAAAATTGTATCTTGCACCATTAACCCTATTCCTTTAGCAACGATTCATCATGAAATTCATGAGAGGTTTTTTTTTCGTTACTCAAATTACTAGGAAGTTATCATTGCTAATTGCATATCTTAGCAAGGAAAATATTGTTATTTGGCATGAGTTTTGTTTGCAAGGAAAAAGGAAGATTAAATTGAATTCACCGACTGAAAAATTAATTTTCACAAGGATAACAAATTGTGACGAGGTGATCAATATTACCTTCCAAAAGATAACTAAACCAATCTAAACTTAGAAATACCATGCTGAAGATAAAAATACGCCTCGGAAATGATTTAAAGACCAAAGAAATGTTTATACCTTAAGCACTTGACTACTTTCCCTGATTGTAGGGTCAATAAATTCATAAAGATAAAAGAGCTAGGGTTTGTTCCTGAGGTTCTTAAAAAGAGACCCTAGATCCAACATACATCAACTTAAAAAAGCTAAAACGGATTATTTCATCGCAGGACTTGCACAACAAGTACGAAGTCGTATATTCTTGTGATTGAGTCACAAGAAGAAAGGGTAAATACCCTCAACAAGGATGGTAGAACCTTATGCAAGTTATCTTGCAAAAGGATGTATTCTTGGATATCCTTCTAAATAAGGAAAGTTATAAACTGGAAACTAAAGTACCCAATGAAATTAGGGTTGACCAAGTTGGGCTAATAAGGTACACCCTAACCCAGAATATAAAGGATCTTGCCAAGTTGCAAGACACTTTTGAACGAGTGTTGATACATTCAAAAGGAAAGAATAATTCCTTAGCAGTTTGCCAAACAACAAGGTCGATTAATGGAAATGTTTGTGCTTGCTAGAGATTTTAGAGTATTGTTTGATTTAGAATTACAAATTAAATGAATACCTATACTTCAGGTTGAAATCGTGAAGGGAGAGGCAGTTCAGTTACCCCCGACTGCCTACCTAACCCTAACCAAGGGGGTTGTTGACCTAACCCTAATCCTATCCCTAGGAGATTGCAAGAAGCTAAGTCCAAGGTATTGTGGGCCGTACAAAGTCCTCAAATGCCTAGGATCCAATGCTTATAGATTACAACTCCTTGAGAACCTAAAGGTTCACAATGTATTCCATATCATCCTATTAAAAAAATATGTACCCAACCCTAACCATGTACTTGATGACCAACAAATTGTAATGCCTAGTCAAGGAATCCTTGAACTAAGGCCGGATAGGATCTTAGATGTTAGGGAGAGACAGTTAAGATCCAAAACCTTGAGAGAATATCTCGTCCAGTGGAAAGATTATCCCGAGGAGGATGCCACTTGGGTAGATGAAGGCGCTCTCAACCATCAATATCCCTAGTTTATCTCGAGATGAGGACATCTCGATTCCTCTAAGGGGGAGAGAATGTAATATTCTTGTTATATATATATATATATATATATATATATATATATATATTATAAAGGCCAGGTGAAGTCTCGAGAAAGTGACAATGTTACATTGGGATGGGTTAATCCAATACACTCGCCACCGAGCCCAATTGAGACATAGCTTAGCAAAACCCCGCATTTCTCATGGGAACCTCCTCTTGGGGGGAGGATAAGGGATAAATATTGATTTAATGCAAATTTTTTTAGTACCTTCCCCCACCCGAATCGTGGCTGAGGGAAGGGAATGGTACTAAAATGGGAGAGTGAATGAGGTGGAGGGGAGAGTCTACATGCGGCCAAACACGTGGGGGGAAGGGAAGGCCTTATCCCTTCCTATAAATACCCCCTCTAAGGGGTGAGAAGGAAAGAGGGTCGTGGTGAAAGGCTGGTGGATCGATCGCTGAGTGGATGCATCCACGCAGGCAGGGACAAGGAGGAACTCCGCGGGCCGTGTCGTGAGTGGAAGGCCGAGAGGAGGACCGAACGTGGGCTCCCGTCGCCCCCGATGATGCCTAGAGCTGCCGTTGGCACGAAGAGCCGCCACATGTGCCGTTGAGGTCACGTCCGCCTGGCCACGTTGGATGTCATCATCCCATCTCCTCTCCCTGCCACAACTGTAACCAAAAGCTTTAGAAGCTTCTAGAAACTTCTAAAGGCCTCCTTCCAAGCCCCCTTTCCCGTGGTGCATTAACCCCTTTTCCGGGGTAGACTTAAACCTTTTTCGGGGTGCATTAAAGCCAAGTCCCTTAAAAATCACCTTACTCTAGGAAGAGAAAACCCTTAATCCCCGTGCCTAAAACCATAAGTCCCGTCTTGTGTTTGACCCCGTGTTTTACCCTCATATTTTCTTTTTCTTTTGTACACTCCTAAGCCCTTTCTAGACCCCGTACACCCCTTTTTCCCCAACTATAAACCCTTATGTTATTTTTCAACTTTTCCTTTGGGCTTGAAAAACTCCCAAATCCTTCCATTCCATTGCCAAATATATCCCAAGGGCTTTCATAGATGTTTGTGAAGCCACGCTCACACATAACTTTTCCACCGTGATTATATCCTATAGACCCTTTATCCCTTAAGCTTACAAACCTTTATCTCTCCGAAGAAGCTAGGATTTTAGAGGTCTTATTATCCCTTCTGGTGGTCAACTTTTTAAACGACTTCTTGCCTCGAAAGAGAGACGGTGGAAATCCGGAAGAAAGAGTAAAAGCTGCCTTCACGATCGAACTGCGATGCTGCCTAAGAAAGTCCAAGGAGTAGCTGCGGGAGGATCATCTCCTGGTATCCATGTGGATATCTCACCGAAAAACCAGATTTTTTTCCTTCTCGTTTTTAAATTGGTTTTAATTCAATCAGGCAAATAGAAATTGTTAGGGATAGGATATATTTTTCCGAGTTATTTACAATGAAGGAGTTTAGTTTAATTGAACAAATGATAATGTACAGAACATAGTTTCCTTCGAATAGCATCTTGCATTATAACGAATCACGAGCAAGATTATCTACTTACTATAGTAGTATATTTCAGTTAAATCCTGAAGGTATAAAAATTGTATCTTGCACCATTAACCCTATTCCTTTAGCAACGATTCATCATGAAATTCATGAGAGGTTTTTTTTTTCGTTACTCAAATTACTAGGAAGTTATCATTGCTAATTACATATCTTAGCAAGGAAAAGATTGTTATTTGGCATGAGTTTCGTTTGCAAGGAAAAATGAAGATTAAATTGAATTCATCGACTGAAAAATCAATTGTCACAAGGATAACAAATCGTGATGAGGTGATCAATATTACCTTCCAAAAGATAACTAAACCAATCTAAACTTAGAAATACCATGCTGAAGAGAAAAATACGCCTCGGAAATGATTTAAAGACCAAAGAAATGTTTATACCTTAAGCACTTGACTACTTTCCCTGATTGTAGGGTCAATAAATTCATAAAGATAAAAGAGCTAGGGTTTGTTCCTGAGGTTCTTAAAAAGAGACCCTAGATCCAACATACATCAACTTAAAAAAGCTAAAACGGATTATTTCATCGCAGGACTTGCACAACAAGTACGAAGTCGTATATTCTTGTGATTGAGTCACAAGAAGAAAGGGTAAATACCCTCAACAAGGATGGTAGAACCTTATGCAAGTTATCTTGCAAAAGGATGTATTCTTGGATATCCTTCTAAATAAGGAAAGTTATAAACTGGAAACTAAAGTACCCAATGAAATTAGGGTTGACCAAGTTGGGCTAATAAGGTACACCCTAACCCAGAATATAAAGGATCTTGCCAAGTTGCAAGACACTTTTGAACGAGTGTTGATACATTCAAAAGGAAAGAATAATTCCTTAGCAGTTTGCCAAACAACAAGGTCGATTAATGGAAATGTTTGTGCTTGCTAGAGATTTTAGAGTATTGTTTGATTTAGAATTACAAATTAAATGAATACCTATACTTCAGGTTGAAATCGTGAAGGGAGAGGCAGTTCAGTTACCCCCGACTGCCTACCTAACCCTAACCAAGGGGGTTGTTGACCTAACCCTAATCCTATCCCTAGGAGATTGCAAGAAGCTAAGTCCAAGGTATTGTGGGCCGTACAAAGTCCTCAAATGCCTAGGATCCAATGCTTATAGATTACAACTCCTTGAGAACCTAAAGGTTCACAATGTATTCCATATCATCCTATTAAAAAAATATGTACCCAACCCTAACCATGTACTTGATGACCAACAAATTGTAATGCCTAGTCAAGGAATCCTTGAACTAAGGCCGGATAGGATCTTAGATGTTAGGGAGAGACAGTTAAGATCCAAAACCTTGAGAGAATATCTCGTCCAGTGGAAAGATTATCCCGAGGAGGATGCCACTTGGGTAGATGAAGGCGCTCTCAACCATCAATATCCCTAGTTTATCTCGAGATGAGGACATCTCGATTCCTCTAAGGGGGAGAGAATGTAATATTCTTGTTATATATATATATATATATATATATATATATATATATATTATAAAGGCCAGGTGAAGTCTCGAGAAAGTGACAATGTTACATTGGGATGGGTTAATCCAATACACTCGCCACCGAGCCCAATTGAGACATAGCTTAGCAAAACCCCGCATTTCTCATGGGAACCTCCTCTTGGGGGGAGGATAAGGGATAAATATTGATTTAATGCAAATTTTTTTAGTACCTTCCCCCACCCGAATCGTGGCTGAGGGAAGGGAATGGTACTAAAATGGGAGAGTGAATGAGGTGGAGGGGAGAGTCTACATGCGGCCAAACACGTGGGGGGAAGGGAAGGCCTTATCCCTTCCTATAAATACCCCCTCTAAGGGGTGAGAAGGAAAGAGGGTCGTGGTGAAAGGCTGGTGGATCGATCGCTGAGTGGATGCATCCACGCAGGCAGGGACAAGGAGGAACTCCGCGGGCCGTGTCGTGAGTGGAAGGCCGAGAGGAGGACCGAACGTGGGCTCCCGTCGCCCCCGATGATGCCTAGAGCTGCCGTTGGCACGAAGAGCCGCCACATGTGCCGTTGAGGTCACGTCCGCCTGGCCACGTTGGATGTCATCATCCCATCTCCTCTCCCTGCCACAACTGTAACCAAAAGCTTTAGAAGCTTCTAGAAACTTCTAAAGGCCTCCTTCCAAGCCCCCTTTCCCGTGGTGCATTAACCCCTTTTCCGGGGTAGACTTAAACCTTTTTCGGGGTGCATTAAAGCCAAGTCCCTTAAAAATCACCTTACTCTAGGAAGAGAAAACCCTTAATCCCCGTGCCTAAAACCATAAGTCCCGTCTTGTGTTTGACCCCGTGTTTTACCCTCATATTTTCTTTTTCTTTTGTACACTCCTAAGCCCTTTCTAGACCCCGTACACCCCTTTTTCCCCAACTATAAACCCTTATGTTATTTTTCAACTTTTCCTTTGGGCTTGAAAAACTCCCAAATCCTTCCATTCCATTGCCAAATATATCCCAAGGGCTTTCATAGATGTTTGTGAAGCCACGCTCACACATAACTTTTCCACCGTGATTATATCCTATAGACCCTTTATCCCTTAAGCTTACAAACCTTTATCTCTCCGAAGAAGCTAGGATTTTAGAGGTCTTATTATCCCTTCTGGTGGTCAACTTTTTAAACGACTTCTTGCCTCGAAAGAGAGACGGTGGAAATCCGGAAGAAAGAGTAAAAGCTGCCTTCACGATCGAACTGCGATGCTGCCTAAGAAAGTCCAAGGAGTAGCTGCGGGAGGATCATCTCCTGGTATCCATGTGGATATCTCACCGAAAAACCAGATTTTTTTCCTTCTCGTTTTTAAATTGGTTTTAATTCAATCAGGCAAATAGAAATTGTTAGGGATAGGATATATTTTTCCGAGTTATTTACAATGAAGGAGTTTAGTTTAATTGAACAAATGATAATGTACAGAACATAGTTTCCTTCGAATAGCATCTTGCATTATAACGAATCACGAGCAAGATTATCTACTTACTATAGTAGTATATTTCAGTTAAATCCTGAAGGTATAAAAATTGTATCTTGCACCATTAACCCTATTCCTTTAGCAACGATTCATCATGAAATTCATGAGAGGTTTTTTTTTTCGTTACTCAAATTACTAGGAAGTTATCATTGCTAATTACATATCTTAGCAAGGAAAAGATTGTTATTTGGCATGAGTTTCGTTTGCAAGGAAAAATGAAGATTAAATTGAATTCATCGACTGAAAAATCAATTGTCACAAGGATAACAAATCGTGATGAGGTGATCAATATTACCTTCCAAAAGATAACTAAACCAATCTAAACTTAGAAATACCATGCTGAAGAGAAAAATACACCTCGAAAATTATTTAAAGACCAAAGAAATGTTTATACCTTAAGCACTTGACTACTTTCCCTGATTGTAGGGTCAATAAATTCATAAAGATAAAAGAGCTAGGGTTTGTTCCTGAGGTTCTTAAAAAGAGACCCTAGATCCAACATACATCAACTTAAAAAAGCTAAAACGGATTATTTCATCGCAGGACTTGCGCAGCAAGTACGAAGTCATATAGTCTTGTGATTGAGTCACAAGAAGAAAGGGTAAATACCCTCAACAAGGATGGCAGAACCTTATGCAAGTTATCTTGCAAAAGGATGTATTCTTGGATATCCTTCTAAATAAGGAAAGTTATAAACTGGAAACTAAAGTACCCAATGAAATTAGGGTTGACCAAGTTGGGCTAATAAGGTATGCCCTAACCCAGAATATAAAGGATCTTGCCAAGTTGCAAGACACTTTGGAACGAGTGTTGATACATTCAAAAGGAAAGAATAATTCCTTAGCAGTTTGCCAAACAACAAGGTCGATTAATGGAAATGTTTGTGCTTGCTAGAGATTTTAGAGTATTGTTTGATTTATGAATTACAAATTAAATGAATACCTATACTTCAGGTTGAAATCCTGAAGGGAGAGGTGGTTCAGTTACCCCCGACTGCCTACCTAACCCTAACCAAGGGGGTTGTTGACCACGTCGAGAACGTGGACCGAACCCGCCGCGAGAGGTCTTTCCGTGAGTTCTACTTGGAGCAGGAGGATGCTTGGGTGCTAGGGGGGACTCTGGCCGTAAATCCCTCGCCTTCTGGGTTTTGCACAAGAAGCTAATGTGACTCAGGATTGGATCTCGAGGCCCGCATACTAGTCTACGGGCAGAAGCTTGGAATAGTGATCCCTCTGGATTACTGGATAGCCTTCGAGCGGATTATGGACAAGCCTACGGGTGGAACTCCTTGTATTTCAAAGATAAAATGGTAAAATGTTAATAAAGAACTTGTTTGATATTGTTTTTTATGTCACGTGATAAGATTACGTGAAGGAACCAGTGATTAACAGAATTAATTAAAGAAGCTGATTGTTATATGTCAAATTAATGTGTTAGATAATTACATAACTAAAACAAATCGAGGAGAGTGCGGAGGATGGGCCATGGGTCCGTCCTACGGTTAAGTGGTCCCGGTTAGCTGGGAACTTTTCTCAAAATCTCGAAGAACAGCGGGATGATCGTCAAAGAAAACAAATAACGAAAGCGATGACCTAGAGTTATGTCTTTACCGATTTACGCTTTTTTAGGGGAACGGAATGGGACTATGCCTTATGGCAGAGAGGTTGAGCTTTGCATCCCTCTCGTTTTCCATTCTCCTTGAACCAAGTGCAGTGTAAATCTGCTTCGGATCTGGCGTTTCTACGTAAAGCAGTACACTTAGGTCTGACACTAGTTGCTGTTAGATAATGATCAATCAGGATAACCCTAATTCCGGTCGATCCTAAGTGGGAATGGCCAGGATACTTTCGCTATGTGGCAGACACGGAAAGACCTAGATCGCAAATCCCGTAACATTCCATGGGAGTGCCGGGTGGAGCTTTCTAGACATACTTTTCGATGGACTGCTAAGACGTGTCCCGGATGGTTCTAGTGGACACGTTACACCCTCCAAGAGATTGTGAGAAAGAGCCAAAGAGAGAGAGAGAGAGAGAGAGAGAGAGAGAGAAGAGTTACCCCGAGAGGCTGCAAGGGAGAGAGTTAGCTCAATTTTCCCTATTCTTGATCTTCCACTAAGCCATCTTCTCTTACGTTATTCTATCTCAAAATCCATTCCTTCCTTATCTCTCCAATCTACTTGCAGATAATGGCCCCCAAGAAAAGAATGTTGCATGGGGATGGCTATCATACAACCAGCAACAAAGCTATCCAACTATGGTATTGGTCGTAAGTTATGTATTTCCAAATTGATAGATGATTGCTTTGATTCTCATATGAGATACGTTAGGCCCCATACTATGATGCATGAGTATTGATCATCAGAAAGGATAAATTTCATCTCATACATTTGAAAGATGGAGCTTGCAAAGTGCAGGTATCAAGGGAAGTTAATTGCACCTAGTTGCATATGGCTTATTCCTTGATAAATCAATTACAAGGGAGAATCGATCAAGAGTTATGAATGGCATAATCGTAAAAATAATGACATTAAAAATTGCATATACAAGTGTTAAGTAAATTTTACATAGAATCACTCTTTGATCCCAAGGGAGAGAGCAAATATGCGACGGAAATGTTATTGCGACTATTTTTGCATTGTTTGGAAAGAATATAATTGGTTTTTTGTTGGTTGATTGAACAACATCCAAAACGATTTTACATTCAATTGGTTATTGGTTTGTTGTTTGGATGATTATTCCAAGTGCTTGTGATTTATGGTAAATGCATGGCGAGGGTTTGTGATGACAAGTTGCCATGGGAATAAAGGAATGTTTTCTTGGAAAAATGATATTAGGGTTGAATTCCTTGTTTGTGCTTGATTCTTAATTGGATTAATTAAGTTAGGATATTTTGCAATGGTGAATCACCTCCATGATCACACCACTAATTAATCTCACGAGAGCACTGCTTGATTCATGGGCCAAAGGTCGAGTGGTGAAAAGGCCAACCACGGGAATGTTGTTTCGCTCATAGATAGCTTGCGGTTCAAGAAGAGATATGGACACCCCTTGCTAGGTCTAGAATGGAGTTGAAGACCTTCGTGGCCCCCAATATCTAGGCATGTTGGTAGATCCTATTCCACATAAATGATAGAATTTGTGGTGCCATGTGATTTGGACCAGTTACTTCTGCTGGGCAGAAGGGATACATAATTTCTCCTGTAGATTAACTTAAAGATAAGTTAAGGAACTGGTTTGAACTTGTTATCAATAGATTTCTTGCTCTGTACTCATGTCTGTGCTATGAATTATGTGAGCAAACCCCGTTCCCTAAAAAGTTTAATTGAGAAAGTTGATTTTAAATGTCACCATAAATGTGATAGGATCTAGTTAGATAACTAAATAACACCCATTGAGGGAAGCGGGTGGACGGAACCCCCGATGGGTCCATCCTACAGTAGGGTAGTCCTGGAGAACTAGGAGGCTTCTCACAAGTTTTTATCGATGACCAACCCTTAGAAATTATTAGGATAGAACCCCGATTCATGCCATTTTATGTGACCACAATGGGACTATACCCTATATGGGTAGAGAGGTTGAGCAGTGCATTCCTCTCGTTTCCCATTCTCTTTGAACCAAGTACGGTATGGGTCAGCTTCGGCTTGGGTATTTCTGTGTAAAGTAGGATGTCCATGACCCAACGATAGAATGCTGTCAGGAAACCTTGGCGAGTAGGAGCCAAGATTTCAGGTCAATCCTAGTGGGTTCCACGAACATTCCGTTGTGAGGTGGATTCAAAAAACCCCTGATGGCAAACCTTGAAACATTCCATGCGAGTGCTGGGCAGGGACGCTTAGATTATTTTCTCGATGGACTGCTAAAATGTGCTTGGACTAGGTGGCTAGGCACATTACAATCCTGAAAAGTGGCTCTAGACACCAGAGTTTGGACCAAGGGTCTGTAGGCATTTTGTTTCCCAAAAAGAAAAGGGCTCTTGGCTACCTAAGGAGTATGCATGTGAATTTTTGTCGCATTCCAATAAAGTTTAGTATTTTAAAAAATATCCCACACCAAAATTATAGATGGATTGATAATTGAGAAATCAATACCATGACTACTGGCCCTTAGAAACTTTGCACCACATAAACTATACAAAGGCATTAGGAGTAAAGTCTGCAACAAGAAATTGAAAATTTTTGCATGTTTTTGCTATTGAAATTGATAGTGCTAGTAAAAATTGTAAGTAAGAATTGAAAATACAGCAAAGATGCATGGTCAAAGTTGAGAGTGAAGGAAAAGAGAAAAAAAATTAATTCATATTTTAAGTGCGTGTACAATAGTTTTGCACTAGGACATAGTCATATGTCCAATGCATAAGGAGAACACTATGCCAAAAAATATAACATTACAAACTCTGTTCAGTTCATTGGAATTAATGCATCCTTCAGTGCTTCAAGATTTCTTACAAGTTGGAAGTCCTTGGGAGTTACAGTGATGCACTTCGCATATATTGCACAACTCTGAGCACTAATCATCAAGTCAACTGAAAAGGCCTCTACAGCACACTCTAGAGCATGAAGACATTCTTTTGTGAAGGGATCAGGTCTATTTTGACCTTGTGCCAAAAACCACCTCTTGCTTTTTGTGCGGTAGAGGTCTTGCACAATCTCGCAAATAAGTCTTGAGAAGCTCGCCTTCAGAATGATGAGATCAAAAGAGAGTTGATACCTCTTAATTTCTCTCAGGGCCACTAGACCTAGCTTGCCCTTGCATTTCTTGTGGGAATGCTGAGGAGGACCCTTGTGAGCACGGCTTGAGGAACATGGGTTAGATTGAGAAGGGGGTGCATCTAAGCTAATAGATGCTCCAAGGGGCTGAACATGATATGGGGCTTTGAGCGGAAGCCTATTTGCAACTACCTTAGACCTAGCCATCTTTCCTTCATAAGAGATATGAGAACTCAATGAATAAGATAGAAAGTGAACACATAGATGCACACTCTCTCTTTCTCTCTTAAACTATGAATTGCATTCACACTGAACGCATTGTTCATCTTACTACCTTACTCTCTTCAAACCCATTTGGTGCCTTATCAAAGCCTTGTTTCTAGCCACTTGGCATGGTTTTCTTTGGCACTTAAGGCTTCATAACATACTCTTTTAGTGACATGACGTGATTCCATCATGTTTGCAGCCGATTCATCATCACTTTCATTTTCTTTCTCTTGTGAGAGTTTAGCTTCTTCCGCTACTATATTCCTATACCACCAAGATAGCAATTGGATCATTGGATTGCTACCATTCAACCTTCCACCATGATCGGTTTTTTTTTCTATGCTCCATGCGCTATTCAATGTGAATTTTCCATCCCTTGTGTGGACCAAAATCTGATTCTTCCTTTTTTGTAAACTATGGCCCATGTGTCTCAATGATATTCTACAAAGACATATATCACACATGAGTAAAACTATGCTCAATAGTTTATACAATTCATACAATTTTAGAATATTAACCATGTAATGTGTGATAGAGCTTTTGCCCCATGCTTCCACCATGTTTTCGTAGAAGCTATGCATAGCATCGATAAATTCTTGCTTATCTTCATTGTTAAACACCATCTTGTAAAGTAAGGGAGCCAATTTGTTAAGACTTATTCAAACCTTAGCTTTGGCCAACCTTGTTTTTCCTCCATTACTTCAATCAGGAAGTGCAAAATATAAAATTTTCAACCCATCACAGTTCTATGGCCTACAAACCATGACATTCCCTTCCTCATTGATGGGTGCTGAGAGAAACTTCCTAGCCTTTGCTCCTCCAAAGCAAGTCTTTTTTATCAAGTTACTAGATTTTCATGATGTATTCTCATCTTTTTCAATAGTTAGTTGATGCTTAAGTAGCCCAATTTTTGATAGCACTCGCTCCACATTCCTACACATTATAATGGCTTCTTTTTTTGGTTTCATCCTATAAGTAAAGAAAATGTATTCATATACAAGTTTCTCCATGATTCTGAAAAAAACATGCAATGAACAAATGTGAATATGATCCAATGGAATGTTGAAGATGGGCTTCCAACTGGAATCTTCTCTATTATGTATCGGTGAAACACTTATCACCCTTTACCAATTCTTCTTTCAGTCCTTTCCTTCCATCCTCTCTATCAAGAAATATAGGTATGGATTCTTTATAGTTGCACCATGGGAGATTCCACACATTCACTTTAAAGTTTTCAAGTCTCCTACAAGATGCCATTCAACCAAGTATTGACCATACCATTTAGCCGAGAGCATCTCACTATGTTCCTGACAATTGATGATGCTTGGAATGTTTGTGTGCATAAAGAACAACTGCATGTCAAGAATCGCGTGGTGGGGGGATAGAATGCACAAGGAGAAGCTTACTCAAGAGACAAGAAGAGAGATGGAAGCCAAAATGTTTTCTTGCTGGTTTCTTCTTCTTCTTCCACACACTTTACAATGTACACAAAGTATAGATAAGATACAACATAAGGAAAGTGGCCTACTAAGTCAAATAATGCATAACCGACTACACTAGTTGACTGGCGCTATAACTATGCCAGCTGTAAATAGGTGTAACAATCTGAATATAATAAGTAATGAGTCAATGGCCATGTGAGAGTCATAATGACTATCGATGTGCTAACTGTAGACGTGTGGACCCATCTAACCAGGCGGTCCATCATCAATGTTCGCATGTGTTGAGCTTGTCATCTCAACACTCCCTCTCAAGCTCAATTGCATCTCTGCAACTCCAAGTAAGCTTCGAAACTTTTGAAGCTTCTCTGTACCCAATGCCTTCGTGAAGTTGCCAGCTATCTGATCCTGTGTGCTGATATACACCAAGTCAATCTCACCTGCTAGTACCTTCTCTCTCACAAAGTGTTAGTGTACCTCAATATGTTTTGTCCTGGCATGGAACAGAGGGTTCCTAGCCAACTGTATACTGCTCATGTTGTCAAATAAAGGACAACTGGACCTTCCACCTGCACATCTAAATCAGCCAATAACTTTTGTAGACATACTACCTCACATGTTGCTACATTAGCACCTCTATACTCAGCCTCTGTACTCGACAAAGCAACTGTAGGTTTCTTTTTGTTGCTCCAAGTAACTAGTGCACTACCAAGAGAGAACATGTATCCGCTAGTAGATCTTCTATCAGACATACTACCAGCCCAATCTGTATCTGTTTATCCAAACACCTGTACATCTGTACCTGCCTCATAGAAAAGTCCATAATGTAATGTGGACTTCACATATCTCAATATGCATCTGACTGCATCCAAAAGTGGCTTTCTAGGTACTTGCACAAACTGACTCACAAGACCAACAGCGTAGCTCAAGTCTGGCCTTGTAATGGTCATGTAGATCAAACTCCCCACTATCCTCCTGAACATAGTAGGGTCTTCTATCTCATCCCTAACATCAGTACTCAACTTTAAATTCTGCTCCAATGGGACTAAAAGTGGTTTGCATGCTATCATACCATACTTGGACAACATATCCAAGCCATACTGTCTTTGGGACAGCCATATACCATCATCACATCTGATCACCTCAATGCCAAGGAAGTATCTTAGCTCACCTAAATCCTTCATCTCAAACTTCTTCTTCAAAAATTCCTTGACTTTAGCAATCCCACTATCACTATCACCTGTAATAATCAAGTCATCCACATAAATGACTATGATGACCAAACTTGCATCTCCCTTTCTCACATAAATTGAGTGATCAGCATCAGAAACATAAAAGCCAATATTGACAATATACTCTCTGATCTTGTCAGACCATGCTCTAGGTGCTTGCTTGAGCCCATAGAGCGCCTTCTTCAACCTGCACACATACGTGGGATGCTCTAAATCTTCATAACCTACTGGCTGATCTATATAGACTTCTTCCTGCAAATCACCATGCAAGAAGGCATTCTTCACATCCATTTGCTGCAACCTCCAACCTTTGGCTGCTACCAAAGCAATCACACATCTGACAGTTTCTATCCTAGCAACTGGACTGAAGGTTTCATCATAATCTATGCCATATGTCTGGGCATAGCCTTTTGCAACCAGCCTAGCTTTGTACCTACTAATAGAACCATCTGCATTGTGTTTAATCCTATAAACCCACTTACATCTGATAGCTTTCTTGCCCTTCAGCAATGATACTAGATCCCAAGTCTTATTGGCCTCTAATGCAGGCATCTCCTCATCCATTGTTGCATCCCAATGAGTATGACCAACAGCCTCCTCAAAACATGTGGGCTCAACATCCTCAACTAGTTTCACCATATAAGCATAATGGTGAGCTGCATAACCTTCAAAACCAAATCTTTTAACAGGGTATATGACCCTGCTAGATCTGCATACCACCGGATCACTCAATGGAGCCTCTACATTACTATGAGCTCTCTTTACACCTAGTGTCTTGACAGAATGAATACCAAGCTCATCATCCAAGCCCTCTGAGCCACTGGAGTCTCCATCAAGAAGTGCATCAATGCCATCTGACACTTTATTCTTTCCTTTGTCTTTACCTGTAAGTAGTGCTACTAGATGCACCCGAAGATGTAGAGCTACTCCTTAGTCTCCTAGACCAAGGACTACCAGATGATGTCTCTGGTCCACTAAGAGTCCATGATTCTTGCTTTTCAGCCTGCACATGAGTGTCATGATCATCATCATCATCCAATGCATCACCACTAGATGCATACCAACTACTCATTTAATCAAAGATGGCATCCCTACTCACTTTGAACTTACATGTGATAGGGTTATAACAACGATACCCTTTTTGCTCTAAAGAGTATCCAATAAAGACACATTTTTCTGCCTTTGGATCAAGCTTCTTTCGTAGCTCATCTGGCACATGAACATATGTAACACAGCCAAATACCTTCAAGTGCGATACATCAGGCTTCTTGCCAGTAAAGCATTCTTTAGGAGTCATCCCATGAACTGCAGCTGTGGGAGTTCTATTCATAATATAAACAGTAGTATGAACAACTTCATACAAAAAATGCTTAGGCATATTCTTTTCAGCCATCAAGGTGCGTGCAACTTCTGCAATATGCCTGTTTTTCCTTTCTATAACCCCATTTTGCTATGGGGTATATCTACATGTGAACTGTCTCTTTATTCCATGAGACCTCAGAAAATCACTGAACTCATTCAAGAGGTACTCTCCCCCTCCATCTGACCTCAAGCACTTTACTTTCAAGCATGTTTCTCTTTCAAGTGCAACCTTGAAAGTTCTAAAGTGCTCAAACGCTTCACTCTTTTCCTTCATAAAATATACCCACATTTTTCTAGAACAATCATCAATGAATGTGACAAAGTATGAATTGCCTCCAAGAGATACATTTTGTGTAGGCTCCCAAATGTCTGTATGCACAACATCAAGGATATTTCTGCTTACATCTTTGTCATGCGAAAAGGGTTGCCTTGCATGCTTACCAAACTGACATGCTTCGCATACCTTATGAAATTCTGCAACTCTAAATGTAGGCAAACCTGTAACCAACCCTTTGGATTGCATTAATTTCAACCTTTGTACATTTGCATGTCCAATGCGTTTGTGCCAAATTTCAATATCTGCAACAACACCTTTTCCTTTAACATACATGGCAGCATTCATAGTAGGAATTCCAGCATGCGGAGGAAACATACGTCCAACTCTACTTCCCTTTGCAACTAACCTGCACTTGTCATTGAAGTCTTCTACAAAGCAGCCCTTTGCACTAAATCTGACTTGCAACCCTTGCTCTACCATCTGATCGACTAACACCAAGTTCTTTGTAATAGATGGCACATGTAATACATCTGAAAGACTCTTTGTCTTACCATCATGCAAGGACAAATGAACTTTTCCAATGTGTGAAATTGGGTGGTATGAATCATCACACGTCTGCACATAACCTGCATTTTGCAAATCGTGCATCTCTCCAAACCATTTTGCATGGCTGGTCATATGATTGGATGCACCTGAATCAACATATCAAACATCATCATGTGTTCCCTTTCCTGTAACAGCATTCAACATATGCTGCATAACAAACATACATTCATTTTTGTCTTCATTCTGTCGTGAAGACGATTCATAGTTTCCTTGCTACAACTTACCACTAGGAATATCATCTTTCTTAGCATAACATTGGGCTACAATATGACCTGTTTTGCCACAGTAGTGACACACAATACCAGAGTTGTTAGAACCTCTGTTCTGCCATCCACTCTTCCTCTAAAGGTCCCCCTACCTCTAAAGTTACCACGACCTCCTGAAACCTACATATCGCCAAATTGCTGATTCAATCTGTTTTGCTGGTTGTCACTACCACGTCCTGTACCATGGCCTCTTGAAGAGAACCTGCCACGTTCCCTTCCTGAACTGGAGTAGAAAGCTTGGACCTGTTCACCACTTATTTCAGACGTCTCACTCTGCATGTTGATCTCTTCAGTGATCATAAGGGAGACTAACTAATCGAAATTTGGAAATGGGTTTCTGACATATATGGAAGTTACAAAAGACTTCCAAGCCTTTTCATTGTTAAGTCCACCCAAGGTAGATGACACCAAATCATCATCATCGGGCATTGCATCCATCGCTGCCAAGGCATTTGCAATGCTCCTTACCTTCAGTGCATACTCATTGATAGACATCTTCCCTTTCTACAATGTATGAATTCTCTGCATTTCTAATATGTCCTAGCATATTATTGTCAGTTACTCTAGATAGCCAATACATGACCTTTTTGTCTTTTGCATTCCATTCCTTTCATGCCTTTGTCTCTTCTGTAGTTGGAGGATCACTCACCTCCGGCTCCTTTTCTTCACCTGAAACAAACTAATATCACTCACCTGTGGCTCCTTTTCTTCACCTGAAACAAACTCACCTGAAACAAGCAATGATGGGGTGGTATTAGTTCTTTTCGAGCTTCTCAATGATGGGGTTTCCATTGTTCTCAGCCATTATCAGAAAACTAATACCAAACAGCAGGCAAATCTTCTGTAACCCTCGATCTGTAGTGCACAGCAATACACCAGACAGCCTTTTTCACTATCTGTTCAACAATACATGCAATCTACAACCAGTTTGCAGATAAACCTTGTGTTTATTCACTGGTAAAAACCTTTAAACTTACAGATCTAAAATCTATAACATGTGCACCTGTATACGGCAGACACAACTGAAATTGCGCGGTATCTCGAACTGCTGTCAGCAACCTTGTGGCTCTAAACCGAGGCCTAAAACGGCCTCAGATGCCCAAAATAACTGCGAGAATGGCCTAAAGGGCTCATTTGTAGAATACACCATGCTCTTCGCGCACACCAAATCTCACTACAATCTAAGATTTTTGCTCTGCCCTGCTTCCGGTGCCTCCACAGGCATTATCCAAGAGAGAGAGTGGAAGGATGGGAGAGCTTCTTACCCATGGCTTGCTTGCTCAAACCTTGCTTCTTCTCCTTCACTTCAACCTTTAAAATCATCCTCCCTCAATGGTGCGGCTCTGATACCATGTCAAGAATCGTATGGTGGGGGGACTTGCTCAAGATGCTGCACCAAACACACACAGAATGCATAAGGAGAAGCTTACTCAAGAGACAAGAAGAGAGATGGAGGCATGTAATATTTCTACCGAAAATATATATTGATGCCATGTGAATTCTCAGCAAAAGACAATGCCGGCATTGGGTCCCGGACAGTACAAACTTAGATACGATGTATCATTATCTCCTTCAGCAAAAACAAATCGGGATTACGAAATCGAATATGTCACATGAATCCCCTCTTGGGAAGAGGTCATGCGATAATATTTGAAATGATTAATGACAATTTTTTAAAAATAACCATCCCTCTCTCCTCAAGCCGACTGTCATGCTGGAGGAGGAGGGAATAGCATGGGGTGAGCAAGCTCCTTGCTGGAGATTGCTGAAGGTAGGAGGCCATGCATTATGGCTGCATAGGGGCGGGAAGAATCCCTCCCTCAGCTATAAAAACCATGGGACACGACCGTCGAAGAGGAGGTGGATACACTGTTGCTGCCATAGTGGTGAGAGAGAGGGAGAAGATTGTCACGCTGCTATGGCTGAGGGACAGCATCCGTGAGGGAGAGTGTGAGTGTGGAGAGAGATGGAGGGACAGACTACTGTCGCGGCCGTTGAGCGAGGGTGGAGGCATCGAGATGCTGCAGTTGAGAAGGAAGGAGGGTCGTGGAGATTTTGCTCTGCCACCGCTGCCACAAAGAAAATGCCCCAGTATCCGCCTTTGAACTACCATTGCTGTCCACCATAGCCACTCCTGGCCATCATCACGCTGCTCAAGAGGAGTCATCTTCCTCCACATGGCCCTTTTCTGAAGCTTCTAGAAGCTTCAAAAGGGGGCTGACATAGGCCCCCTTTCATATAACACCCCCCACCACAAATTCTTCTTGTGGCCTCCCTCCTAGCCCTGATTCATGTGGGCTTGCTAAAACACCCCCTGCTCCGGGAATCCAAAGCCCCTTCATGTGCCTCTTTCATACCCTTTGTCCCCCATACAAAATCCACTCTTAAGGGTCTTCTACACCCTTTTTCCCCCTTTTTGAGGGTCTTTAGGCTAAGTGGTTTGGTATTCCCTCCTCCTCGGGATTCAAGAAAAGCCCCCTTCCCGTGGCTTTAATAAGCCCTACCATTGAAAGACTTAAACCCCCCCCCCCCCCCCCGCAGATCTATAACCCTCCCCATGGGTTTTCCCCAACACCCCGAATTCAAAGGGCCTTAATCCTTGCTTGTGGTCTCCTTCAAAAGGCCCTTTCCGTGTTGTCCCATCCAAGTTTTTATAAGCCCCATTAAGTTTTTCCCCTCGCATTCTTACACAAGGGTTCTTAACCTCGGGGTCCCTTATAACCCCCTTCCTATTGACCTCTGCAAAACACTCTCTTTTCCCCCTTTTTTTTGCATACCACAAAGTTACTTTCTTTTTCCCCCTTTTTGTGTATACAAATTGCACCGAAGCTTCTATGAAAGGAAGGGAAAAAATTCATAAAGGACGGTGGAATTACAAAAGGGAGTTTGCAAAGCCGCATCGAAGATGGAAAGGCCGCATTTGCGATGGCTCCTAAGAAAACACAAGGCCCAACCACAGGAGGATCGTCTCCTAACATCCACGTGGACATCTCACCACAAGTCCAAGTTTTTTTTCCTAATTTCTATTTACGTCATCATAATTCAATCGTGCGTGAATGATTTTTGGAGATAGGATGCATTTTTCGTCTTAAATACTTTGGTTAAACAGAAATAGCTCACGACGGAGGAGTTCGGTCATTAGTATTTTTCAGTAAAACAAACAAAATAAAGGGAGCATAAATGCATTTCTAGCAAGTAGTTTTATGCATTGCAATGAATTGAAATTTGATTAATGTCCATTTTTACAAAACAGAATTATGATAGTACACGTCGAAGAAATAAACCGCATATTGCATTATTGAACATCTTTTTCGAAATAATTCCTAAAGAAAGTTGCTAGAAACCGTAGGAAATTGCTAGGGTTGCATGAAGAAGATTTTACTCTGGGCAAGTTGCCTAAAAGCTTAAATCAACAAAAGAGTATGTAAGTTCTGCATACGACAAATTCATTCGTAAATGAAAGTAGTAAAAGGCTGCATGTTTTAGCATGAATCTTGTTCCCATGTTATAGAATGATTAATTGGAATTAGGCTATAACCTAACCTATGCTTGATCTTAAACCGGAAACTTAGGATTTGAAAATCAAATTACGTGTAGACAATAAGTCATGTGGTTATGGAAATGATAGCGTAATTATCTTCAAGAATAGATAGGTTAAATTGGCATAAACCTAAACACCTAAAACCACGGAGTACTCGTTTAGAAAAGGGTTAATTCAATGCGACGTATCACAAGGAACTGACTAGGATTAGCCCGGTGAAGACATTTACCTAGTCGCACATATTGCCAAAAACTAAAACTCCTATACCCTAAATACTTGCCCACATTCGCGGAATGTAGGGACAGTAGGACATACTTGCGAGAAGCGATCTAGGGTTTTCCTAAGAATCTCTCGCTAAAAATATGAAACTCGAAACCCTAGGACTGACAAGTCGGCCTAATGCCATCACCATTGGATGGGTAAATAGTCCCATAATTGATGCGACACTTGTGCAACAAGTTGTAGAGTCGCATGATCTTGTGATTTGATCACAAGGGAATGGCCAATTTCTCGGAATGAGATTGGCAAATTCTTAGCAAGCTATCTTGAAAGAGGATGAATAATCGTCCTAATATAGTATCTTTCTGGGGTAAAGATAATTGCTTGGAAGCAAAGGACCAATCAACAAATTGGAATAACATATGAACTTAAGGTATTGATCAAGTCGGGTTAATAGGGTACGCCCGAACCCAGGATATAGGGGATCTTGCCAAACCGCAATTGATCCCGGATCGAGTGCTGGATGCATTCCGAAAGAAGGATTCGCTCCTTAGTAATTGGCCAAAAATAACGACCAATGGAATTATTTGTGCTTGTAAACAAATTTAAGAGCATTGTTTTGCTTTGTTTGCTCAAAGAATTAAAGGATAAGTGGATATCTAATGCTTCATGTTGAAGGCCTGAAGGGAGAGGCAACTTCAGTTACCCTCGACTGCCTGCCTCACCCTAACCAAGGGATTGTTAATCGCGCCGAGAAGGTGGACCGAACCCATTGCGAGAGGTCTCTCCGCTAAGCACTACTTGGAGCAGGAGGACGCTTGGGTGCCAGGGGGCTCTGGCCGTAAATCCCTCGCCTTCCGGGCCCTACACAAGAGGCTGACGTGACTCGGGATTGGATCTCAAGGCCCGCATACTAGTCTACGGGAAAAATCTTGGATTAGTGATCCTAGTGGATTGCTAGATAGCCTTCAGGCGGATTGTGGATAAGCCTACAGGCTAGACTTTATGTATTTCAAAGATAAATATGATAACCTGTTAAAAAGGAACTTGTTTGACATTGCTTTTCTATGTCAAGTACTATGATTACTTGAAGGAACTAGTGCCTAACGGGCTAATTAAGGAAGCTGATTGATACATGTCTAACTAAATGTGTTAGGTAATTAAATAACTAAAAAAAATGAGGAAAGTGCGATGGATGTGGCCATAGGTCCGTCCTACAGATGGGTGGTCTCGGTTGGCCGGAAACTTTTCTCAATCAAGATGGACAGTAGGAAGATCGTTCAAAGAACACAACAACAAGAGCGTTGACCTAGAGTTATAACTGATCTCGATTTACGTTTTTTTAGGGGAACGAAATGGGGCTATGCCTTATGGCAGAGAGGTTGAGCTTCGCATCCCTCTCGTTTCCCATTCTCCTTGAACCAAGTGCAGCATGAATCCATTGGGACCTGGCGTTTTTGCGTAAAGTAGTTTGCTTGGGTTCGACGCTAGTTGCCGTTAGGGAATGACCAATAGGGAAAACCCTAATTCAAGTCGGTCCTAAGTGGGAACAGCCGAAATACTTCTGCTACGTGGCAGACGTGGAGAGTCGTAGATCGCAACCCCCATAACATTCCATGGCTGTGTCGGGCAAAGCTTTCTAAACATCCTTTCCGATGGACTGCTAAGATGTGTCCTGAAGATAACAGATGGACACGTTACAGTTGGTATCAGAGCGAACCAACAACGGAATTTTTTTTAGGAAATCTTAATAAGATGAAGTAAAGCAAATGTTGCTGTTCAAAACATTTCCTTACTTTCAATGCTGTCTTGCAGAATTACGAAGCATGGAACAGGTTCTTAGCGTTCTGCGTCATGTTTATGACTGCGATGCATTCCTCGGATTATCGACAAAGGGTTGAGACGATGAACATCCTAGAGCAAATCTATAATCCATCGCCTTTGTACATGGAACGAAGATGGACGGGTGCCTGAAGAATCTACTATATAGCTGCCCACCGGTTTGCAAATCTAGAGACTAACCTAAAGAGGATCAAGTGGTTGGAAGACCTAAAAGTCATGAAGCTATTCATTTTTGTGAAAGCTCACGTAAATTCAACTTTACATATTCGAGGTTGGAGGGTTGAACTGAACTCATATGTATATGAGAAAGTGACTCGTATAATCGCTGCCGACAGGATTAAAGTATTGGGGCGCCATGAGAAAAATGGGTTCCAAAGGAAAGGATACCCTGAACTTCCAATGACTTACCGATTCCTGAAGATCCATGATCTGAAACCATACTATTATATAGTTCCTGTAGATAAATGTAATACAACATTATTCTTCCCAAACTAAATGTAAACAATTGGCTTATCATTCCAAGACATGTTGTATTCCGAAAGGGCTATACCCATATAAATACAATAAGACTTATTTTTATCAATGTCTGTTTGTGCATGAGAATTGATAAAAAGTTAAGTGGTTAAATTTCTTGATTGATAGCTGAAATGGAAACGAAATATAAATCACAGCATTTAACGAGTAATAATGATAAGAAATATTTGTCCAGGCACAACCCCAGGTACAGAATCCTAGTTCGCCTCCTACATCAAGTACTGCTGTAATCTAGGAGAAGAAGTTTCTTCTCAAGCAGATTAAGCCACCTGAATTTGACGGGAAAGGCAGGTCTGTCCAAGCAGATGCTAAAATTTGGATTGAATCCATGGAGGATTACTTTGAAGCAACCGGTACTGCACCCGCCAATCAAGCTATGCTCGCCAAGCTGAAGCTCACCGGCAAAGCCAGGCTTTGGTGGAAGCAATGGTGTAGAGATCAAGGGATCACAGAAGGATTCATTACTTGGGAGAAGCTGAAGAAAGCCGTGAAGGGAAGATACTTACCACCTGCATATCGCACGCAAAAAATGAATGAGTTCTACGAGCTAAAACAGCTGGGACTCACTCTTGACGCATACTACTCCAAATTTGTCTCACTTCTTAAGTATGCGCCACAGATGGACATGACACAACAGGTGTCAAAATTTTGTGTTGGTTTAAATCCACCAGTAAATACCCGTCTCGAATCTATGTGTCCATAAGATCTTCAGGACAGTCTCATTCGAGCTACGCCTATAATTCAAGAGATGCAAGCTAGACCAAGGGGTGACAAAACTTGGTCTTACAATGACCCGAACAAAGGAGCATTTAGGCCACAAATGAAGAGAGTTCAAGGTCAGAATCAGGGACAAAGAAAGAAAGCAAGAACTAATAATGTCAACAACTTTGTTCCTACTCAAAGCAATGGTCGAAACCTCCACTGTTTCCACTGCAATGAGCCCGGTCATTTCAAGAGGCAATGTCCCAAGCTTGGAGGAGGACATCACCAAGTACCTTTCTAAGTAACTGTAGGGAGCCGCTACCTGAGGTAGAGGAAGAACTGCCTGCATTGCCAATAGGCAAATGTGTGAAGAAGAAGAAGATCCAACCATGGAAGAAGAATTTGAAAGGGCGACAGTCCATGCCGCTCTACACAAGAAAAGCCCGAGTTGCCAGTTCTCGGTGATTCAGATACCGTCGGACTACCAAGGTAAAAGTTTCAAGACCTTGATTAGGAATAGCCACAGTAGAAGCACCTATCTTGCTTGTGGAATTGGCAAATGGTTGTGAGGTTACTTGTACCAGGCAAACTGCTAAGGTGGAATTCTTTACGGGAGGAAAGATGACTTCGGTCAAATTCAGAGTCATGAGACGAGGTATCCATGAGTGTCTACTCGAAATGGATTGTCTTAAACCTAATGATGCCCACATTCATTGTGGAAAGGGCCAAGTTTCCTTTCGAAACTTTGAAAGCGAATTAGTCACAACTCAAGGAGAGGCTGAAAATCCAAAAACTCAATTGGCCAAGGCATCTTGGATTATAAAGGAAGTCAGAAAAGGACTACATGTCTACTTAATTAAGCTCAACAAGTTAGATCAGAAGCAATAGTCTAGTGAAGGACCTTCTTGGCTAAAGGAATACGTGGACATATTTCCTGAAGAGTTGACAGAACTCCTGCCTCAAAGAGAAGTGGATCATGAGATCAAGCTAGTACCAGGAGCTACGCCAATTGCAAAGAGACCTTATAGGATGTCTATACCAGAAGCAATTGAGCTGAAGGAACAACTCAAGCAACTACTAGATCAGGGCTACATTTGTCCTAGCAGTTCACCATGGGGAGCTCCAATACTGTTCCAGAAAAAGAAAGATGGAACACTTCAACTATGTATTGATTACAGAGGGTTGAATCAATCAACTGTCAAGAACAAGTACCCTATTCCTAGAATAGATGAGATTCTTGATCGTCTTCAGGGTGCAAATATCTTCTCCAAGATTGATCTCAGGTCAGGTTACTATTAGATAAGGATCAAGGAAGAAGATATCCCAAAGACGGCCTTCAATACAAGATACAAACACTTTGAGTTCCTAGTTATGTCATTCGGGCTTACGAATGCGCCTGCCACCTTCAACAGGTTAATGCAGGATATCTTTAGGCCATATCTTGATGATTTCGTGCTTGTCTTCTTCGATGACATGCTAGTCTATTCTAAACAAGAAGAAGATCATGAACCCCAACTTTGGATTTTCCTTGAGACAATGAGGTCACATAAGCTGTATGCTAAGATGAAGAAGTGTGTATTCTTCAAACGTCAGATTGGATATCTGGGATTCATCGTATCAGTAGAAGGAATCTCAGTGGACCCAGCCAAGGTCAGAGATGTGCTAGAATGGCCAATACCAACAACTTTCAAAGAAATACGCAGCTTTCTTGGATTGACAGGATGGTATAGGGTCTTCATAAAAAACTATGCTTTGTTTGCAACACCTCTGATGGACTTACTGAAGAAGCAAACATCCATCGCATGGTCATCTCCCGAACAAACCAGCTTTGATAGACTGAAGCAAAGTTTGGTATCAGTATCTATCATAAAACTTCCAGACCTCAATAAAGAGTTCAAGGTAGTAACTGATGCTAGCACACTTGCCTTAGGATGTGTGCTCATGCAGGAAAGTCATCCTGTAGCATACTCTTCAAGGAAACTAAAGAGTCATGAGAAGAATTATGCTACCCATGATCTGGAATTGTTAGCTGTCATCCATACTCTAAAGCTTTGGAGACACTACCTATTGGGTAACAAGTTTACTCTAGTAACTGATCATAAGAGTCTCAAGTGGATCTTTACCCAGAACGAGCTCAACATGAGGCAACGTCAGTGGATTGAAGTACTAGAGGAGTATGACTTTGAAATCAAGTACCGACCAGGAAAAGAGAATGTAGTTGCCGATGCACTCAGTTGCAAGGCATTCCTTAACTCATTAATCTTGCAAAATCCATCAACAGTTGGATCTCGAGCTACAAAGGTATCTATGCCAAATAACCCAATACTTGAGTTAGCTAGAGAGGAAGCATGTCGTGACCCAGCCTATCAAAAGATGCTAAGGGAGATCTCTATCAAGCATCAGGACCAAAAGCTATAGGCTAAGTATCATGAATTCTCTATCAATAATGGACTTGTCTACTATAGAATGAGGATGTGTATACTGGCAAGTCAGTCACTTAAGCAGAAGATATTGTGGGAAGCTCATGATTCCCCTTTCTCAGGACATCCTGGCTATGCCAAGACTCTCAATGCAGTTAGGAAGAGCTACCATTGGGAGAGGCTTAAAGGTGACGTTCTCAAATATGTCACTGAGTGTTTGTCTTGTCAGTGTATCAAAGCCGAGCATGTCAAGATGCCAGGGAAGTTACAATCACTTGACATTCCCCAAATGAAATGGGAATTCATCAGTATGGATTTTGTTATTGGCCTACCCCAAGTTCAAGGGGGATACAACTCCATCATGGTTGTGGTTGACATGCTTACTAAGGTTGCACACCTTATTCCAGTAAAGACAAACTATAAAGCCTCAGACATTGTAAGATTGTTTATCAAGGAGATATTCAAGCTACATGGGCTACCAAGAAGAATCGTTAGTGATCATGATTCTCTCTTCACATCACACTTCTGGAGAGCCATCTTTGAAGCCATTGGGACTCAACTCTATTTTAGCATAGCTTACCATCCCCAAACGGATGGCCAAACAGAGCGAGTCAATCAAGTCATTGAGGCTATGCTTAGGGTATACTACTGTCGTGAACCAAAAAGGTGGATTCAATACTTACCTTTGGTTGAATTTGCCTACAATGCTTCTTATCAACAAAGCATTCAAATGACCCCTTTCCAAGCATTGTATGGTCATGACTGTCGAAGTCCCCTAAACTTCTCAGATCCAACCTTAGGGGTTGAAGCTTCAAGGCAGATGTTGGAAGAGATGGATGACCAAATAAAGTCAATAAGACAGGACATCCAAGCTGCCAAGGATAGACAGAAGGCATATGTAGATTTGAAGCTTCAAAATAGAGTCTTCGAGGAAGGAGACATGGTCTTCATTTGCATACGCCCAAAGAAGGATTCCCGATTGCAAGAAGCTAAGTCCAAGGTATTGTGGACCGTACAAGATCCTCAAGTGCCTAGGACCTAATGCTTATAGACTGCAACACCCTGAGAACCTAAAGGTGCATAATGCATTCCATATCAGCCTATTGAAGAAGTATGTACCTAATTCTAACCATGTACTTGATTATCAACAAGTTGTAATGCCTAGTCAAGGAGTCCTTGAACTAAGGCCTGACAGGATCTTAGATGTTAGGGAGAGACAACTGAGATCCAAAACCTTGAGAGAATGCCTCGTCTAGTGGAAAGATTATCCTGAGGAGGATGCCACTTGGATTAATGAAAGCACTCTCAACCATCAATATCCCCAGTTTATCTCAAGATGACGACATCTCGAATCCTCCAAGGGGGAGAGAATGTAATATTTCTACTAAAAATATATATTGAGGCCATGTGAATTCTAGGCAAAAGACAATGACGGCATTGGGTCCCCGACGGTACGAACTTAGATACGATGTATCATTATCTCCTTCGGCAAAAAAAAACCTAGACTACGAAACCGCATATGTCGCATGAATCCCCTCTTGGGAAGAGGTCATGGGGATAATATTTTAAATGATTAATGAAATTTTTTTTCAATAATAATCCCTCTCTCCTCCAATCGACTGTCGTGCTGGAGGAGGAGGGAATAGCATGGGGTGCGCAAGCTCCTTGTTGGAGCTTGTTGAAGGTAGGAGGCCATGCATTATGGCCGCATAGGGGCGGGAAGAATCCCTCCCTCAGCTAAAAAAAACCATGGGACAGGACTGTCGTGGAGGAGGTGAATACACTCTTGCTGCCATAGTGGTGAGAGAGAGGGAGAAGATTGTCACGCTGCTACGCCTGAGGGAGAGCATCCGTGAGGGAGAGTGTGAGTGTGGAGAGAGGTGGAGGGACAGACTACTGTCGCGACCATTGAGTGAGGGTGGAGGCATCGAGACGCTGCACCTGAGAAGGAAGGAGGGTCATGGAGATTCTGCTCTGCCGCCGCCACCACAGAGAAAAAGCCCCAGCAGCCGCCTTTGAACTACCGTTGTTGTCCGCCACAGCCGCTCTTGGTCATCATCACGCTGCTCAGGAGGAGTCATCTTCCTCCACGTGGCCCTTTTCAGAAGCTTCTAGAAGCCTCAAAAGGGGGCTGACATAAGCCCCCTTTCATATAACACCCCCCACCACAAATTCTTCTTGTGGCCTCCCTCCTAGCCCTGATTCATGTGGGCTTGCTAAAACACCTCCCCTGCTCCAGGAATCCAAAGTCGCTTCACGTGCCTCTTTCATACCCTTTGTCCCCCATACAAAATCCACTCTTAAGGGTCTTCTACACCCTTTTTCCCCCTTTCTAAGGGCCTTTAGGAAGCCTTAACTAAGTGGTTTGGTATTCCCTCCTCCTCGGGATCCAAGAAAAGTCCCCCTTCCCGTGGCTTTAATAAGCCCTACCATCGAAAGACTTTAAACCTCCCCGAGATCTATAACCCTCCCCGTGGGTTTTCCCCAACACCCGGAATTCAAAGTGCCTTAATCCTTGCTTGTGGTCTCCTTCAAAAGGCCCTTTCCGTGCTGTCCCATCCAAGTTTTTATAAGCCCCATTAAGTTTTTTCCCTCGCATTCTTACACAAGAGTTCATCTTAAAATCGAGGTCCCTTAGAACCCGCTTCCTATTGACCTTTGCAAAACACCCTCTTTTCCCCCTTTTTTTTGCATATCACAAAGTTACTTTGTTTTTCCCCCTTTTCGTGTATACAAATTGCACTGAAGCTTCTATGAAAGGAAGGGAAAAAATTCATAAAGGATGGTGGAATTACAAAAGGGAGTTTGCAAAGCCGCATCCAAGATGGAAAGTCCGCATTCGCGATGGCTCCTAAGAAAGCACAAGGTGCAACCGTAGAAGGATCGTCTCCTAACATCCACGTGGACATCTCACCACAAGTCGAGGTTTTTCTTCCTAATTTTTATTTACGTCATTATAATTCAATCGTGCATGAATGATTTTTGGAGATAGGATGCATTTTTTGTCTTAAATACTTTGGTTAAAAATAAATAGCTCACGACGGAGGAGTTCGGTCATTAGTATTTTTCAGTAAAACGAACAAAATAAAGGGAGCATAAATGCATTTCTAGCAAGTAGTTTTATGCATTGCAATGAATTGAAATTTGATTAATGTCCATTTTTACAAAAAAGAATTATGATAGTACATGTTAAAGAAATAAACCGCATATTGCATTATTGAACATATTTTTTGAAATAATTCCTAAAGAAAGTTGCTAGAAATTGTAGGAAATTGCTAGGGTTGCATGAAGAAAATTTTACTCTAGGCAAGTGGCCTAAAAGCTTAAATCAACGAAAGAGTGTGTAAGTTCTGCATACGACAAATTCATTCGAAAATGAAAGTAGTAAAAGGCTGCATGTTTTAGCATGAATCTTGTTTGCATGTTATAGAATGATTAATTGGAATTAGGCTATAACCTAACCTATGCTTAATCTTAAACCGAAAAGTTAGGGTTTGAAAATCAACTTACGTGTAGACAATAACTCATGTGGTTATGGAAATGATAGCGTAATTATCTTCAAGAATAGATAGGTTAAATTGGCATAAACCTAAACACCTAAAACCACGGAGTACTCGTTTAGAAAAGGGTTAATTCAATGCGACGTATCCCAAGGAACTAACTAGGGTTAGCCCGGTGAAGACATTTACCTAGTCGCACATATTGCCAAAGACTGAAACTCCTGTACCCTAAATACTTGCCCACATTCATGGAATGTAGGGACAGTAGGACATACTTGCGAGAAGCAATCTAGGGTTTTCCTAAGAATCTCTCGCTAAAAGATGAAACTCAAAACCCTAGGACAGACAAGTCGGCCTAATGCCATCAGGAACAAATTATTTCGTGACTCCATTGGATGGGTAAATAGTCCCATAATTGATGCGACACTTGTGCAACAAGTTGTAGAGCTACATGATCTTGTGATTTGATCACAAGGAAATAGCCAATTCCTTGGAATGAGATTGGCAGATTCTTACGCAAGTTATGTTGCAAGAGGATGAATAATCGTCCTAATATAGTATCTTTCTAGGGTAAAGATAATTGCTTGGAAGCAAAGGACCAACCAATAAATTGGAATAACATATGAACTTAAGGTATTGATCAAGTCGGGTTAATAGGGTACGCCCGAACCCAGGATATAGGGGATCTTGCCAAACCGCAATTGATCTCGAATCGAGTGCTAGATGCATTCAAAAAGAAGGATTCGCTCCTTAGCAGTTGGCCAAAAATAACGACCAATGGAATTGTTTGTGCTTATAAACAATTTTAAGAGCACTATTTTGCTTTGTTTGCTCAAAGAATTAAAGGATAAGTGGATATCTAATGCTTCAGATTGAAGGCCTGAAGGAAGAGGCAGCTTCAGTTACCCCCGATTGCCTGCCTGACCCTAACCAAGGGGGTTGTTAACCACGCCAAGAAGGTGGCCCGAACCTACCGTGAGAGGTCTCTCCGTTAAGCGCTACTTGGAGCAGGAGGATGCTTGGGTGCCAGGTGGGGCTCTGGCCGTAAATCCCTCGCCTTCCGGGCCCTGCACAAGAGGCTAACGTGACTCAGGATTGGATGTCAAGGCCCGCATACTAGTCTACGGGCAGAAACTTGGATTAGTGATCCCATTGGATTGCTGGATAGCCTTCAGGCGGATTGTGGATAAGCCTACGGGCTGGACTTTATGTATTTCAAAGATAAATATGATAACCTGTTAAAAAAGAACTTGTTTGACATTGCTTTTCTATGTCAAGTGCTATGATTATGTGAAGGAACAAGTGCCTAACGGGCTAATTAAGGAAGCTGATTGATACATGTCCAACTAAATGTGTTAGGTAATTAAATAACTAAAACAACCTGTGGAAAGTGTAGTGGATGTGGCCATAGGTCCATCCTATGAATGGGTGGTCCCGGTTGGCCGGGAACTTTTCTCAATCAAGATGGACAGTAGGAAGATCGTTCAAAGAACACAAACAACAAGAGCGTTGACCTAGAGTTATAACTGATCCCGATTTATGTTGTTTTAGGGGAACGGAATGGGGCTATGCCTTATGGCAGAGAGATTGAGCTTCGCATCCCTCTCGTTTCCCATTCTCCTTGAACCAAGTGCAGCGTGAATCCACTTCGGACCTGGCGTTTCTGCGTAAAGTAGTTTGCTTGGGTTCGACGCTAGTTGCCATTAGGAAATGACCAATAGGGAAAACCCTAATTCAGGTCTATCCTAAGTGGGAATGGCTGGAATACTTCCGCTACATGGTAGACGCGGAGAGTCCTAAATCACAACCCCCGTAACATTCCATGGGAATGCCGGGCGAAGCTTTCTAAACATCCTTTCCGATGGACTGCTAAGACGTGTCCTGAAGATAACAGGTGGACACGTGTTTCTTCTTCTTCTTCCACACACCTTACAATGTACACAAAGTATAAATAAGATACAACATAAAGGAAAGTAGCCTACCAAGTCAAACAATGCATAACCGACTACACTAGTCGATTAGCGCTATAACTATGCCAGCTGTAAATAGGTGTAACAACCTGAATATAATAAGTAATGAGTCAGTGGCCATGTGAGAGTCATAATGACCACTGACATGCTAAGTGTAGATGTGTGGACCCATCTAACCAGACGGTCCATCATCAATGTCCGCATGTGTTGAACTTGTCATCTCAACACTGCAGCACCTCAAATGTTTCCTTAGGAACTTCAAATGCAGCGAGCCACCACACATGGTGCTCAGATTGAATACTAAAGATCCATGGGTTTTTTTTGTCCAATTGTAAAGCTCTATTAATTAGAGTTACACTAACTCTTTCAAGCTTTACTCCTTTGATGACCTCAATTTCATCTAATTTTATAACAAACTACAATTTACCATTACATTCCTTAACAGACATATTGTAGTACATTACCATTGCCGATTGCACCTTGTACAAATCTAAATATTAATTTTTGAGTTTGATGAACTTCACCTCATAAGCATTTTTTATCCCAACCTTTAGTGTTTCCATGCATTAAACATGTATGGAATCTCCTATCAACTCCAAAACCTTTGTATTAAGTTACCATCGGGTCTCTATTAACTTTGAAGGTTAAGGAAGAGGCATGATTCTATTTCTCTTTAGCACATGACCAAACCCAACCTTCACACATTTGAATATCTTTGAGTAAGTCATTGTGCTAATGTCGGCCCTGTTACTAATGGATTATGTATCCACAACTGTTGACACATCTTTTAATTTGAACTCAATTACCTTTTCCTTCACAACCTTAAACTTAGGATTTCTCAAAGTGTTTTCCAATGTACTTGCCTTTAACAATCTACTAATACAGAATCCAACCTCACCCTCACCTAGATTCTCATTCTGAGCTACCTTACATGCTTTGATACGTCGCTTCCACTGGCCGATGTTCACAATTAACTCATTGATTGGCTTTTTCTTTCATTTTCACTCCTGTGTTAGCTTGCTATTGATCTTTATCAGGTCGTCCAATTGTGCCTTTGCCTCCTCATATGAGATACCAATGTCATGGATAGTCTCAAACATTGAAATAATTTGATTCTTTTGTTGAATTATAGTGTCATTTAGTTGTACCACTTGTCCTATGAGAGTTATTATATATGAAGTTGTTATACTTTGAATGCCTGATCATTGAGTGGCCTAGTGTAGTCGAGCAACCCATTTTCACTCTCACACACATACTTCAATAAATTTTTGATTCCTAAGAAAGTTGGAGATCTATTGTTTAAGGGGTCAATTGGGTAGATTCCCCCATCAGCCCATAAGTCCACATGTTTCAATCCCATTTGCTTGTAACTCTACAAAACCTGAGGGTTGACACTGGTACGTTGGGTTCTTTTGAATAATGGGTCATATTCAATCTCTACCTCAATATGTAGCTCCTTCTTTCATGTATTCATTTTACTATTAATAGAAACGACGAGCCTACTTGGTTGTCACAGGATGTAGAGTGGAGATGCATGAGAGGCACACAAAGGCACCAAGGGAAAGGAGGGTGTAAGTAATTCACTTTGTAAATGAAGGTTGCATAAACATAGAGAAGAGGTCACAATAGAGCCATGAGACAGTATAGATATGGGAGAAAATAGCTCAAAGGGTAGGGATGTCCATGACTTTTCCTATTCTAGACATTTCTATTTTACCTCTAAAAACATTTTCAAAAAACATGAAATTTGACATGTTGGTTTGTCTTTTGACCAAAAGCTAGAATATAAAAAATCTCTAAAATATCTTAAAATAACTTTCAAAATTTCAGTTTCCTTATTCTTGATTAAAAAATCAATTATATTGTATCTACTAATCATTTTGCATTGAAAACGAAACACCACACTCCCGTAACTAACTCCTTTTGTAATATAAAATTTGGTTGAACAAGACTTCTTGAATGAGGAGAGAGAAGGAATTTGAGTATATCTTTGTAGATAATATAAAAAAGGCAAAACGAGATTGCAAAAGTGGAGAGAGAAGAGGATTATTTTACTATTCTTCTCTCCTCTTTTCCTTGTTTTAAGGAGAAGAGAGGGGGGCTAAAAGGCCCATTTGTGAGTTCATTTTTTTCCTAATGTAACAGTTATATTTTGTTCTCTTTGTAGCACTCCATCACAAACCACGATCCCACCGGCCTAGAGACTCGATATGTAGAGAGACATGGTCTCATTGCATTGATCGATAGATTGTATACACGCAGCGGCCCAGTAAGTCACTCATCTTTCTTGTCCATAGTTACTAATTTTAATTAAAATACATTATTTTATGGTGGATTGATGTGTAGTTTCTTTTTTTCAGAGTCCGTTCGATGCTCCTTTGCAGTAGGACGAGCTTTCAGGTGGCAAGGATATATAGCTCGTGCTTGGATCCGTGAAGCGCACATCCTCTTCTTTTTTGGTCCTGTGATTTATGTAGATATTTTCAATGCACTATGTTATTATCATCCTTTGTATCTTACTATGATTCCATGAGCACTTCCATTAAGCGATCTTGTATTTATTTTATGTATCAGTCTTGTAGATTCAAGTACACTTTGCCTTCATTTTGACGACCATTGTATACTTTACTGTAACCCTATTGTATGGCCCCTATCACAAAAAAAAAATCTTTGTAACTGTCGCTATTAGCGTTGAAAATTTACCTGCATGCGTCATTATTATCGTCTCATTTTATGTCACAAAACGTCGCTATTTGCGTTACATTTGCGGTATTACAGATGGTTGTATGGTGTCACTAATACCAACGTGTTTAGCGAAGATGGGGGAAACTTTTTTGGGAACATTTTCGTCACATTGAACGTCCATATGAGGTTTATGTCTTGTAGTAAATAGGAAATTCTATTATGTTGAGACTCAAGCTCATTATTCTTCTGTCAATTGTTTACCTTAGTGAATAAGGTTAAGTCACACTGACTTAACCATGATTAGATCTAGGTCAGTTGATCTTTGTATGTGTGTTGTACATACAGTTGACTTTAGGTGACTGTGTGTTGATGGAATGGATTGAACTGATAGAGAGCATGTCTGCTACCCTGGTGCCTGTGCCTTTGTCTTCATCTCTCTCTCTCTCAACTTCAATATGGTATCAGAGCTCATCCCTCAGCACCTCATAATGATTTTGAAGACAAAGCAGGAATATTAGATTACTATTTATCCCCTTTATCCTTTGTGCCTCTTTGTAACATGTCCCCTAGTATCATTCAAGACACGTCTTAGCAGTCCATCGGAAAGGATGTCTAGAAAGCTCTGCCCAGCACTCCCATGGAGTGTTATGGGTTTTGCAATCTAGGTCTTTCCGCGTCTACCACGTAGCGGAAGTATCCTGGCCGTTCCCACTTAGGATCGACCGGAATTAGGGTTTTCCTGATGGGTCATTAGCTAACAGCAACTAGCGTCAGACCCGAGCGAACTACTTTACGCAGAAACGCCAGGTCCGAAGCGGATTCACGCTGCACTTGGTTCAAGGAGAATGGGAAATGAGAGGGATGCAAAGCTCAACCTCTCTGCCATAAGGCATAGTCCCATTCCGTTCCCCTAAAACAACATAAATCGGGTAAGACGTAACTTTAGGTCATCGTTCTCGTTATTCGTTTTGATGATGATGATCATTCCGTTGTTCTTCGAGATTTTTGAGAAAAGTTCCCGGCTAACTGGGACCACCTGTAGGCTTTTCTATAATCTGCTCGAAGGCTATCCAGTAATCCTCAGGGATCACTATTCCAAGCTTCCGCCGTCAACTAGTATGCGGGCCTCGAGATCCAATCCTGAGTCACGTTAGCATCTTGTACAGGACCCGGAAGGAGAGGGATTTATGGCCAGAGCCCCCCCTGGCACCCAAGCGTCCTCCTGCTCCAAGTAGAACTCAACGGAGAGACCTCTCACGGTGGGTTCGGCCCACGTTCCCGGCGTGGTCAACAACCCCCTTGGTTAGGGTCAGGCAAGCAGTCGGGGGTAACTGAAGCTGCCTCTTCCTTCAGGCCTTTAACCTGAAGTATAGGTACTCATTTAATTTGTAATTCATATTTCAAACAGAGCTCTAAAATCTCTAGCAAGCACAAACATTTCCGTTAATCAACCGAGTTGTTTGGCAAACTGCTAAGGAAGTGTTCTTTCCTTTTTGAGTGTATCAGCACTCATTCCCAAGGTGTCTTGTAAATTGGCAAGATCCTTTTACATTCCGGTGTTAGGGCATACCCAACTTGGTTAACCCTAAAGTGTTGAGATATCGAGCTCCACTCGTGACACGCCAGGGTGACCGTTGTGCATTTATGTCACCGACATGTCAGTTGCAGACGCGGTTGGTACACCGCCCATGAATAATAGCTACATGATAGCTATCCTTATCTACTCTAGTTCATGGCTCAGTTAGTATGCCACCTTAGTTAGTTGAGTTTGGTTTGAGACCCATATATAGGGTTCTTCTATTTCTTTGTACTAGAGTTCTTTTTGGCTTACACAACTAAGAAGAGGAAAACAGTTTTCAGCCTCCACCCTTGTGTGTCTTCCCCCATTGTGCAAGCAAGAAAGCTACAAGTGAGACTCCTTCCTTCTCTCCCATAATCTTGACATAAAGTGCTTTAGATATGCTAGTTTTCGGTTTACAACTTTCCTTATTTAGAAGGATATCCAAACATACGTCTTTTTGCAAGATAACTTGCGTAAGGATCTGCCGTCCTTGATGAGGGTTTTTCCCCTTTCTCCTTGTGAATCAATCACAAGACTAAATGATTTCATACATGTTGCGCAAGTCTTGCGAGGGAATAATCTGTTTAGATTCATTAAGCTGACGTATGTTAGGCCTAGGGTTTCTTCTTTTAAGAACCTTAGGGACAAACCCTAGTTTCTTATCCTTATGAATTTATTGTCCCTACGGTAAGGAAAGTAGTCAAGTGTTTAGGGTATGAATGTTTCTATGTTTAGATTGGTTCAGTTATCTTTTGGAAGGTAATATTAATCGTCTTGTCACGGTTTTACTATCCTTGTGACAATTTACTTTCCCAATCAATACAGTTTAATTTGGCATATAGCATAATGCCAAGGTGATACAAAGAGCGACAATACTTCTTGGGACAAAAAGGCCTAGCTGTGAAATTGGTGTATACACACTTTATTAGTCCCCAAGTCCTCAAATAGCAAGGGAAAAGTGTTAATAGAGTGTCATCCAGCAATCCCCCATTACATTTTATTTCCAAATGAGTTCGTATATCTAATTTTTATACTTGTTAATTCCTAACATTTAACTTCTGTTTTTTCTTAAAGATGAGCTCATGCCAACTAACAACACTTGCCTTGCTAAGATGTGCAAATATTCAAGATAACTTCCTAGTAATTTGAGCATCAAAAGAAAACCTTTCATGAATTTAACCATTTACAACGATTCGTTGCGAAAGGAATAAGACTAATGGTGCAAGATATAATTTCTACACCTTAGGAATATATTACTATAGTAAATGGTTAATCTTGCTCGTAATTTATAATGCTTGATGCAATTTGAAGAAAGCTAAGTTCTATACATTGTCATTCATAAGCTAAACTCCTTCGTTACAAATAACTCGAATATCCTATCCTTAACAATTTTTCTTTGCATGATCGACTTAAAACCAAATTAACGCCAAGAAGAAAAAACCTGGCTTTGAGGTGAGATATCCACATGGATACCGGGAGATGACCCTCCCGCAGCTACACCTTGGACTTTCTTCGGCGGCATCGTAGTTCGAATGTGAGATAGCATTTTCCTCTTTCTTCTGGAATTCCACCGTCTTCTCCTTCCTTCCCTTTCTTTTGTCTTTTTCCCACTCTTCCTCCTTCACTCCTTCTTTTCACTCCCTTTACTTTCCCTCCCTATCTTTTATCTCATGGCTATTTTTCCCTTACAGGATACCATCCGAGCCATGATGATGGTTTGGATTTTTAGGTTCGGGGGGAAAAATAATAATGGGGATACAGGGATTAGGAAGAAATCTTAGGGAGTTGTGGAAAAATGAGAGTTATGAGGGGGGTTTAAAACCGGGGGGGAAGAAAGGGGGTTTAGGGAGGATTAAAACCCGGGGAGGGGGAAGAACAAGGAGCTTAGATGGAACCCTTAGAAATGGGAGCTTAAATCGGGGGGGGGGGAGAACAAGGAGCTTAGATGGAACCCTTAGAAATGGGGGCTTAAATCGGGGGGGGAGGGGGGGGAGTTATAAACCTTGGAAGCGCTTATGGGAGCCCACAGGAAGGGGGGCTACCTAAGGGGGCTTTAGAAGCTTCCAAAGAAGCTTCTAAATTCTTCTGGGCTCGTGATTTTTAACACGTGGAGGAAGAAGATGGTTTGGCGAAGCTTGTTGGCAGCTAGTTTTTTTTGTCCCTCTCGCTTCACGGCGATCTTTGACTTGTCAAGTCGGCTTCGGATGTTGGTGGAGGCACAGCAGATCCAGCCTTCGGCTCCTTACCTCCACGGCCTTTCGAAATCTAATCCTCACGACTCACCTTCAACCTTGCAGCTCCTCTTCTCCACACAGCACTACACAACTTTCTCCCTCCCTCTAAACGATGGCATCACCTATTGGCACAGCGGCGACAACAACCCTTTTTTTTTCTCTCACGGCTCCAGCCCTCCTTTCAACTCCAGCGGCCCCCCCTCATTTAAATAGTGGAGGGGAGGGGGATCTTCCCTCCCTGCGTGTCATCACGCATGTCCCCCCTCCCTCCATAAGGCTCCAACAAGGAGCTTAATAGCTCCTACTATTTCCCTCCCCCTCCAACTCGTCAGTCGGCTGGAGGGATAAGGGGGGGAATAAAAAATGTTCCATTTATCCAAATTTTTTAGGGGGCTTACGCGGAATATTACACTCTTGATCCACCAACAGGTGGTATCTACTCTCCGGATGAACCTGTAGCTAATGGGGGAGATGGAAGCCCAGGTTTTATCGTAGGTGGAGGTAGAGTTGCTTGTGATACATGAGTCATTTTTGTTTCTTGCGAGAGGTAGCAGCAGAACAGAAGTTGACGTAGGCTCCAAGATTGAAGGAGCATATACCATACTCATGCGCTCATCTTGCATTCTTCGCTCCCTGATCTGATGAGAAACTGAGCGCTGAAAGGCCTGAAGAATAGCAATATATGCAACTTGCTCACTCCTACCACAGCTCCAACAGTCTGAGTTGGAAGACGCATAGCTAAAGAAAATGTCATATTGTTGCTTGCACCAACCAGATAAAATGCAAAGACGATTGTTGGATTCCACAGTGCTCCTCCCATAAAACCCCCAGACGGTTGCTGAAGGTTCATTACGATGGGAAATTCATAGCCGTACAGGTTAAATGCAGTCAAGGAAGTTTCAAGCCTCATGTAAGTTATACAGCACCCACAGAAAGTTTCGACCAAGTTGAGCTGGTGGAAAGTCATCATCGCTGCTATTCCACCTGAGCAGTAGCTCTAACCAAGGTAGAAATGTGCTAGTTTTCTCTATGGGCTATGAAAACAATTCAGCCTACCATCACATGTGCAGAAGAAATAAGCCGATCTGATGCTGGATGCTACAAAAATTAAGACATCACAAGCTCAGTGGTAGGAAAATCTTAGCACGGCCAGATTCACAATATCTCAACTTAGAGATGTTAAAAAATGTGGATCAGATGCTCCTAGAATGAGTTCCTTCTCAATTGACGATTACAATATAGCTGTTATAAAAATTTATTGAAATTGCCATACATCTCTGGGCTATAGTTGCTGGGATGACAAAATTGTTGCAAGACAATGGGAAACAATTGTATAAGCTTGCATGGCAGCAGAGGGATAACATAAGTATTTGTGTAATCTCAGAACTAGGACTATGTTAAATCATTGTGTTGTCAAGATGGTGTGCATAGTAAAGGATGCCATGGATTAAATAGACAAAGCAGCTGATTAGTGTGTTGAGAGATACCACAAAATAGTTAAAACAACAAGCAAGAAAGAAGAAGTAGCATTGGCTGCAAATGCACAAGAAACAATAGAAAAGGACAAAGAAAATGTAAATTTACATTGCTGGAAATGTTCCAGATCCAATCAAAGATATTGATGCTATCTCTACATAAAGGTTTTCAGCTTCTCTAATGGACACAGTCTTCTGGTTGTTGCAAGACCTGAATACTTGAGGTTATTCTGATTGTAAAGGTTGTTCATCGTGAGAAGCTTAATGCATTATAACTGCAGTTAAATGTGAACAAGAGCATGTACTATCTGAAAATGCAATAGTGGTTATTTTTGCAGTTTTTTTTCTCAGTAAAAAAACTGGTTGCACTACAGGTCACTGAAGTATATTGCCTGCTAGCATTTTTTTTGGAAATTGATTGGTTTTGTAAAAGTGGAATGTTGTAAGCATTAAATGCTCAGTTTTGAACTGAGTTACTACAGTCTATGTATTGGGGCTGACTATTAACAGTTTGTGGAAAGCATATGTGGCATTGTTGCCTAAAGAGTTAGACAAGCATTGGTGCTTTGCCATATGTTTGGAAGTGTATGATATCCATGTAAATTGAAATTTACTGGTTTTTCAAAGCTGAAGACCTTGAAAATGGCAAACATAGGAGATAAGGATACTATCACTCAGATAGTTGGACTACAACAATTTCGTTCTATGGAAATTCAGAATGTCTAATTTTTTAATTAGAAGAGGCTATTGGGACCTAATTGCAGGTCTTGAAGATGAGCCCAAGCTATTGGAGGATAGACCTCCAACACAGGATCAGTTAAAGGCACAAAGGACTTGGTTGGAAAAGGCCAGCAAGGTCTTGCATTGGTTGTCACTATGTGTGTCAGACACAAAGGCTATGCAAATTGCAAATTGTACTTCCCCAAAAGCTGCTTGGAACTTATTGATGAAGAATTATGGGCATGTCACTCATGCAAGAAAGACACAACTGAAGCAAAAATTCAGCCACATATCTAGGAATGGAAGGTCTATTGAGGACTATGTCAATGAGATTAGATCCATTGCAGAACAACTAGGCTCAATTGGAGCTGAAGTTGAGGATGATGATTTGGTGGCTACTACCCTCCATGGACTTGGACAGGAATATAAGCAGTTTGATACTTCCATTTCAGTGCGTCAGGAGCAACCTGACTTTGATGAACTTGTAGCACTTCTTTTGCATGAAGTGAAACTTGGACTCAATATAAGTTTCAGTGGGTCTAAAAATAGCAGGGACAGTGTCTTCTACTCCAATCAAAGGGGTAGAGGTGGAAGAGGAAGATCAAATTTTCGAGGAAGAGGTGCTAGAAATGCATATGCAGCCCATGGACAGCAAGCTACTGGATGGCAAAATAGGCAGCCTCAAGCAAATAGAGGTGCCTCAAATGCTCGTGGAAGAGGAGGTTATTCACCTAGAGGAAGAGGCACTTGGCAGCAACCTAAAATGAGTCATGGAGAGCAATCAAATGCAAATAAGGATTGCCATTATTGTGGCAAATATGGGCATGTAGCTAAGGATTGCTACAAAAAGCAGAAAGATCAGAGAGCAAGAGGGAAGCAACATGGTAATTATGCTTCTTCTAGTGGTATGTAGGAGGATGACAGGTTGTTTGCTATGCAACATCATGTGACAAAAGGGTTGTCTACGCAAGGCAAAGCAGATGATGTATGGTATATAGACTCAGGGGCATCTAACCACATGACTCCTCATGGAGAGTGGTTTGACACATTGGTAGAAGGTGCTCATGGATATGTTTGCATAGGGGATGATACGCAACATGACATTATGCATACAAGTACTATTCCCTTGATGATGCATGGTGACAGGAAAAAGAGTCTCTATGATGTATTACATGTACCCTCCATAACCAAAAACTTGCTTTCTGTGGGACAAATGGCTGTACAGAATCTACAAGTTAGATTCAATAGAGATGGATGCTACATTGAAGAGTATGGTCAAGGATGCAAACTCATTGCTAAAGGCAAAAGAAATGGCAAGATGTTTACATTGGATACGAAAATTCCAACATTGAATGCTGCTATGTACTCACATGAAAATGTTGCAATAAGGAACATTGAGATATGGCATAAAAGGATTGGACATGTAAATGTTCAAAAGTTAAAGAATATGCAGCATAAGCAAGTTGTACTTAGACTTCCTAAGTTCAAGCATGCGGAATTGGGACATGTATGTCAGTCTTGTCAATTTGGAAAGCAATCAAGGCTTCCATTTATGAGGCATGTAAGCACAACTACTAGACCATTACAGCTTGTACATTCTAATGTATGGGGACCCTCATAGAATGCATCTCTTGGGGGATCACGTTACTATGTGTCATTCATAGATGACTATAGTAGGTACACATGGTTGTATGTGCTAAAGCACAAGAGTGATGTCATGGATGCTTTTCAAGATTTTAAGAGACATGTGGAGAAAGAATTGGCTTGCTACATCTCATGCTTGAGATCTGATAGTGGTGGAGAATATGTTTCTAAAGACTTTGATCACTTCTTGGCAGCTCATGGAATTAAAAGGCAATTGACATGCAGGTACACACCACAACAAAATGGTGTGGCAGAAAGGAAAAACAAGGTGATCATGGAATCAGCTAGAGCCATGTTGAATGAGAAAAGCCTACCAAATGCATATTGCGTAGATGCTGTAATGACTGCAGTGTATGCCATGAATCCTACACCACCAGTAGGTATACATGAGATGACTCCTTATGAGAGGCTTTATGGGATAAAGCCGGACATCAACCATCTTAAGGTTTTTGGATGCTTGGCATATGTACATGTTCCAGATGAAAAGAGGAAGAAGGTCTTTATTGGGTATGCACAAGACAAAAAAGTGTACAAATGCTACAATCCTTCTACTCATGAGACATTGGTCTCAAGAGATGTGGTAGTTGATGAGCTGAAATCATGGCATGAGAAGAATATCACTTTGATGAATGATGATTATGGTTGTCAGGAGCCTTATGTACATGCAGGTACAAATGAAAGTGCAGAAATTTCTGGGCCTTCTAAAGATGCTACTACATCAGCTAGTCCTTGGACAGGTAGATTGAGGACTTCAATATCTTTGTCCCCCTCACTGACACAAGTATGTCAGTGAGGGGGAGAGATTTGGATAAAGGCAAAGGAAAACTTGATGATATTATAGGGCCACTCACTTGTGGTTATGATTCACTCGGTACTGACAGCTTGGATAGTGAGTTTGGTATTCCATCAGTTGTGACTCTTGGTGTGAGACATAGATATATACCACCTCATGAGAGAGGAGAGTCTCATATTGCACCTCAGTTGAGGAGATCAGAAAGAGTCAGGAAGCCTGTGGATAGGCTTACATATAGTGGCTACACAGTGAGGCACTATGCATATATGGCAAAAGTCACTAGCTTCAAGGAACCCACAAAGTTTTCTGAATCTATTTTGGATGATCATTGTGTAAGGCAATGGATGAGGAATATTCAGCATTGGCTGAAAATGACACTTGGGATTTGGTTGATTTGCCTGAAGGAAAAATGGCTATTGGTTGGCAAATGGGTATACAAAGTGAAATGCAAATCAAATGGCACATTGGAAAGGTACAAGGCAAGACTTGTGGCAAAAGGGTATGCACAACAATATGGTCTTGATTATGAGGAAACATTTAGCCATGTTGCTAAAATGGCAACCGTGAGGATAGTGATTGCTTTGGCAGCATCTAAAGGATGGAGTATGTATTAGATGGATGTGAAGAATGCTTTTCTCAATGGTGATTTGGTTGAGGAAGTATACATGGATCAGCCCGAGGGTTATGCACATCCAGATTTTCCTACATATGTGTGTAGATTGAAGAAAGTATTATATGGGCTGAAGCAAGCACCTGGAGCTTAGAATGCTAAGATAGGTGCATGCTTACAAAAACTTGGTTTTACTATGGGCAAGGCTGATCATAGCCTATTCACAAAGAAGACAAGAGCTGGTTATGTAGTATTAGTCATCTATGTGGATGACTTGATCATTACAGGTGATGATGTCATAGGAATTGGAGAGATCAAGGAAATGTTACATGCTGAATTTCAGGTCAAAGATTTGGGAGAATTGAAGTATTTCCTTGGGATTGAGGTTGTCTCTACACCTCATGGTATTTGGTTGTTGCAAAAGTAGTATGCACAGGATATGTTAACCAAGTATGGTATCTTGGATTGCAAAGCATTGAGCACTCCATTGAGCACTCCATTGGAACAAAATGTTAACCAAGTATGGTATTGTCACTATGTATAGACAAATGGTGGGTAGCCTAATTTACCTTAGGATTACTAGACCATATCTTAGCTATTCAGTCAGACTGATTAGCCAGTTCATGCAGAAGCCTATGAAGCCACACTTGGATGCAGTGAGGAGGATCTTGAGATATGTAAAGGCTACATTAGATTATGGTCTATTCTATGAGCATGGTAAGCCTTTGGAGCTTACAGGATACATAGATGCTGACTGGACAGGAAGTACCTATGACAGGAGATCTATTAGTGGGTAGGAATTTTCCCTTGGTAGTAGTATGGTCAGCTGGAGCAGTAAGAAGCAACCTACAGTTGCACTCTCTAGTACTGAGGTAGAGTATAGAGGTGCTGCATTAGCTGCATGTGAGGCATCATGGCTCATTAAGCTTCTTGATGATTTGGGCATGCACAAAGTCAGGCCTGTCACACTCTATTGTGATAACATGAGTAGTGTGCTCCAAGCCACTAATCCTGTCTATCATGCTAGGACTAAGCTGGAGCCCCGAAAGGAACACCAAGGAAAAGGGAATTCTCTTGCAAGAAAATCTATCTTGTAACATCAACAAGATTGTTTATTATGTTTCATATGATCATAATGAAGAAAAGAACACCAGGTACAACAAATCTTCATGCAGCATCATGTAGATCTCCCACGGATTTGATAGAATCAACCATATTCTTCAACATCTTCATAAAATCCATCAATAGAACAAAGAAAGCAAAGGAATACACCATCTTTGAATGGAAATACATCACATAGTATTCATCTTCAATATCTTCATAGTCTTCTCTCTCAATCTCTCATATACAATCACTTTGTTTGAGTAAAATTGGCTATCTCTGACTCTCTCTCTTTCTCTCCATCAATAATACATCATATCCTCACTATAATCTCTCAAAATCACTCTCAATAATCCTTCTTAGGTCGTGGATACCCCTCCCAAGAGGTATGTCTGATATGAAGAGTCACCAGAGCCACTACAGTGTCCTTTCATAGCTCACTACTGTCACTTCACTCTAGTCTTCACTTGAGTCTTCAGCAGCTACTTCTTCCACTTCTTTCAACTCTTTTGCACTTGTATTCACCTCTTTCCAAGGCTAGAAAACTTTTCCAAAGTCACACATACATTCCACAGAACACTTACAGAAGCATACAGAACAGTCTACAGAACAGTACCAGAACAGCTACAGTATAGAACAGAACAGAGACAGAACAGAAGCAAAAGCTCTACAGAAGACCTACAGAAGGTTACAGAAGATCATCAAAACCACATAACTCACTCTCAAACCATTCCAAACTCTCAAAAACTATTCAATAAACTTTCACAATATCTCATTCTTCATCAATCAATACTCCATTCCTCTTTACAGAAGATAATCAGAACAAAACAGACCAAAACAGAGCAAAACAGAAGGTATACAGAACCCATCAGAACCTATCAGAACATCATAGAACCACCAACAAACATCATGATCTTCCAAAACACAATCATTATCATCTAAAACATTCTCAAACCACTTCCAAATCAATCAATCATCTCATAAAATCAACCATTCAGCTCTCAAAAACAACAAAAATCAGCCAAAAAACAAGTCATTTGAACACTCAACATATCCCCACACTTAATAAGGAAGCGTCCTCGCGACCCAGGAAAAAGGGAATACAAGTTCAGTTGAAAAGCTCAACTTTGATCGTCAATATCTTTTCACAAATAATCCATCCACCACGACCCCAACTTATAACCTGTTTCTAATATAAAAATACAAAGAAAGGAAAACCCTTTATTCATTAACACCGCTTAGCAAACTAAAAATCGCAACAAATTTGTAAAGGATATAAAAGTTTTCTTCGTCTTCATCAGCATCATCTTCAATTCTCCATCCACGACCCATCACCACAAATCTCCAAAACGTAGCTCGTACACGAAATCCAATAGGAAACCACCATGTTCGTTTGACATAAATGAACTCACAACACAAACACTAATACACAACACAACCATCTGAATGACTCCTTCAAAAAGAGAGTTGTTCATTAAAAAGCTTCCATTATACATTGGAAAGGTATCAATGAAGATGATCCCTCTTAAAAGATTGATGTTGTCGGAAACAATCCATAGATAATGATTCATCTACAAAGTTTTTGGGAGGATTTTGAAAAAATTGGAGACAGCACATCCTTTCCAACAGGACCAGGTATCTGCTAGGCAAACAGAGGGCATGAAAATACAGTATCTCCAGCTACTGGGAATCAATGCTAACATTGACATTCATGCACAACTTTGGAATAGGCTTGGAATCATTATGAGAGTGCCTATGCATATACGCCAGGTACCGAGCAAAGTGAGCAGTTAATCTCACTGAGGGATCGGCAGACTGTGAATACTGCTGAGCAAAATGAACATAATTCTGATAAGCTTGACTGGAAGCTGTCCATTCTCCTGGAATGACTGGCCAATTGATCTGAGGTCCAGTAAGGCAATCATCCGAACTCCATCCCCTTCTTCTGGAAATCTGATTATCAAACCCGTCACAGTCACTAACCAACTGAGGTGGTTGAGATATGGAAGTGTTAGGAGAGGGTAGTGGAATAAGGGAAAGTGGATGTAGGGAAGGATAGGAAAAATCATAAAAGGAAGAAAAGGTTAAAGAAGGAGTGGCAGAAATTTGTAAGGAATCACTAAGGAACGGTGTTAACTGATAAATATGAAATGTGGAGGGTACATTAATGGAGGGAGAAGGACAGGGCAGAGAAGGGGAAAATACCCTATCCTCAATAAAGGAACAGTAAGTGAAAATAGGAATTTGAGGGAAAGATGAAGGTTGGAAAAGAAGGGGTAAAATAATTGTGGAATTAGATTGACAAAGGGAAAGATATATAGCATAGCGGTGAGCCATTTGTTGGTAATAGAGGAGGGTAGGAACAGAAGGTCCTAAGAGAGATCGTCGATGATAGGCATCAAAGAAGGTAGCATCAAATGGATTATATTTTGAAAGATAGGTTAAGAGATCCATCCTGAGTTGATTAGTACTCTGGGCAAAGGTAGGAGCTGTGTTTTGTCTTTGATTTAGGACCACCGAATCAATCATGGGATGCCACGAATTATCATGACAATTAGCCACTTTGGAGGAATAACTTTGAAACATGTCAGCTATGCGCAACTCCAAATGATTGACATACAAAACAGCCTGTAAGACCACATCCCCCACATACCATGCCATATCTACCTCATCTGGAATTAACAAATCTCCTCGTAGATACATGTATGACATCAACATGGTATCTGGTGTGACAGAATCAAAGACCATTCTGACTACCTCTGTCAACAACTCAGCAGACCAAGCCCCACTCCAGCCATCCTCTGGAAAAGGTAAATCCATCGTGGAAAGCTTCATGTAGAAGACCAACTTCTGTAAGTGGTAGTGAACAAAGAAAGAATGGTCTGGTAAGACATGTTCCTGAAACTGTTCAAAGGTAGACCATAACAAGTCCATTATGGACTGCAATCTTTCCACTTTATCTTGAAATAGAGGGCACAAAGTAGCCTGTCTCTGAAGAGCAGCCAAGTCCTACTGTGAAAGAGAAGGAATCAATGGAACATTAGGGCTTGGAGGAACAGAGCGGGACTTTGCAAGCTGATCTTGCAACTGCTGGATTTGGGAGGCTTGGTTGGCCACTGTGTCATTAGCCATCTGTAAAGCTGAAAGCTTGTCATCTAAGATAGCGTGAAATTCCTTCGCTTCTCTGGACATCCTCTCCTTCTCCTCTGAAAGGCTAGTAACCTGGGATTGAGCCTCGAGTAACTGGGTCTTCAAAGAAGAAATCTCATCGCTTTGGGTGGCAACCAGTTGGGTTTGTTGTTCCATTTGCTTAAATAAATCTGCTAGGATATCCTTAGCAGAAGCTAACTCAGATGTTGCCTTATGCAACTGGTCCTTAGACTGCATGAGCTCCTCATAAAAAGACGCATACAGCTGTTGAACACAGGCTGTCACTGACAATTCAATGGAACTTTGAATATCCTTGTAGAGGAAAGGAATGGCATCTCCTGAGATGAGACTGTTCAGGGAAGGAACTGAGATCTCCAAGGATCCTTCTCGATGTGCTCTGAACAAGTTATTACAAGTGAGATACCCAGGGAGTTCACTGCTAGAGGTAGCAGGGATAGGCACGGAGGGAAGTACAAAAGGGGCTTTATCCGCTACCCTCTTCAAGCGTTTGCGATGTATGACTAGGGGAGGCGCTGTATGACCAGGGGAGGCGGAGAATCATCATCCTCTATGCCAATGGGTTCTGACTCTTTTGAAGGTGGAGGAGGAGGTACTGGATCTGATGGAGGAGGTGGAGGCACAGTCTTTTGTAAACCTGAATAGGTCAAGAAGGCAGACAAATATGATCCATATGTGACATTGGTAACATTATCCCTGGTGACTTTAACAAAATGCTAATCCATTTTAGTAAGGAGGTAAGTGCTCCAATCAATAGCAACTCCTTTCAACACCATCCTGGAAGCTGTAAAAAGCTCTTTGGACAAATAGTGGGATGGCGTTTTGGCAGGCATAAACCTGTCCTGAAGGAACTGACAGATCGTCTTCCCTACGGGATCAGTGATCATAGAAAAGGAAACTCCTGAAGAGTTTATCACCTTCTTAACATCGAGGATTTCCCTTGTCTGCTTTTGCAATAGTTTGAGAATCTCTTCATTAGAGAAGAGCTGACGAGTGGTCACAAAAGGTTCACCTTTGAAGGGAAGAGACAGAGCCTTCCCTAAGCCTCGAGATGTCAAAGTCATAGACATTCCTTGGACTACGCCTGTCTTCTTGCTGTAAGAGGCCAGGAACTCATCACATAACGACGGATCCTCGGGAAGCAATGGAAAAGGAGTAGCCACAAAAGCAGCAAGTCCCGCCTTCGTGAGGGGCTCAAAAGTAAGTAGGGAAGAGTAATCCCTACTAACTAGTGGGACGTACTGGATAGGGGGAGGAGCATGAGAAGGCGCCATTCAGATGGTTACACACACACCACAAACACAGACAATCAAGGAGAATGCCTGCAAAGCAACAGACAAAAACCAAGGATAACAGAATAACCAAATAAGAAAACGTGACACGACCAACTAACCCCAAGCAAACCACATCCTAGAAAAAATTTGACATGACCTTAAGACAAATGCAACCGAAAGCTTCATGTGATGCATCAGACAAACACCCAGAACCCCGTATCAGGCAATAAAAGAAAAAAATTTGCATACCGTACCCGTAACCGAAACAAAGATAGTAAACCAAAATAAGATCACATCCGGCACATATCAATACTACATCTGTGATAAACCAAGACTGGACCATGGAAAATAACGCTAATGACTGCGCATACCCATCCCACGAAACGGTTCATTAAAAAGGGGAATTAAGTGCAGTGAGGGGGAATTAATTTAATGAAGGGTTGTTTTTAATAAATTATTAAAAATGGGTGAATTTTTATTAGGTGATAAACCTTAGCAAGAAAACAGCGGTTCCTTATTATAAATTAAATTACCCATTATTAGGTGAAGCGGTGCAGTTATTCGATTCCCGGACTTCGATACCCGACTGGGTCTCTAAATGCAATTCATTGATTACAAATTAAGGTGATGTGGAGCGCTTTTTTGCCAGCGCGTGCTCATGTGACGGCTTGTTTATTTTAATTAAAATTTTAAAGTGCCTCTGTAGCGCACGTAGCGCGTGCTAAGTGAACGGTTGGTTTATTTTAATTAAAAAGAATGTGTGTATAGCGCAAATGCGCATGGAAACTGTGGGTGAATAAAGAGTTCATTTTAACAATTAATTTGTGATTAAAGGGGAAATGAAAATAAATAAAGCACATAAAATAAATACCTGGAAGGGGTGTGTATGAAATGCAGAAATGCGCACGGAAGAGTCTCCCAAAAGAAGTGAATCCAGTAAAGGAAAAGTAAAGATCACTGATGAAACAACAAAGACAACACCTTAGCGGATGTGTGGATTTGGTTTTTGTTGGTTGTTTATTTTTATTTTTATTTTTTATTTTATTTATTATTTTATTTGAAGTTGTGATTATTTATGTTTGAATAAATGAAAAATGAGCAAGGGAGGTGAGGGGAATTTTTGAGAATTTTTTTAGAATTTTTATTAGAAATTTTTACTATTTTTAAATGAATTTTCTACATTTATTGGCAATTGGGGGGATTAATTAGGAAATATTTAATTTTCAGAAATTATAGGGTAGGTAATTGCCAGCGGACAAACTCCCAAAAAGTGGCAAAAAGCAAAATGAATTTTTAGAATTTTTTTTGAATTTTTTTAAATGGAAAAATTAATTTAAAAATTAATTAAATCACATAAATCATGTTAATCAAATAAGTCAGTTAAGTCTGGTTAGTCTGGGTAAGTCATGGTAGTCACAGGAAGTCAAGCCAGGGTAGGTTAGTCAGGTTAGGTTAAGTCAGTTAAGTCCAGTTAGTAGAAACTAACCTAAAGGGGGTCAAGTAACCTAAAGGTGGGTTAGGGTTAGGGTTAGGGTTAGTGGGATGGTAACTAGGGTTAGTGGGATCCTGGTTAGGGTTAGGGTTAGTAGTCCTAGGGTTAGGGTTAGTGGGATGGTAACTAGGGTTAGTGGCCAACTAACTAGGGTTAGGTTGAGTTAACTAGATTAGAGTTAATTTTGAACTTAAGTTAAGTTAATGGTGAACCTAACTGAACTTAGGTTAGTATCAACTAAGCCAAGGTTAGTAACTAACCTAGGTGGGGTTAGAGGAGGAGGAGGTGGTGGGAGGTGGGTGGTGGGGGAGAAGGAGAGGGCGGAGGAGAGGACGGTGGCAGCGGCGTCGATGCGGGCGCTGTGGAGGGGGGCCACGGCGGATGGCGGCGAGCGAACGGGCTGTCGGGGCGGAGGCGAACGGCGGTCGGTGCGGCCTGCGACAGAGGCGACCAGGGGCGGAACGCGACGGGCGGCGGCCTGGGGCGACGGCGGCGGGACGGAGCCCCCTGCGACGACGGCGGGGGGACGGACGAGCGGTCTGACGGCGGCCTGCACTGGGCAAGGGAGAAGAAGGGGGAAAGGAAAGAGGAAGGGGGGAGGAAGAAGGAAGGAGGAGAGAAGGGTAGGGTGGAGGAGTCGGGAGAGGGAGGAAGAAGGGGAAGAAGAAGGGGAAGGAGGAGTAGGAGGAGGGGAGGAGGAGGGAGGAATGCAGGAGGAGGAGGAGAGAGGAGATGAAGATGAGGAGAGAAGTGGAGATGGAGGGAGGGGAAGAACGCAGAGGGAGAGGGAGACGGTTGGGGGGCAGGGAGAGAGAAAGGGCAGGTAGGGGGGAGATAGGGGAGGGTGGACATGGGGGGAGGATGGGCAAGGACAAGGGGGGTGGGCAGGGTGGGCGGGCATGGGTAGGGGAGGATGGACATGGGCAAGGGGTTGGGTAGGGTCAAGAGGGGGCGTATCCCCGTCCCGCGCACGTGCGCGGGGCGGGGTAAAAAAATTTGCCGTGACGGGATTGAAATGGCACCGGGATGACGGTAGGGGTTATGCGGACACGACCGGGGTGCATGGGGAAGTGTAAAATCGAAAAAGGACGCGTTCACGCGCAAAACGGGCGCGCGAATACACATAAAAATAAAAAATAATAATAACACCAAATCCGGACGTCAAAACGAAATAGCGTAAAAACAAAAAGTGGGCACGATGACAGGGGAAAAACAAGGAAAATACAGGACGGAGGTTCCGGGGGGGGGAAAGGGCAGTCACGTGCAAAAAACACAAAAAAGAACCAAAAAACGCAATTAAAAATTAATAGCGGAAAATCCGTGCATCGGAATGAGGTGCAGAAAAAGGAAAAACTGTACAAAAAGATGTGCCCGACAATCCTATCACATCAAAACATAATTCCGACAGAGATAAGACGCGTTCACATGGGAAAAACCCAAAAAACAAACTTGAAAATGGGATCGAAAATTAATATCGGACAAACCGTTCACCGGAATGACATGTAGTATGAAGGAAAAATGTCCGCAGGAAGGAGTGGCACAGTGTTATCACATTAAAGCGCAGTTCGGTGGAAGTAGGAAGGGTTCACATAAGAAAAACACCAAAAAATACTCCCGAAAATATATTTAAAAATTAATAATAATAAATCCAAAAGTCGAAAAAGGGTGAAGGAAAAAGGAAAAAGGTGGGGGAAGACACAGGGGACACGGCTAGCAGATCAAATTGGAATTCTGATGCAAACAGGGCAGGTTCACATGGAAAAATGTCAAAAATACGCATGAAAAAGTCGTGAAAACCCGGAAAATTAATAATGGACAAACCGTGTATCGGAATGATGTGGAATAAAAAGGAAAAATGTCAGGGGAAAAGTGGTTGGCCGGGCTATGACGTCAGATCATGGTTTCGAAGCAAGAAAAGCGCATTCACATGGAAAACCGGCTAAATTATGCAAAATGCTTAAAAAATTAATAACTCAAAAACCGTGCACCGGAATAAGGGTAGGTAAAAAAGAAAATTGGTCAATTCAAAGGGAGGAACAGGGCTATAAGGTTGGATTTGGACTTCGGTGAACGTAGAGTGCATTCACATGGAAGGACCTCAAAATCAGGGAATGAAGGAAAACTTCAAGAGAACAGCCCCAAGGGTGGGTAAAACATAACCGGGGGGTGGAAAGGTACCCCATCAGGGTAAAAGCAAGGCATGGCATACATGCATGAACAGGGTAAGGCATATGCAAAAGGGTATGCAATGTAGACGCACACGGACGCATCCCCACACTTAAGACCTTAACGGATAGGGTTAACCGAGCAACAGGGACCTAGGACCATGCCACAGACCATCCACTAATGTCCCCACACTTAAAACATGACCGTCACGAAGAAATAGAAGGTGTAGGGTTAGAAAAACTTGGCCCATTTCGTCAAGAATCAAGGTTGAGTGTCGACGGCACGTCCAGTGTGGTTATCGGCACTGGAGGGACCAAGGCATCTTCTCGGCACACGTTTGTCATGGCAGGGACTACGCAGCAGTACCCAGGGAGGTAGCTGATGGAAGGAATCACAGGAAATTTATCGATGATGAGGGATATTGCACTCAACTCACAGTCACTCAATTGGAATGAAAGAACAGTCACTCGCCCCATGACTAATATCTCTTGAGGAAAAAGGATTAAAACCCATATCTCATACCCGGTTGAGGAATCGACAAGGGGGGACTGGTGCAGAAGGAGTATGCCAGGATGCATAGTTGATGGTGCATTAGTGCGTCCAACCCGTTTGGCATAGGTGCAAGGAAGAAGGCAAGGGAGCCTTACAGTGCAATGTACAGAACAGGGTGATGTGTCTTGTGATGACAGTAAAGACCCATCCCGTGGGTGCACAGGGAAAGTGGAATATACCTGACTCCAAGTGTCGTAACGTCCCTCAATCTCACCTCTCGGTAATTGATTGAAGAAACTCCAGTCACACTCAGCCCACCCTTTGTCTCACTCTCTGTTGATAGATACAGGAGGGCAGCCTTTTCCTGAAACCCATTGATGTAATCCTCACAGTCACATGTGTAAAGATTGTATGCCTTGTGCGCATTTGATGGTGCAACTGTGCATCCCGCCCTGTGCCGGCATACGGTGCAAGAAGGAAGGCCAGGGAGCCTTATGGTGCAGTGCACAGAAACAAATTGTGCTTTGTGCATTGAGAGGCCCATCCCGTGCGTGCAACACTCCATTCACACTTCTCTCCTCTCATTTGATTTGAAGGGAAAAGACTGGTCTCTTGCCCCACCCTCTGTCTCACTCGTTGTTGATAGATACAGAGGGCAACCCATACTCACTTCCCCATCCGGTTAGGATGAAAGCTCACATCACTCAAGGGGTTGTCGATGAAGATCGCGTCATCAGTTGTTGAAGAGGCGTACCCAGGGAGGTAGCCATCAAATCGAACGTTGTATCGGACATGAACATGTCGTCTGCTAGAGGACAGTTAGTCACTTTGCAGAGAGACCCAGGACACAGCGTACCAAGGAAGGAAGCTTCGGAATTGGATCCTGGAGATATCAATTAATGAATCCACTTTCTGGACTGCTGGGTGTTACCACCTTTTCCACAGCCAGCTTCCCGCCCAAGGGTGTTTACCACCTTTTCCTGGAACAAGGCCTGCTATGACAGGGAATTGCTTCCTTTTCTCTCATAACAGATTTGTTTGTCTTGTTTTTTTTTTCTCTTTGTTTTTTTTCTTTTTCTTATTTTCCCCTATTCCCGAGGGTGTTTCCACCTTTTCTCGAAGAATAGGTCGGCATGACAGGGACCTAAGTCCTTTTCTCCCATGACCGATATGTTTTGTTTTTTTTTTCTTTTTTTTTTTCAATATTGAGCAAGGGAATGGTAGAAAGACCATTTGTCAGAACCCACCTCGCCACTGTCGCTGGTGGAAAATAGAGGATAAGAGATCAAGGCTGAAAGGGGGTTTTGAGGGGACAAAGGGTTGCGTCCACCTCATCAGAAGTGGCTGAAGAACGGCTATTAGAAGTAGCAGCATAAGAAGTACAGTGCTGCGCCAATAAAAGAAAGGATCAAGTGTCCGTAATTGTCAAGATCCCCAAGGAGGGAAGTACTTCTTCAGGCGATATCCATTGATCAGAAAGGGATCATCAGAGGCATCAACGGTCTGCACTTGGACAAAACCATTAGGGTTGACTGCAAGTACCTTATAGGGGCCCATCCACCGCTGCTGGAGCTTGCCAGGAAACTTGCCAAAACGTGAATCATAGGCTAGGACCAAATCACCTTCTTTGAACTCCTTGTGCTTGATGAAGCTATCATGGTAAGCCTTACGTCGAGCTTGCGTGGCTTCCATGCACTGTAGAGCCATCCTACGAATTTCGTCCAAACATTCCAGGTGCAGGAGACGGCGTTGCAGTGAATCATCATCCCCCAAACGCTCTTTGATAGCTACTCTCAAAGAGGGTAGTTCCAATTCAACAGGAAAAACAGCTTCTGTACCATACACCAGCTGGAAGGGTGTCTATCCTGTTGCTGCTTTATGGGAGGTTCTGTACGGCCAGAGGGCCTCTGTAAGTCGATCATCCCAATCACGACGATGTGCGGCAATTGTTCTTGTTAGAATCGAGCAGAGGATGCGATTGGTGACTTCGACTTGGCCGTTGGCTCTAGGGTAATAAGGAGTGGACTTGCGATGGCGGATCTTATACAACTCTGTCAACTCTTCCATGACTTTGTTGAGGAAATGAGTGCCTCTATCACTTACCAACTCTAAGGGACTGCCAAAACGGGTGATGATATTCTCGTACATGAACAGGGCCACGCTGTTACCATCGTCCCGCTTTAGGGCTTTAGCTTTACACCACTTTGTAACATAATCCGTACATACGAGGATGTATCGGTTCTGTTTCCTTCTGGTAGGAGGATCAATCGGACCTATGAAGTCGATGCCCCACTTCTCAAACAGCTTCAACGGAAGGATAGGTTGCAGTGGCATGGCACTTGTCTTAGTGGGTTTCCCCATTCTTTAACAAGCATCACATCTTTTACAGTAATCATAGGCATCCTTGTGAATGGTAGGCCACCAATAACCTGCTAGCAGAGCCTTCCTGGCTGTAGCTTCTCCTGCAAAGTGACCTCCACATGGCTCGTCATGGCAAGCCTTCAGAACAATCCCAATCTCATTTCCTGCAACACATCTTCTGAGCACTTCATCTTTGCCTTTCTTGTACAGTGCACCACCTAGCAGGGTGTAGGGGGCTGATTCTAGCATGAGCTTCTTCCTTTCCTGACTAGAGATACCAGGAGGGTACTGTTGGGTTGCCAGCAGATTAGCAATGTCTACATACCAGGGAGTTACAGTTTCTACCAAGAATAGGGAAGCATCAGGGAGGTCTGGATCATCTTGCTCCTCATCTCCAGTTTGTGGGATACGCGACAGATGATCAGCCAGAACATGGGAACGACCAGGCTTAGTAATCACCTCAAAGTTGAACTCTTGGAATAAAAGGAGCCATCTCATCATTCGTCCTTTCAGATCCGCTTTGTTCATCAAGAAGGACAGGGCCTCATGATCCACATAAAATTTAAAGTGGGTGGATAGGAGGTAATGGCGGAACTTCTCTAGGGCAAACACCATTGCCAAGCACTCCAACTCTGTCACTGTATAGTTCCGTTCCCTATTAGTGACTTTTCAGCTTGCGTAATAGATCGGTTGATCCAACTTCGAGGAGCCCTTCTGGCAAAGGACAGCACCTAAACCTTCAATTGATGCATCAGTGTGTACATGGAACTCTTTCGTCCAATCAGGAGGTTGCAGAATGGGTGCCTCAATTAGACACTGCTTCAGAGTGTGGAAGGCTTTGTCACATTCTTCCGTCCAAGTAAACTCTGTATCTTTCCTCAGGAGCTTGTGCAAGGAGGTTGCCTTTGTCGCAAAATGGGCTATAAACCTTCTGTAGTAACCCACATGGCCTAGGAATCCCCTCAACTGTTTGAGGTTGGTGGGTGCTGCTAGAGCTGCGATCTTTTCGATCTTTGCAGGGTCTGTTGATATCCCTTGTGCAGAGACAATGTGGCCCAACAGGACTCCAGAAGAGACCCCAAAGATGCATTTGTCGGGATTGAGGGAAATCCCATACTCCCGGCATCGATCAAAGCATTGTTCCAGGTGCTCCCAATGTTCACGGATCAAACTATAGACACAGAAGTCATCTAGATATACCTCAATAAAGTCATGCAGATGATTTTGAAATGCGGCCATCATGACTCGTTGGAAAGTAGCAGGGGCATTGCAGAGCCCAAATGGCATCACCCGGTAAGCGTAGGTCCCCCATTCTGTGGTGAAGGTTGTTTTGGACTGGTATTCTTCTGCGATCTGCACTTGGTTGTATCCGCTGAATCCATCCAGAAGGGAATAAAGCTCATGTCCTGCCACTGTGTCCAATAGTTGGTCTGTGAAAGGGATAGGAAAGTGATCCTTCTTTGTCTTGGAATTAAGCTTTCGGAAATCCACACATATGCGCAATTTGCCATTCTTCTTGGGTACAATCATAATGGGTGAAACCCATTCACTATTTGCCACTGGATAAATGAATTCAGCTTCCAGAAGCTTCAGCAGCTCCGCTTTCACCAATGTGGAATAATTCGGGTTCATTCGCCTTTGTCGTTGCCGTACTGGCTTGGCATCAGGCTCCAAGTCAATATGATGTTGACATATTGTGGGATCAATCCCCTTTAGGTCTTTGTAAGACCATGCAAACATGTCCAAATTTTCTTTCAACAAGTTGTACAAGGTTGACAACTCCTCTTCTGGGAGACTGCTACCCACCTTCAAGTGGCGTTCAATGCCTTCAGCATCCACAAAGGTTAACTGCCTTTCACCTTCTACTTCACGGATGAAGGTCCCACGGACTGCTTCTAGATACAGATCCGACTCCTTCAAGGGAGTGGTGTCCTCTTCTGATGTCCCACTAGAACCAACTTCTTCTTTTGGTGGAGACTTAGGTTGCTCCTTAAGACGTTGGAATGGGATTAGAGCTGTTCCGGGTTTGGTTTCAAGATTAATTACCTCTTGACTTGAAGACTCCTCTTCCGAAGATGACACATCCAGGAACGTCACATAGCAGGGACCCTCTAATTTCTGTTGGGTTTGTCGGACTGGTGCTTGTTGGCACAGTGCATCATCATCATCTTTCTTTGGCAAGGATGGGTAAGGATGGCATGAGCCACTGCTAAAAGACGGCTTGTTTTTCTTAATCCACGTCTTATAAAGGTTTTGCATATGAGAAGATCCATTTACTAGACCAAATGGTACCATCACCATTCTATCCCATAGCATGAGCTCGTCTGCTTCTGATGCTTCTGGAACTTCTTCTTCAAATGTATCCTCTTCAGGTGGGATAGACTCTTCCATTTAACTTTCATAATCTTCTTCGTCCATATCATATCCATCCTCTTCTGTCTCTATCTCTGTTTCTGCTTCTGCTTCTACTTCTGTTGGAGCTCTGTAACAGAAGAACAGATTCTCTGTCTCCTCTTCTGCCTCTATATCTGCTATGGCCATGTAACAGGGGGAGTAGTACATCCATGCTTCGATCTCACTATCAGAAGTGATTTCAGAAGTCATTCCTGGTTCAGGCAGGAAGTATTCACCCATTGATAACGGCTTTGCATCTTTTGGAAGTCGGCTTACAGTATCCACTGTTAAGGAATGTGCCACTGTTTTCTTGGGAAGGATGTGTTTGACAGCATCTTCGTCTGCTGATGTTCCATCCGTAACCTCATTAGGGGAGTCAGAAGATAATTCCAAGGAGGTGGATCCATGTCCTTTTTGAGAACCATACAGTTTCAGCACCACTTTGTTGGGTCCTCTACCCAAGGTCAAAGTTTCTTTGAACCAATCCGTCCTTGCTCGAGCTTCAAAAAGCCATGGTCTACCCAGTAACAGAGGATAGGATGTACCATAAGAGTTTGGCTTCACCACCAAATAGGTTAGCCAATAATCTTTTCCAGCCACTGTAGTCTTCACATATGGGAGAATGCCCAAAGGCTTGATTCTACTCTGATCCGCCAGTTTGATGAGCCATTGGGTTGGTTGCACTCCTTGTAAGCCTAGATCCTTCATTGTAACATCTGTCATAATGTTCACTGATGAACCTCCATCAATCAGTGCATTTGCAATGAAGCAGCCTTCTATTCACACGCCAGTCTCTGGAGTACTCGGATCTAGGAAAGCATTAGCCACATCCACTTCTTTTACAGGCTCTGGAGGCTTGTTGGACTTTGTTGCTATTGAGGGAGCAATCCTTAAACCACGTCTTCTTGTCAGTATACTTTTGAATCTTTTCCGGTAACTGGGAGACAACATCAATAATTGTCGGAATGTGAGGTTTGGTCTAAAGGTATCTAGATCTCTAACCAGATCGTATTCCTTAATAGGATCCACTGGCTTCTCTAACCGGTTAGGAAATGGGGCAACACCCATTTTCATTTTCCCTCTTTCTTCCAACAGAGGAATTACAAGGACTTCTTCTGCCACTTGTGGCACTTCCTCCTCTTCTGTCTCCTGGAACTCTGGTCCTGTCTCTGTAACTCTCTGTGGCACTGTAGTGCTCTGTACGGCACTGTTAGGCTCTGTTCTATTCTGTTCTTCTGGTGGAAGATTGAACTTCACTGTTCTGGCAGGAGGGTTATTTTCTTTCTGGACAGGTGGTTCCTTCTGCTTTGCACGCGTGATGGCAGCAACTTCCAATTCCACCAAATTGGAGGTAGGCTCTTGGGCCTTGGACGGACTATCAGTAGCACTGTTTTTCACTGGGGCTGGGCTTGGACAGTCTTTTGCAGTGTGGCCTTCTCCTTTGCATCGACTGCATAAGGGCTTGTAATCTACTATCTTCGAGGATTTGGACAATTTGGTGAGATGTGTCCCTTTTCTCCGCATCTGTAACATTCCACTTCTAATCTCTGACCACCGCCAGACTGTCTTCCTTTGTGACTTTGGGAGGGAAATCTTCTGGGTCCGAAATTAGGACTAAACTCTCTAGGCTTGGGTCCAATATCTTGTGTTGTCATTTTGGATTCCAGCAAGTTAAATCTTGCGTCTTCTTCCTTCCTTCTCCTATCATGCATCTCTTTCAGAGAGCAAATGTCCTCTGTATGGTTCTTCCGCAAACAGTAGGAACAGAAGGCCCCAGGAATAGTTGGTTTTCGTGTACATTCAATGGCTAAATGGCATGCTTGATGACACTGTTTGGCTTAAAGTGAGCCTTAATTACATGCTTCCATGGCATCATGATTTTATTCCTGAGGAGGTCTTGTAAATTGAATGCCCAATATGGGCTAGTTTTCATGGACTTTCTACTTTGCTAGATGGAGAAGTAATGTGCTAGTAGAAGTGTAGGTAGAGTGCTCTATGTTCTTACAATAATATCAACTAGTGGAGTAAGTGACCTCTTGTACTTTGGGATAAGAGGAAGAAGATCCTTGACATGCTCCACATTTTTTATCCTAATGGGATTGAGTTGTTGGTTGATGTCAAATTCTCCCTCTTCTTGGATACATGCTTCAAATGCAAAGAAGATGGGTGCTTTGCAAAGCAATGCCCAAAAAGGAATTGAGATAAGAAGAAGCAAAGGAGAAAATAGTGGAGATAAGGAAGAATTTCAAAAGAAGCAAAAAGGAAAAAACATAGGTTGAGAAGAGTAAATTCAAGGAAACAAACAAGCCTCAAAAGGAGAAACCTAATTATTAGTCGTGATCCTAGAGATGTTGAAGTTAAAGCAGGATGGAAACAAATAATTTCAACCACCAAATTCTTTGAAGTCTAATGGAGGTAAGAAATAAAAAATTTCCCTTTAAAAGCTTCTTGCAAATGTTTTGTTGACAAGGCTATTGCTATTTTGGATTATGGAGGTTTGAACAAAGATATAATGTTAATTAGTTGGCTCACTATGATCTCTTAGAATGTGAGGTGCCTAGGAAGTCCATCCAAGAAGGATGTGTTTAGTAGGAGAAAGAAATGGAAGCTCCTCTCTTTCAACACCTCCTTCCTAGAAAGGGAAGGATTCAACTTATAGCTGAAGGATGCTTGGAAACAAACCAACAATCCAATGTCTAATCCAACATAGAACTAGATGAGATCCATTGCTATCATAATTGAGATTACGAATATGTATGGCAAAGATCAAGATTGACTTCAAAGAGGGTTGCATGTTAGTAGTAAGCAATTTAGTGAGTATATTATTATGGCTCTTTCTAAGTGTTCTAGTAATGGGTTGTTTTATCAAATTCTCAAAGAAGTGGAGCATTACATGGAGGATTTGCAAAAACATAAAGGTGAAGTTGCCAAAATTTAGTCTAAGGGAAATGGTATCTTATGGGATTGGTTCTTCGACCAATTAATTTTATGAATTGATGAAGCAAAAGAAGCAACAAGAGTTTATCACTATGATAGATGATGGAGGAGGAATCGTGGAATTTATGTAGGGATGTCTCAATCCATTTGGAATGTATTTGTAAATGGTCTATGCTTAGGTCCATTTGAGGTAAAGATGTCGATGCCAAAGGGTGTCCCATTGTCTCATTACTCTTTGCTACCATAATCACCAACCCTTTGCTTAGGAATTTGGATTTGAAGGTGAAACATGGAGTAAGCAAGGGGCTTCCTATATCATTAAGAAGACACTTGGTCTCTCAATTCTTTGCCAACAATAACTTACCAATATTGTGCAAGTAGAGAGGCAACTAGTAGATGTATTTGATGAAAGTGTATGAAATTTTTCTAGATCTAATTGGGGTTGTGACTAATGTGAGCAAAAGCAAGCTTATTTACCTAAGATTGAATGAGTTAGCAAAGTTGCTAAGGGATCTAGGCTTCCAAGTAGCAAAATTGGAGCTGTAGTTGCTTGATTCTAAAGAATTTGGGTGTTTTCAAGATTTTTAGCATCAGACCTTAATTACTGAGCATATGATGGAGGAATTTATTTGCTTATCTTGTACATTATGTATTGAGTCAAGTAACATGCAATAGTGACCAAAAGTACATGCATAGGAAAGGCCTAATTTTGGCATCATGAATCCAGTGAGATTAATGAAGGTTGAAGATCCATAGCCTAGATTATCATATAAGACACTAGAAGTGAAGTAGAACTCTTGTTTCACCATGGAATATGCCTCCTGGCATCAATGATCCTAATGGGATTGAGTTGCTAGTCAATGTAGAATTCTCTCTCTTCTTGGTTACATGCTTTATATGCAAAGAACATGGGTGCTTTGCAAAGGAATGCCCAAAAAGGAATGGAGCTAAGAAGCAACCAAGGAGAAAAGAGTGAAGTTAAGGAAGAACTTCATGCAACATAGTTACAAAAGAAGTAAAAAGAAAAAAGCTCATAGATTGAGAAGGGTAAATCCAAGAAAACAAACAACCCTCAAAAGAAGGAACCCAAATCCTAGAGATGTCAAAGTTAAAGCAAGATGGAAACAAAGAAATTCAACCACCAAAGTCTTCGGCATCTAATGGAGGTGAGAAAGAAAAACTTTCCCTTTAAAAGCTTGCTTGCAAATGGTTCGTTGGTAAGACTATTTTTCTATTCAGGATTATGGAGGCTCAAACAAAGATACAATGTTAATTAGTTGGCTCTCTATGATCTCTCGGAATGTGAGGTTCCTAGGAAGTCCATCTAAGAAGGAGCGATTTAGTTGGAGAAAGAAATGGAAGCCAGTCTCTATTTAGGTTCAGTGCCTCCTCTCTATTAAGGTCTTAAATTCTTATCTACACAGTCGAAAAACATGGTAAATTGCAAAGCACTCGACAGATAAAAAAACTCCATAACTTGGAAGTTAGCTTAATACTCTTTTAGTGATAGTCATTAAGTTGAATGTTTTTGCATTTGCTTTGTAAAGTTGTTTTTATGGGCTAACTTGGAAGTTACCTAAGTGCCCTTTTAGCCCTCTCCATTGGAGTAAGGGGGCCCGAGTTTGTGACTTGTATTGGTTCCCCCACAGCCTCTAACTCTTGCATAATAATTGAGTGAATTACTTTCACACAACTTTTCAAATCATAAGTGAGGTTGGAAAAACTTAAAGCTTGAAATGAATAATAGGGAAATATTAAAAGATGGAGTGCCATCAATGTTATGCAAAAAATTAAAAGAGATATGTTCGGGATAATAATTACGAATATTATTTGAGTCCCTGAATATTGATGCACTTTTATAAGAACATACCAACAATGGATCGTTAGGTTACTTGTTGAGATTCAAAGGTGCCAATGTCAACAACTTGTGCTTAGGCATGCCCTTTATCAAGAGAGCATGCATGTGTTTGGGTTGGGGGCTATATATGCTAGTAAGTTTATAACACTCCTTTACGATTGTTCATATCTATCATAGGCCCTACTAGTTGTCCAGTATCACAAGCAAGAGAAGATGGTATTGCAAATCCAAACACCATGACCTTCTTTTGATCTTAAATTTTAATAAATCACAAGACGATACGAAACTTCCATCTTCCAACTTGCATATGGGTTCTGCTTCTACACTACTAGTAAAATTTTGAAGACCTTAAAACCTTACAAATTTTGAAGAGAACCTTATGAACTAATATCTTTAATTATTTCTAATCCAACTTATTAGGCTTTTGACTGGTATACATGGAGATGTGGCACTGCTACATCTGATTGTCAATGTACTCCCAGTACACTAGTTGGGATTGGTTGCATGCTTTGACTACACCTTCTCTTTGATATTCACATGCAAGGCTTATGTAGGGCAATGAATTTAGGAAGGCAACCCCGACTCCACACATCATCAGTATCCTAAGATTCTTCATGATAGTGCATATCGAGATGGTCTTCCTAGCATGGTAGTTCAGAAAGATTGGTGTGTCGTCGTTGAGGTAGCACAACATCTCTATGAGGGAGATGACCCTGTTCTAGTGCTCTAAGTTCAACATGAGGTTATTGTCCTAAAGTTCAGAAGTAATAATGGTTATTGTCCTATAGTTCAACATAAGGTTGAAATTGAAATTGAAACTAAAACTAAAACAAACTATGGTTATTGTCCTATAGTTCAAAAGTAATAATCAACATGAGGCTGAAACTAAAAATAATGGTTATTGTCCTATAGTGAACCCGTCATGTAGACAAGTGATAAGCATCCTGAATGTGAGACTGAATGAAAATAAACATAATGGTTACTATTATTTTTAGAGATATCTAAGCTATCCTTATGCCATCACTCGTAATGGAAATCAAGTACTATCACACACTAGTAGGGGCCTAAAACAAATCAAGATTATACCTGAAAATAGTTGATTTCAATCATAACCTTCATCAAAGTGTTGTTTTTCAAATTCTGTTTGGACATTGTTCACCTATCATGTAGACAAGTGATAATCAATATCAATGTGAGAGTAAATGAAACAAATAAAGATAAACTCAAGGGGAGTCGAACCCCAAACACAATTTGTGTCTACCGAGGAGTCTACCTGCAAAATTTAAAAAGAATATTTGTATAGAGAGAGAAATGATTGCCTCTAAGGCAATCATGCCTTAGAGGCAATCATGCCTCTCACTCACTCACTCACTCACTCTCTCCCTCCATTATGCATATTGCTAAGTAAGAGCATATGACTTTAATTCCACATATACACATGTATAGCTCCCACAATATGCACACGAAACTATGTTCTCTAACAAAATTCAAAACTTTAAAAAAAAAGTAAGTGAATTTACATATCAAAATAAAAGGTTGACTCTACTTTTACATCATCTAATGACCTTTCATATTCTTATCCAATTTGTGTTTTATTTTTTTTAAATATCTCCAAAAAAAACCATGAAACAGTCCCATGACTAGTAGAGACAAATCTAATTCTCTCTTAAAGGCTGAATAATCAACATCAACAAAAATTTGTTTGTTGAGCCAAAGATGTAGAATATTATAGAGATATAGTCTATATTACAAATATATTTTTGGGATAACAATTAGGATTATTTTTAAGATCCCTTGTCTATAATAATATACCAAAAATGAGTCATTGGGGTATTTGTTGAGATTTTAAGGTGCCAATGTCAGCAACATATGCAAATTGATTTAAAGCATTGGGTGGATAGGAATATTAAAGGATATATAAGATCCAATTAGACACTAGATGTTGGAAACGGGTCTATTAGAGATGTAGACTCTATTAGATATGTAAATAATTCCACGAGTCTTGGTAGCTAATATTATTACCGATGAGACAAAACATTTTTAATTTAAAGAATCTTGAGTGTTACCAAGATCCCTTTGAGTCTTCCAATTATGATGAGACATCGAAAATCTCTACAAGACTTGCATTTGGAATGATGATGATCGACAAAGTCTACTCATTGTACTCATAGAGATAATTGATGCGGTGCATGCACCAAAAATCACCAAGAGTTGAGTCATCGAAGGTCGGGATGGGGGGGGTAAGATTTTATAACAAATTGGTGATGCTATCAATATGATCATGTGACTTATCTTTTTCTAGAATTCTTCAAAAACTAAATAGAGAAATAAATATTGATATACTCAAAAAAAATTTAAAAAGTTCTCATCCTACCGTTGAAACACTAACCTTAATATATTTTCCCTCTATAACGTTTTGGAACTCCCGCCTTCTCTTCTTTTCCCCTTTTTCCATTCTGCAACATAGCAGGCTGTACTCTATGAACTGAGTGGAGGTACACAGATTTTATGATAAAGAAAGAAAATACGTCATAGATTGCAGTATCGGTCACCGTCACTAAGCTCCAGTCCAGGTACAATTTTGCAATATCTTATAAGCTTCTTTGTAATACATTTTTTTAATATAGTATGGCTATGGTCGCCAGCCGGCTTATAACTGGGTGTATATTGTGGAATGAACCACACCCTTGCTAATTGGAAATGTCTAGAATAAACTATTGCTATAGGTCTCTAACATATTGACCATGGCACCAAACCATGCATCAGAGCATCAGATCAACTGTATTAGAGTAGAAATGTCCATTTTGGATTGTTGTTCTCCTGCAGAGACAGCACTAACTTTCTCTTCCTCTGGTTGCAATAGCTTATTGCAATACCAATGACCAGATGAATATTTGACCAAAATCAGTAAATAGAGTAGCCACAATGGGTAGCCATGATTCCCCCAATGAGTTGCATACCACCTATTAAGCCTAGCCTAATAGCATGGGTAGCTAAGTGACTTGAAAGTCAAGTGCACATGGTATTGAAGTCAAGTGCACATAGTACTGAAAGTCTTGTTTGCCTTGACCAAGGTGACACAACCTAATTCTCCTTCGCTTTCTCTAGAGAAGCACAAGCATCCCCCATGTAAGAAACAGTTGCCACTAAAGGAATGCAGTTTGTGCTCTTGCACACAAGAATTGCAAAAAAGTTCTTCTCAAGAGCCCACTTCCAAAACAGCCCTTGCTTAATGTCCCTGCTAATTGCTTCGATGTTGTAGGTGGCTAGAGTAAGACTATCTTGGTACCTAGCCATGCTTGTCATTTTGAATGTCAGTTTTGTCAAAACCTTTGTCTCTTGGCAAGACAATGAATGTGAATAAAAGACAAGATAGGAAACAAGAATAGGTGGCAAGCCTCTATTACTGCTGCAAATCGATCCATCCTCTATTTGTCTTGTCCAGGATGTAGGTGCCAAGGACCACCATGACTCTTGGCTGCAACTGTATCACTTGCAAGCATGTCAAGAGAGGAAAATTTACCTAATACAAAAGTGTGTGATTCTAATGCAAAGGTGAAATTCTGGTTTTACATGCATAAAGTGTGATAATTGATGTTCTGATATATCTCTGGAATAACTGATTTTGACTTATGACATGGCAAACTGGGGGAGTGGGGTGAGCCTCCTGCCATGTGTTGCATCTTGGGGGGTTCTTGGGACCTACAGGGCATAAAACACTTAAGAGGGAGACGCTTACTTGTCATAATGTAACAGCTAGAATCTGAATACAACATGTTTACCAAGATGTACATACAGGGCTAGCTTGAATAATTGCAAACTATTTTATAAACTATTGCTATAGGTCTCTAACTTGTTGACCATGGCACCAAACCATGCATCAGAGCATCAGATCAATTGTATCAGAGTAGAAATGTCCATTTTGGGTTGTTGTTCTCCTACAGAGATAGCACTAACATTCTCTTCCTTTGGTTGCAATAGCTTATTGCAATACCAATGACCAGATGAATATTTGACCAAAATCAGTAATAGAGTAACCACAATGGGTAGCCATGATTCCCCCAATGAGTTGCATACCACCTATTAAGCCTAGCCTAATAGCATGGGTAGCTAAGTGACTTGAAAGTCAAGTGCACATAGTACTGAAGTCAAGTGCACATAGTAATGAAAGTCCTGTCTACCTTGACGAAGGTGACACAACTTGATTCTCCTTCGCTTTCTCTAGAGAAGCACAAGCATCCCCCATGTAAGAAGCAGTTGCCACTAAAGGAATGCAGTTTGTGCTCTTGTACACAAGAATTGCAAAAAATTTCTTCTCAAGAGCCCACTTCCAAAACGGCCCTTGCTTAATGTCCCTGCTAAGTGCTTCGATGTTGTAGGTGGCTAGAGTAAGACTATCTTGGTACCTAGCCATGCTTGTTATTTTGAATGTCAGTATTATCAAAACCTTTATCTCTTGGCAAGACAATGAATGTGAATAGAAGACAAGATAGGAAACAAGAATAGGTGGCAAGCCTCTATTACTGCTGCAAATCGATCCATCCTCTATTTATCTTGTCTAGGATGTAGGTGCCAAGGACCACCATGACTCTTGGCTGCAACTGTTTAACTACTTTACAACGTAGAGGTCAGAAAACTGATGCAATCATATACCTTCCAGAAAATATGAATCTTTGTTTTCGCCCCCAAAAAAACCTATAAACGAACAGCAAAAAGGAAGCTTATCACCTTGTAGATTCCTTCTTTTTCAAAGTTTGGTTGCTGTTCGCTAGTGAGCCAGCCATAACCCAAAGAGCCTTGATAGGAGACCCTTTACAGGGGTGAGATTACATGTCCCAGCTAAATCTCAACCACCTTAACCATTGTAATGCCAGTTGTTTGTCTGATTATGGTGACTGTAGGTGTTCCTTATAATGCCTAGTCGGTCCTAGTCTTCTGGTCATTAGGGCCAAAAACGCTTCAAAAAATGCACTTTTGTTAATCACGGGATTAAGGAAAGGGCCAAAGAGAGTTTGCCACGTGTGCAAGAATATGGTATTCTTGTCTCCTCTTTTTTAGAGATAGTGGAGTCCATTTCGTGATTCTCTCTTCTTTTTTAGCCAAAACCCCTAAAGTCTGACATGTTTTGGAGTCCCAAAGATGTTATTTACTTACAAATCTGACAAAATACGTGGCAAAGATGTGATGAAATTAATAATGAGTTTTTTGAAAGTCGGGAGATCTTTCAATATTGTTTTTGGCGCCCAATACATACTCATTTGTATTCTTGGCGCTACTTTTTAGTTCATTCACCCCTCTTTGAGCTTCTTTCTATGCGCTTTCATTCTTTTCATGGCTTCCTCCAGGCGCCCTTCTCATTTAATACACTCTTGCACAGTCTATAGCCAGGGAGCAGATGGAAATTTTGAGCCCAAAACCTTTGTTGTAAACGATTGGGTTACCATGCTGCCATCTTGCAAGGGCTCTCATAAGGTGAAAAGAAGAAAACGAGATGATATAAAACATCACTGGAAGGGGCGTATCATTGCCTTCAAAATTATGCCCGAAGGCTGGTTTGTCAAGGTGCAACATGTTTACATGGCCAAGGATATGCACTTGCCTCCAAACGAATGTGTTCCCCAACAAACACATTGTAAGTTATTAGTTGAATAACGTATATAATTCTTTTCCATTTATGCAAGTTCTAACAAACGGTTTGTCATTGTAGATATCTTTCCGTCAACAAGTATTGAATGGCAACCTGTGGAAAGCCTAAGTGGGACTTTCCATGCCATTCATAAGGTATTGGCAAACATTATTTATGCCAATCAAATTGTGTCTTTTTTTAGTGAATGCAAGGTTTTTATATATTATGCACAGTATGTGGTTCCCTCTAAAGCGGATAGGTATGGGAATATCGAAGATTTGCCATTGCCAAGTCTTTCATCTCTAAACTGGGAGATTCCTGACAATGTAACGATGCAGAGTTTCAAATTCAAAATATCTCAGGATATTAAAAAGTTCGTGACAGCTGGAAGGATCTCAAGAAGAATACGTTTATCATGGTTTGTACCCCTCCATATCTTCGTGGCTTGCTTCAAAACAGGAAATTTACAAAGAACGAACGTATCCTGGCTAAGTAGAAACTTTTCGGAAGAGGAGCCTGCCAGCACTGCGAGAAAAAATGTAACAAGTTGGTAAAAAGGGGTCCTTAAAAAAACCAACAATATGAAAGAGACTTACATTCACTCCATCTATCTTGAGTATCTTTGAATCTATTGTCCTGCAGACATTTGAAAAGCACTCTTTTTCCATAAGTATATGTATGACTTTGTGACTTTGCAATGGTACTTCTTGTTAGAGAGAGTTATATGGTTTTCTAGGATCAACAATATCCTCATATGTGGTGTCCAAGAAGGTAGTCAGGAGCGTGCCAGCACTACAAATGGAAATGTGTAACTAAAATAGATCATCAAATAAAATAAATAATTAACCAAAAAGCAAGCAGTATTCCATTCAACCCACATTCTTCCTTGGCCATGGATACCACTTAGAGAGTTCATGAGGATAATTTCTCTGGTGAGTGTATCCGATGTAATAAAAAAATGTATGGTAGTTGTGATGGAATCAAAAGCTTTGAAAGACATTGTTATATTTGAACCAAATCTCAAAAAAAAAATCCATTGATAACAGTGGATCAACAATACACATAATTTTAGAGATTTATTGGCTAAGAGATGCAATCAATGTCCTAAAGCTAATAGCAAAAATAAAGGAGTGTTATTTGCAATCAATAGCACAATTATTCTATATACTAAATTTTTTTAGAGTCAAAATGCCTTACCTTATGCAATAATAAACTACAGAATCTAATAATTAAATATCCTTTTTACAACTAGCATGGACTTGTCCTCATGAGATATGCTAAGATAGTCCTCTCCCTTAGAAGTGCAAGAAACATTAATAACCATTTGCCCATACACCTCACCCATTCTCTTATAATTAATAGGTCCAAGTATATCGATTTTTCTCTTGCAAACATCATCCTCGGTACCTTATTCTGCTAATCATATTAAAATCTTTATTCATTAGGGTGATCTTATGAGGATGAGCAACAACAATGTAAGGATAATTCATAAATTCATAAAGTCAACCATGTGAGGATAAGTTGATATGACGTGAGAGAAGCAAAGCCAAATTTTCGCAGGGTCATATTCGCATCGTATCGTGGAGCACTTCATACGGCGTGAGCGTGGCAAAAAGCATAATGTTTGGTACTATACTTTTCGTTGCATATCATGGATGACTTGATATGGTGCAAGAATGACACAACAAAATCTCCGTAGGGGTCCTCCTCCCTCAGTATCGTGAAGGAGTAAACATGCGCGTGCAAAGTACACCCCCCTTGTAATGACTTATTTTTTGTGAGATCTTAAACCTATTAAAAAATTAAAAAAAAATCCATGAGTTTATTAGGCTTTGAAAAAATTTTAGAAATTTTTTAAGATTTTTTTGAGCTCATTTGCTATTTTTAAAAATATTTTTAAGCAAAAAGGCCTAAAAAGACTCAAAATTTTTTTTTTGGGTCTTTTTAGGCCATTTTTTGCTTAAAAATATTTTTTCTTGGGTCTTTTTAGGCCTTTTTTGCTTAAAAATATTTTTAAAAATAGCAAAATGAGCTCAAAAAAATCTTAAAAATTTTCTAAAATTTTTTCAAAGCCTAATAAACTCATGGAATTTTTTTAAAAAAAATTGAGCTCTTTTGCTATTTTAAAAATATTTTTAAGCAAAAAAGGCCTAAAAGAGACCCAAAAAATCACCCAAAAATAGCATTGCCGATGCAACGCGAATATGGGTATCCGAGACAGCTCGGATACCCATATTCGCGTTGCATCGGCAATGCTATTTTTGGGTGGTTTTTTGGTGATTTTTTGGGTCTCTTTTAGGCCTTTTTTGCTTAAAAATATTTTTAAAATAGCAAAAGAGCTCCAAAAAATTTAAAAATTTTCTAATTTTTTTTCAGAGCCTAATAAAGTTATGTAAATTTTTTTGTGAAATGGAGACTGATTATTTTGATGGTCTTTTTTTTGTGAAATTGAGATATATTACATTTGAAAAAAGATATACAAGGATAAAGCATCAATAATGTAGTGATGCTTTCAATTATAAAATCAGTCTGCTTTAGAATCAAAGTTCTGAGAGAAAGAAATAGATTCAAGTCCTTTCTATTTCTTCTTACAGATCAAGGGAATAGATCTTAAGAGATTTGCTAGGATATGATATCATGAGTAGTATCATCCCATGACATCAAGCCACCATTTAGGTATTGAAATTTGATAGTGCTAATAAAAATCACAATTGAAGATATTGAAACTTGAAACCCCATAGTGCTAATCATAGTTGAGGGTATGATGAGAAAAATACTCCCAAGAGCTAATATTAAGTAAGAAGTTGTATCCTTCATATTCTTCGAAGCATCCTGCACACATAAAATCATCTTAGTCCTAAAGTTGATATGATACATAATATCACTAATACTTCTATCTATTACTTGTTTATTTTTTTTATATTTATGGTATTGATCCTCGGTGTAGAGACTCTTTTGATTGTTGATCACCTTCTCAAGATTTTGTGAAAGGAGACGAAGGGAGACCAATGCACGTTGCTAGTAAGAACCAGACGTGATTTTGGTGAGAAATTTTACGACAGAGTAAAATCTACTTTAAGAACTAAGAAACAAAGTGAAGAGGAGAGAACGATGATTCAAATGAATGCAGGCGAAAAAAGAAGCGTGATTTTGGTGGGAAACGTGATAGTAAAATATTCAAAATGAAAGAATAATGGCCGAAAAGTGACCTTTGACATGAGTTAACGTCCTTAGGCATTTAATGGCTAACCTCTTAAATGAATAATAAATTCTCTCATTAATCACGTCTGAATGGCCAAATTTGAAGGGTTTATTATTTTAAAACCTCAACTAATTAGTAACTTAATCATTTTCTTACAAGTGCCATTTTTGAAACGTTTTTGGCCCTAATGAGCAATCCTACACTGACTACAGTGTGCATGTGAAGACATCATGCCAGCTGTTTGTCTGATTATGGTGACTGTAGGTGTTCCTTATAATGCCTAGTTAGTCCTAGTCTTCTGGTAGCAGTACTACACTGACTACAATGTGCATGTGAAGACATCATGCATGAGATCTAACCACGTGTCTACCACACCATGATTCATGCTTAGGACATACCTCTCCTCCTTTATTGCAACTGTCTCGAGGTTTAGGGTTTAGGACATACCTCTCCTCCTTTATTTCCCTCAAGTAGCTCTAGTGATTCCTCTAATCATGATAGGAACTTTGGTGGTAGATAAATATCAATAGCAATAGCACCTTGAACTCCCCTTGCCTATCTTGATCTTCCCATCGACTTCTATATAAAACTCACTACACTCTCCTCATGAGTCACAATATGCCTCCTATATACTCCACTAATCAGGGAACCTCTCAACCACCTCCTTTACACTCACACCCCTCCCCCATAAACCTTCCTCTATGATAACCACCATTACTTTTGACAAGTATGTTGCTCTAGAGCCCCACTTGGCACAAGAAAGAGCAAGCATACACCTAGCTCCAAGCCATTAGTCTTTCTCACTCTTCCTATCCTTTTGTTTTCCCTTATTTTTCCTCAACTTTCCTATCCCTTATCTTGGCCTCATACCCACTTATGTGCTCATCAACTAATGCCAATGTTTACAAAATTTGACCCCATCACTTTAAGGAAGTGTTTAGGAAAGATTGCTTCTTTTTAATTGTTTTTAATTGTTTTTAAGGAAGTGTTTGGGAAGTGTTTCGGAAAGATTGCTTCTTTTTAATTGTTTTTAAGGAAGTGTTTGAGAATAAAAAACTAGTATAAACTATGATATCAACTACAAAGTATGGTTTTAAATGTAGCTCTATTGCTAAAGTAGTATAGACTATGATATTAACTGCGCAACTAAAATATGTTATTAACGTAAACTATGTTATGGGCCAGTTTTCTTGCAGCCTTGGAGATTTAATTGTGGAGCTCATAATTTCATCAACCTTGGATTGAAGATTGAAGATACTCAAGTAAGGGATGTCTTCTTCTACAAGCACATTAAGAAAATGCACATGTAACTATAAGTGTGCACGTAGTACTAAAGGTTGGCAATTAGTGAATCGTAGTACTTATTTTAGACGCGCTAAAAATGACATGCTTGGGATTATGCATTCTTCTCTAGAAAGATCACATCCTAGTGAACCAAGGGACTCAAATGTGCAAGGAGATCATCTTGAGAACTGAAGGCACGAAGAATCATCTCTAATGCATGGTGAAACTAACATAGATGATTTAAATAGACAACATAGGTGGTGTGATTGCCTTGCATATTGTAATGGTGGGAGGAGTGTTGGTCCACAAACTTTTATTAGGCACCAAGAGTTGAAGGCCAAATATGATGCACTAAGTATGCAAATTGGTCTTACTCCTTCTAATGAAAGGCAACATGAACAAGGCAATGATCAAACTATCAATACTTCTATAAGTCCCCCCTTTAGTCATGACAACAACTCAAATAACCATGTTGAGTCTCCTCGAATAGATCCTTCTATAGACAATCACATATCTATTACTGGGCCATCATTATATCAACAAACTATACAAAAAATAATTGAGCTTCAAGCTCTTTGGGATGAGAACCCAATATCAATTAATCCACAAGACAAGATGCTCCAATTATTATTTGGAGACATGGGCAATCCAAGGGCTAGGGCTCAAAGAGTTGAAGAGTGCAAACCAAGTTTAAGTAAGCTATTAGTGCAACTACCTGATACATGGGATGGAAACCTTGATGGAGTGAGAGTCTCGACGTCTTGGGAGCAACTTGACTCTATGTATCATGGTCTTGGCATGGGATGGAAACCTTGATGGAGTGAGAGTCCCGACATCTTGGGAGAAACTTGACTCTATGTACCATGGTCTTGGCATGGTCCAACCTGAGCGCTATAGGTTTTGCATGGGAAGTAAAAATAATGATCATGAAATTGAACTTCTTACACCTAGTAAAGAAGATTCTTATGCCAAAGATGTAGTCTTGTGTTCTTGCAAACAAAATATGCGAAAAAGAATACTAAAGCCTGATTTTATTGAATGTTGTGAAAAGTGTAAAAAAATCAATAAACCAAGGACATAAATTTTAGCTATTGATTATTTACCTCTAAAGAAACAATTAGAGCTTTTAGTGCGATCCAGGACACTTTGTCATGATTTCCTAAGCATGTGGCGTCATAAAACAAGACGGTTAGGGAAAGATATCCATATGCAACCAGAATTCATAAACGAGTTTTGGGATGGAACAAAGTATCGTGAGTATCAAGATTTTTGGAAACCTGATGTTGAGTATGAGATGGTTGTTGCGTGCAACAACCCTACATGTGGGAAAGTATATACAACTTTTCCAAGGTCTTGTTATTCAATAGTTCTAGAACAAGGTTTTGACCAAGAGATGCAAGAGTATAATTTTGTTTGTAAAAAATATCGACATCTCAACAAATGTAAAAAGAAAATGTGTAGAGGTGATCCTCGGAACTTGGCACTTCTTTTACATTGGGATGGCTTCCAAGCCTCTTGTACCACTCAAAAAGATTGTGGTGTGGTTGAAATTAAGGTCCTTAATGGTGGGAAGGGTTCCATATTAGGCATTATTCCTATTTTATTCATACCTTTTAGTTGCTCTAAATTTATTCGTAATACTCCTGATGTATTTCAAACTTTTTAAAGACAACTTATTAGTGAGCTACAAGACCTTTACATAAATGGTATGCAAGTGTCATACAACTAACCTATAGAAAAGATTTTTGAAAATCCAATGGGACAATCATACTTTTGCGTTGTTAGATTAATGCTAATGATGGTTATAGGGGATCATCCTGCACAATGCAAAATAGGATCCTTCAAAGATGGTGGGCAATTCTTTTGTCGTAGAGACAAAGCCCAAGCTACTCTTGATACTAGTAATCCCTCATTCCAAGGACGTTACCTTTACGATGGTAGTCGATATCAAGCAAGATATCCTCCAACCCAACGGTCCATAGGTGAAATGATTGATGCCTTATCAAGTTCAAAGAGGGCATCCACACAAGCTGAAAAGGATGGAAAACTAAAGCTTGTAGGATTAGCTGGAGATTCTATTCTATGGAAACTATATGATTTGTATGGTTTTAACTTGTCAATAGACTTGGTATATGATGCGATGCATGTGTTATCTCTAAATATATTTCAAAATTACATACGAGTACTCATGAGAGCCATGTCCAATGAAAAGAAAAAGATGATAGATTTTTGTTGTGAAAATGCTTATAAGCTCTCTCCACCCTCTATTCGTCATGGACGGTGGCCTCGTAATCCAAGTAAGTACTATGAAAGCTTTAAGGCCGAAGAGAACCAAAAGTTCATCCAAGTAGATGGGCTTTTGCCACATGAAAGAATGCTTATCCAAGTACATGCCTGTTTTGTTTTACCTGATGGTTATGCTTTCACTGATTACCAGACACCATTCTGTTATTCATTTCATGAGAATGGCATTGTGGAGGTTTCTTCAATTGAGAAGGCAAAGGAGATGTGAAAACTTTTTGAAAGAGATGATTCCCAATATCCTTGTAATATAATGATGCGTGAAAAATGCATTTTAATCACAAAAAAGAGAAAATAACGTAGGCCCTTTCATCAGAAGAACAAAAAATATATTGTGCAATTTCTTGGTCTTCAAGAGAATGCACTAGTAGGACATCTAGTTACCACATATAGAAGAATTCTTTATAATGGAGAAATATACAAGATCATAGATGACGTCGTGGTAAAAACTGACACTTTTTGTAGTACGTTAGAAAGTATAGGTCATTGGAAAGCAAGACTCACTAATTTTTTTTCAATTCAATGGGATGGAGAGTATTACACCTTTTTTAGTGGAGAATATTACAAGCAATGCATAACAGTTTAAAAAAATGAAGAATGCTTACTTATAGATCCAATCATGGGAATGAGTGTACTACAAACTCAACGACTTCCATTTACATGGGATTGCATAAGACCATTGAGTTCTTTATTGCATAAGTTTGTTCCTTTACCTTTACATAATAGACTTGTTGCATATGAGGTAAAAGATCTAATTCAAAGAACAAGATTATTACAAATAGGGGCAGTTGGTTGTATACCTCCTTGGTTAGAAAAATATGATATTGTGTTGGCAAGAAACATGATGATATGGATGGGGAGTACATTCATGCAATGATAAGAGAGGTAAATTATGAAGAAAAAATGTACAAATTGTCATGGTTAAAGTGTGATCATAATAGAAATACATGGAGAATTGATATTGATAAAGATATTTAGAGGGATTGGAACTTGTGTAGCATGGTAATGTCAAACTTTGAAGTTACAAAGAGAAGGAGAGTAACATTATCAATTGGAGAGTCTATAGATGTTCCAATAGTGTGGAGATCACGTGATGTAACTTGACTACTTTAGAGAGAGAGTGTGTGTGTGTGTTGCATTCTTGGAGATCCAAATGGGTGCTAGTAGCATTGGTCATAATGGACATCATTATCTGATTGCCATCCCATTGTGTATATCATAATGCTTTATCTATGGGTGTTTGTATATTAGGACAGTGTCTCGTGGATATAGCTCATATTGTGTCTCATGTATAGGTAGTTGGACCTTTGTGTGTATGTGTGTATGTGTGCATGTGTGATTATTAAAGAATGAGAAAATTTCTTGCTTGAAGAAGATTAATGTATGGATATAATCTCTTGTTTGAGGAATACTGGCATATAAAGTTATAAATTTGATTTTAGCTTGTATCTTATTTGATTTTAGCTTGTCTCATGGTTTGTATAGTTGTATATTGTATTGTTGTATGGGGTTTCTCTTTAAAAATTAAAAGCCCATTAAAATCATTGAGAGAGAGAGAAAAAGAAACTGTGATCATTGTTGTATCCTTTTTATATGATTGATTGATTCTTTATTGGTTGAATATTAACATAGTTTCTTGATTTAATTTTAGCTTGTCTCATGGCCTCCCCAAGTCAACAAACTCTAGATTCAATGATGCAAACTATCATCACTCTGCAAAAAACAATTGAGGAACTGAAATCAAAGAATGATAGTTCTGAACAAACAGTGAGCATGAGCAAACTAGTTTCAATACAAAGTAAAATAGTCCATTTGCCACCTTAAAAGCAAATCAATAGTATACAAATAGAGGATGTATCTCTGATGAAGACTCCTACATATGACCATATTTTCAAACCACCTAAAAGGATTAGTCGAGAAGACCAAGATGAGTTTGGAAAACCATTTTTACTAAAATACTATCGAGATACGCAAAATGTTAGATATTGTGCTAATCACAGAAAAGTGTATAATTGGGTCAAGAGCCATGAGATTGGCAATGATTTGCAGTTTCATAATAATAAAGACGACAAACATAGAATTTTAGAGATCATAGATCAAAACTATGATCAAATTTTACCCCTTGAGTTTCCTGGTGCTACTTACCTTTGGAAAAAGAAGGATGTATATCTGTACTATCTTTCTATTGCTCAAAATCTCAAAAAGAAACTCAAGAGGAAAATATTATCTTTGGTGGATATATCTTTGGTAAGCCTACTTATTTATCAAAATTTTCTCACCATAGATTATATACATAAGAAATTGGTACTGATTGGCACAACTATGTTTTTTAAATAGAAGAATCATAGCTTCGAGCAAGTAGATATGCAACAAAAACCAGTAAGATTTGCAACTTTCATCTCAAGTTTTATTTTTTCTATTGTATAATTTTTATTATCTTTATCTTTATTATAATCATTTCACTTTAAATTTCTTAGATATATTTACCTTTCATTATATTTTCTCTAAAATTTTAGGATATAAGTGAGGAGGTGTATTATCCACAACTTATGGTGGAAGAACAATGCATCTTTTCTGAGAATAGTGTAACACATGTATATACATCGTTCACTCATTTAAATATTTTAATATTTGGAGTTTTTAGTTTTTGATATTGACTTCAATTTTCTTGCTTGTACTAGTTGGAATCTCACAATGATGGTCCGCCTCTTGTTTCAATTTTTGCTTTCGAAAAATGTCAAAAAAATAATGAAATGGTTAGTATACCTTGGTTTGTAGTCTTTTTTCATTTGATTGTCTCTAACACTTAACTTATGTTTCAGGACTATTTAAACTTAGATCATAGTTTTATGGAGCTACTACAAGGAATTCCATCTGTATAAGGAATATATACATATATTCTTAATTTTTATATACTTTTAAATTAAAAGATATTCCATTTTAAGTTTTACTTTTCTTGTATTATAGGGTTCATGTAGTAGTGAACACTCTCTTCCACAAGATATGAGCCAAGATCCTGAGGAGGTTGAAGTAGCACAGAAAAGTCTTCGTGTACGAAAGGTATACTTAGCCATCTCTTGATATTTTATTTTAATATATGTATTTAATAAATTATATCTAATTACAAACTTATTGTGATAAGATGAGCGAGAAAATGCAGCAAAGCAACAACAACAAAAGGAGAGTAAGGGAAAAAATAAGAAATTATCGAAGGTACTTCTTTGCATTTTTTAAATTAAATGTGGCATATTTTAATTTTTTTAACTTTATTTTCTTGTCTATACTATAGGCTCTCGACCATGTTGAGTCATCAACAAGTGTAGATCTTTCTAATATAGAATGGCCATCAAGAACTTCATCGGTAACTCAATGTTATTAAATATTAAGACAATAGAGTAGCTAATTAACTTATGATGTAGTAGCACATTAATCTATGTTGTATTTCTAAAATGCAAGTTGTTAATGCATTTGAAGAGGAAGACCAAGAAACCATTCTCCTCAAATATTTAGACATCCAATCCATTGATGAGCTATATGCATCATTAAAATCTACATATGGTGTTATTAAGAGAGATCCAACTTTTTTAGGAGGACGCAATGAGCAAACATTGCCAGCCATGAGAAAAGCTCTCGTGGATTGGTTACTCTATAGAGATAAAATTCATGTCACAAAAAATCACAATAAACCTTTGAGTATTGATGATATATGCATCTTGAATTGACCTCTTTATTAATGAAGATAACATCTTTTAAATCTTTCTATTATTTTAATTTATATTTTTTATCATAATAGCAATTCTTAAAACTATTTATATGATTGCAACTAGTTTTCTTATATATAAAAAATACTATATGATTAGTTCTAACTAGTCTGTTTATATAGTAAAATTTCACTACATAGATACTAGAGAATTTTGAAATTCCTATATAGGAATATTTTACTATATCACTAACTAGTAAAGTGTTTCACTTTTACTAGTTGAGACTTTTTCTAGATACTTTGATACTTATCTAGAAAATTTCTCTTTTTTTTCTGTATGGATAGGTGTCTAAAGTTCCTTGTGTCGAACTATTTGTTAGAAGTGAGAAAATAAAAAGTTGCGTAGCTGGATGAGAGATTGGAAGAAGACGAAGCAGCTGAAGAAAAAGAAGAAGAAGAAGAAGCCGCATTGTTTTATGGATAAAGGAACTCATCTATCTATTTAATCAGTGTACAATTGTCTCTATATGGTTATCGTCGGGAATGGAAGTAAATGGAGAGAAGAGCACAACTAGAAAGCCAAACGTTTCTTTATTGTATACTTCTTCCAAGTAACTGCCACTCTTCCTCGAGTTAACGCAAGCTTATTTTAGGTCGATGTGATCAGAATTTAGAAAGGTGCCTGCATTTTGCTCATATTCCAAATTATTGGGTATATGCTTACCTGAATGAAGAAGCAGACAGGATCCAGATCAACTTGATCTGATAACAGCGCGCAACAAACAAGGTATAGTTCTTAATGTTGGTTTCCGAGATTTCAACCCTTTCGTTATTGCAGTTCTTAATCTCATCGTAAAACTAGGCCGTGATCCCATTGCCATCTACTTATACAGCTCGCGGGAAGCCAACCCACTTCGAATCTCAACGAAATCATGATGCTCAAGCTACGCGCCTCGGATTCAGAGAACGACGTGTTCGAGGTGGAAGAGGCGGAGGCCTACCAGTCGCAGACCATAAAGGCCATAGTGGAAGACCTCTCTACCCAAAACCGTAGCTTCGATGGCATGATCATCCCTCTCCCCAATGTGACCACCCGCATCCTGGCCAAGGTCATGGAATACTGCCGCTACCACGCCGCCCTGGAGAACGGCGGTGCAGGCCGCGACAATAATGCCAATGTCAATATGACTGCAGCACAACTAGCTTATCAATACCATGAACGTGAGACAGTGAAGGCGTGGGACGACCATTTTGTCGCGGGCCTCGATGACGCGACCATGTTGGACGTCATCATGGCGGCCAACTACCTCAATATCAAGGGCTTGTTCGAGCTCTCATGCCAGCGTATCGCCGATGCACTCCCAGGAAAAACTACTGAACAAATCCGTAGGTATCTCAACGTTCCGACCGACTTCACTCCTGGGCAGGAGAAACTGGTCACGCGTGAAAACTCCTGGGCATTCGACTAATCTGTTACCCATCAAAGGAACGACGAGGCGCGCAGCGCAACGCAGTTTAAACTATACATGCCCAGCGTATAAAAAGTTTCTAAAAGTCCTGATGCATTCGATCACTCAAGGCATGATCAATAACTTTCAAGGGGAATATTTGAGTACAATCTTTTTAAAAAGATTGTGTAGTAGAGAAGATGTCTACTCTAGTAACGAATAGAAAAAGCTTATCTATTCAGTTTGGGTACTCTCACGACAATCTAATTATTCTCATTCATTCAAGAAATCGTAAATAATTTTTGGTACTTATGTTCTTTGAGTCCTATATTAATTTCACCGTGCATATATTTAGAACAAGAGTGTTAAACGCTGAGGTCAAATTTAAGACCCAACCAAGGAACAAAGGCTTATGACACTATATGTGAGGAGGACAAGTCTAACATATACATCGTGAATGAGGCCCAAGGGCATCAAAGGACATGCAAAATCTTTCTTTGGTATGGATTCTAGAAAGGTTGCTATGCTATAGCTCAAATGTCAAAGCAAGCCATGTGGTCAATTCTAGACATTGATGCAAAGAAGGCATTTTGGTAGAAGGTACTTGAACAAACGGGTTAAAGCATGAATGGGTGCTATGTAGCAAAAACTTAGGGAAGTAATGGGAGGAAGTAAAGAGTAGTTGGTAGTTAGGAGATTCAAGGATAAGTGTGAGATACATGTGCAAAATTTTTCATAAGGTGCAAATATGCCTAAAGCCCAACATCACAAGTAAGCAAACCAAAATATCCACCTTTATGCCTATATCCTTTTTTATGGCTTTCTTCTTTAGCACTGAAGTCCAGATCTCAAGAACCATATTCCTAGTGAAGTACCTAGATGTAGATAGTATTCTAGAGTTTTTTGACATAAGCTAGGATACAAAGGTGCAAGATAGAATCTCTTGCAAGATGCAACTAGATTCTGTTGTTTGCAAGAATACAATTGCCACTCAAAACTTTAACATGAAATTCTCATACAGAAGATAGTACCATGTTTGTGGAAAGTTGGTGCCACTAGAGCAAGAGATGATGGATTTTTTTGGAGATTCATTATTAGACATTGATATTTGACTGAATGATGAACTATTGATCATTATGAAACTAAAGTTAATGTGCACATCATGACAATTAAGGAGGGACATGCACAACAAGGACATCCAACTTCCTACTTCATTTAATGTCTATGTTAATGATAAAAAGATGTATTGTTATTTGCATTACTTGTTTTTCTTTACATTCCCACAATCCAAGGATTTGCTTGCATCACAATATCTCTAATTACTCTATGTGTATCAAGTGCCCAAATCAGAAAGAAAAATAGCATTATGCGCACAAAGATACTAAATGATGTCGTGTATCTATGTTTGAAACCCAGTAGTTTAACTTGCGCACTTGAATTAGTAGAGACCATTACATAGGCCTCCTCCACATAGAAACCCAAATATTTCATGCATCTTTTGGATATAAAAGATAATTCTACTAAAAACTTGTAATCAACAAGTCTAGCAATATGAATGAGAATCCTTTTTCTGCATTTTTATTTTTTCATTACAGTGTGAAATTATACAATGTGACAAATGGATGAGCTCAAAATTACAAGTCCCTTGAGAATAGCGACCAAAAGATCAAGCCCGGATGCAATTGCGGTCTATACAAGGGTTGAAACGCAATGGCATTCTACATATCATGCCACAACTTCCAATCTCAGCCCTCTCATCTCCACCTCATGTGGCCACTCATTTAGTAGTTGTGGCACGCTCTCCACAACCTCCCTCAATTCTATCCATTCTTCAACATATTCCATGTTAGCTTCAAATTGCCATCTAGCTTATTCATACTCATGCATGGCCACTAACTAAGCTTCTTCATTCCAATCCCATGCTTGCACTTTCTCTTTGTGTGCTTCATGCCCTTGAACCATGCCCTTCTCGTTGGGTGTGATGGTCCGCCCTTTAGAATCCCCTGTGGGGCTCCCTTTCGACCCCTTGGAGGCATCTCACAAGACCGCAACATGTCAGGTCACAATACACTTCCTCAATTCAACATACACCCATCACGCACTCAACATGACACAACACCAAAGTTTGTAGAATGGCCCATCTTGAGGGCAAAGCTCATATTCATGAAGGGGAACTTTGTACATGACAAGCCGAAGGCACAGAATGCTATGATTCGCAGGTGAGGGTTGGTGCAATCAACACGCTTCCAAGCACAACTCGACATTGCTGTGTGATGACGGAGCTAGGAGCTATGTTGGAAAATAGGAGCTACAATGAACAAAAATGTGGTAATCTTGAACTTTTTAATATCAGAATTGCAGTATCTTTGTATATTAATATCCTATGCCAAAAATAAAGTTACAAAATCCAAGCTTTAATTGAAAATAATTAGTTTGCATTGTAAAAACCACTCATAGTTGGAAGATCAAATATTTTATTGAGGATTAAATACGTATCATAGGAACATTCTCCACCCACAACTCACGTCTTGATCGGGTCTTTGTGGGACTCGCACAACCTATGTGGTCATTGTATCCACAAGCTCCTTTTGATTAGTAAGAAGGACCTCCATGTAGACAACAAGCTTGCATGTAACCTTAGAGGCAAATGCCCCAAGTTTATTCTTGATGACTCCTTTAAAAGGAACTAACTAACTCAAAGGAGAGAAATGGATACTTATTGTCAAACTATGGTGGCCTCTATTGGTAGTATTCACAAAGTAACATATATTTTTCTCCAAATCATATAATATCAGACTTTAGTGATACCTATTAAATCATTGAACAAAATCAAAATTCCAAAGAATTAGTACCAAAACTAGGGTAGAAGAAGATAGTGAACACAAAAAAGAAATGCTCTTGATCATGCACTCACTCCTCATGAGAGGAAATGAAAATGACTCACACATCATTAATACTCAAAGTAAGGAAATATCCTCAAAAGTGTTGAAGTAGGATCACCACCAAGTAATAGAGGTTTCCCTTGGGTAAAGGGTATCTATGAGCCACTTGGTGGTGACCCTCGAGGATAAAGACATTGGAAGGGTCAGTGGCAAGAGTGATAGAGGTTGGCCTTGGGCAAAGGGTAGCCATGAGCCACATGGTGGTAACCCTAAATGACAAGGACACTTGATGAGAGTCACCATCAAAAAGCCATAGAGGCTACCCCTAGTCAAAGGTTGCCATGAAGTACTTGGGGGTGACCACCTAAGACTAAAACACTAGATAAGGATCACCAACGAGCAATAGAAGCTGCCCGTATGCAAAGGGTTACTATGAGCTGCTTGGTGGTAACCAAAGAAGACAAGGGTACTAGATGAGGTTCACCATCCAATAATAGAGGTCTCCCCTAGGCAAATGGTAGCCACAAGCCGCTTGTTTTTGGTGACCTCTGATGATAAGGACATTGTAAAGGTCATTGGTGAAAGTGATGGAGCCTGCCCTTGGGCAAAGGGTAGCCATGAGCCACTTGGTGGTAACCCTCAATGACAACAACACTTGACAAGGATCACCATCAAGTGATAGATGATGCCCCTAGTCAAAGGTTGCCATGAACTACTAGGTGGTGACTAAAACACTAGACAACGAGCAGTAGAAGCTGCCCCTATGCAAAGGGTTAATATGAGCCACTTGGTGGTAACCAAAGAAGACAAGGGTACTAGATATGATTTACCATCAAGAAATAGAGGTTTCCCCAAGGCAAAGGGTAGCCGCGAGGTGCTTGGTGGTGACCCTCGATGACAAGGACACTAGGAAGAGAGCTACTATAGAGTGATAAATATTGCCCCTAGACAAAGGGTTGCCATGAACCACTTGGTGATGGCCATCAAAGATGAGAACATTGGATGAGGGTCACCATAAAGCGATAGAGGATGCTCTTGGACAAAGAACAACCTCAAACCAAAAAACATTGAGCATTTAGTGAATAGGCCATGACAAAACAAACCAAGGCTTTACCAATCAATAGGTCAGAAATGGGATAGGCACTGTTATCACAAAGTCACTTATTTTGGGGTTGGCCTCACAATACTAGTGGGCCTAATAGAAGGTATGAAATGTTCAACAAATAACTAGTGTACTCACAACATCAGCACTTCAACTAGTCCTGTGGAGGGCATGAAGGTTCAATAGATAGCTAACAGGGTGAGAGCTAATACATTAACTGGTTTAGGGTATGGGGATCAAGTACTAAGTGTTTTTGCATTAAGGGAATCAAGGTAAGAGGGTCGCAGTTTTGTATTAAATAAGAGTTATTTCCAAATGACTAAAGAATTTTTTTAAGTGTTCCTCCTATGGGGTGTTGAAATTAAATTATTTTCAAATATGAAAATAATAATTTGTATTAAAATTTATGAAAGATATTGCTAATAATATAGAAAACCATTACATTCCCTATCACAATATTAGTTAGACTTTGTACATATGTGGAAATCTGAAATGTCTATGGGGAAATTTGGGATAGGGAAATCTAATATGCATATGGAAGAATCTGGGATGCATATGGGAAAATCTAAGATGGAGGAATCCTAGATGTGTATGGAACCAAATCCAAGATGCATATCAGATAATTTGGAATGCCTATTGGAAAATCCAAGATGGAGGAACCCTAGATGTGTATGGGCCCAAATCTGAGATGCATATGGGAGAATCTAGAATGCTTGCATTGATGGGATGTATATCAATTGTACTAGTACTTGCATTCCAGGTTATTGGCTTTGGGGATACCTCGAAGCTGAGGTAAGAGAAATACATCCATCATCATCCCATTTGAGGTTACCATGTGCATGATGTTTGGCAAGCTTATCTTACCAAAGCCTACATAATGTTTTAAGTATCTTCCTTTTGTTGCTGGCTGACAAGTCAAGGGTTAGAGTTTTGCATAGCTAGTGGACTTGGAGAGCTTCTATGCAGGAAGGAGTGGGGCATCGCTTGCTAAAAGTCTTCCATTTTTCCATTATATAGGCTTTTTCCTGACTCTTTTGTGGTATAGATCCATATGGATGACGACCAAGTGACAGATGCCTTTAATGTTGAGAAACACAGATTTTGAGCATGGTTTAGCTATGGAGGATAGAACACATAGACATGAACCATAATGACATAGACAAGAGATAATGATTATTACTCAAGTGAATTAGGTTCCAAGATTAACTGCTTGGACTCATTAAAACAATCTTGAGTAGGACATAACAAGGACACAGATTAAAAGTACAAAGTACAATGGCATTGCATTGAAATAAGAACTAAATACATGCTTATATAGCATTTGGGTTATTCCACTCTCCTCACTATTCTTATTGGCTACAGAGCATCTTCTCCTAGAGCATACAGAATTTGTCATATATTTCAATACCCCCCCCCTCAAATGATGAGTTTCTACACTTGCTAGCTTTTGTTCCCCCTACATGATGACATGGCCCAGGAGACTAGGCTATAGACAAACTATAGATAGCAGCCTAGTCAAGTTAAAGCTTGAAATTGTACATCTTTGGAAAAGTTTTTAACAACACAATGTCCACTAAGGGAAATAAATTCCATATTGGGAAAAAACAAGATCATGCATCTAGATTGCTAGGTCATGGCAATGAAATATTGGCCTACTTTGTTTGTGGTCACTACAAGATACATGCCTCATACCGATGTTCAAAGCAACAAAATGTTCATAAAAAAAATTTCTAGTCGTCGTAAAAAATGTCGCTATTAGCAATGCCATAGAACAGTCACTATTATCGTTGCCATATTCATCGCTATCTGCATCTCTATCAATTATGTGATGCTGATAGAGATGCAAATAGCGACGCATATAGCAACGATTTGTGATGCTAATAGTGACGTCTGTAGTAAATTTGCAACGCTAATAGCGATAGTTATAGGGAAAAAAAATTTGTGGTAGGGCAGCAACACTATGTGCTTTATTTGGGCCATACAAAAGAGTTACATTAAAGTATACAATGCTCACCTCCATGAAAGCAAAGTGTACTTGAATCCATAAGACTGATATATAAAATAAATACAAAATCATGTAATGAAAGTGATGGTACTATCATGGCAAGATAAAAAGGATGATAATAAGATAATGCATAAAAAATGCCTACATAAATCACATGACAAAAAAAGAAGAGGATGTGTGCTCCATAGATCCAAGGGCGAGCTATAGATCCTCGCCATTCGAAACCTCGTTCCACCGCAAAGGAGCATCGAACGGACTCTGCAAAAAAAGAAACAACCACATATCAGTCCACCATACAATAATGCATTTTAATTAAAATTAATAACTACGCACAAGAAAGATGAGTGACTTATTGGGCCGCCGCATCCATACAATTAGTCAATCGATGTAGTGAGACCATATCTCTCTGTATATCGAGTCTCTAGACCGGTGGGATCACGGTTTGTAATGGAGTGCTGCAAAGAAAACAAAATACAACGGTTAGAAACACGATTGTCAGTATAAGGGATATTGCAAAAAAAAAGAAGCAAATAGAACAAAAGAAAATCTTACAAAGTCTTCCAGATAAGTCCTGTGGCCGCCACCAAGATGATGGACCACTCCTGTCTCCAGTCGTGCCCTTTTTGCCTCCCGCTATTGTCTTCAATGTCCTGGAGAATTTGTAGCCTCCTCCCTCAATCGGCATCAGTCATCTGTGTCTAGCCACTCCAGCTTTGAGGCCCTACTCTTAAGTGCCTTGCGTGCATCTGATCATCTCTATAACATGTACACACACATACACTCCATCATCCAACCTGTGGAAAAGCTATCTATTATGGCGGGTACCGAAAACTCCTCATGCAAGGATGCTACTATGTATTCCTTGCTCCCCTCTGGTATATTCTTTCAATGATCAAAGACATTGTGCTGAAAAACTTGTTGGCACAACTCTCTCATATGTGCCATCACCCTCCTCCCCTCATCATTCATGATGATGGCTCCTGTCATATCATCTACAAGGTATCCATACCCCTCTACGGTATGCCTAAGATGTGTCCTCTCCAATCTGCAACCACGCTCCTGGGCATATCCAGGAGACCCATGTATATCTGGTGTACCTACGGGGGTAGTATCTCTCAGAGTAGCACCCATAGGGGCGCCACCTACAGATGGCTGAGAAAAAATTGGAGTGACTAGAGTAGACGTCCCCACAGGTGTGACAAATCCCATAGGTGATGCAACTCTAGCAGAACGATGAGATGGAGATACTGCGTCAGTACCTCCACAACAATCACCTGAGCCATGCTCTCTCAAACCTGCATGAGAGAGAGGAGTAGCACCTGTATCCCAAGCCAATTGCTCCCACGTCTCCGCAACATCCCCCAGAACCACTCCCTCCGTCTGGGCCCAAGTGTGGAGTGTCGACCTCATCTACTGGAAACTGAAGCATCAAAGCGCACTGAAGTAGATCTAATAGAACGGCCTAATGGCGTCTGAGATAGCTCCTGGTCTGCCATATCTCTAAATCGAGCCATCTGATCTGGAGATATACGTGTGAAGATCTCTTGTAGCTCATCGATGCTCATCCCTCGACTCATCATGCGGATCCAAATATCCACAAAGGTCACCTGCACAGACAAAAATTAATGTTAGCATAATCAATATAAATCAAGTAAAGTATGATAATATAAATCTTCAAAAAATGATATTACTAAAAACACATATCTTATGTACCCTTATAAGCGATTCATCAATAAATTGAGTAGGTGGATGCTCCAAGTATGAAGTACCCTACGGTCCCATGTCAATCTCCTGACACAACTTCGCATACACTGAAAGGTCGATAGACAGGTCACCACAAAAGGATGAGTTGACCTCGTTCTTAAAGAATTCTTGGACTCCTGTATTTCCATCATTGTTACCCGATTCTGGCTCATCTACATGCTCCAAGCTTTCACCGGCCTCCACCCCTTGCAATATCGACCTCTCTATTTGCATATTATCCTCATCTAGGCTGGAAACATTGCTTTGATCATATACTCTTGCACTTTGGGGAGCTAAAGGTACAATATACCACCATCGAGGTTGTTGGGGGTTTGTATAGAAAATTATATGTTCAATATCACGTACAATAGAGATTTAACTTTTGTGACATGTACCACGTAATAAAAATAAAAAAAGCATGAGTTCATGCACATGTTCACAATGGGCTGGCAATACAAATGTGTCAGGAAAATCCGTCCATCTCTTTTGGGAATCTATTTCGAGCAATCCAGATGGACCTTGTCGAACTGTTGTCCCAGCTCCTTCAAGTACCACTTTGAACCACTGCACATTGAACATGATCATGGAGAAGCTAGGGTAATCCACAGTGATAATACTTTGCAAGTCCCCAAAATACTCCATTCTAGAAAGTCATGCATGGTCCACATGAGAATGGCTCAAATATTCGTGGATCGTCGACCATCGCGCTTGCTCATATCTTCCACCACAACCCTCTCCTCTCACAAAATCTTAAGCTCATCAACTAATGGATGAAGATCTCTGGGGATTCACTATATATATATTCTCTATATAACGTGCGGTTATGGCCTATTTATAAATATCCTAATCTGTGAATTTTTCTTGAATCAAACACAACCCTTTTCTATTCAATCTGTAAGTAACCCCTTTATATAACACCCTTCTGTATATGCAAAAAATGTATAAAATTGGTATTTTAAAAACCCCTTATTTTGAACTCACGTTATATATACATATATTCATGAGTGACCCTCTTGAGACGAAGATACGCGTCCATATTCTTGACTTTGTAACGGTCGAGAACGAGCAAGCTAAGGATGAGGTGTCCTTTCTTCATAGAAAGCCGTGGAGGGATGTTGTAGTTAACAAGGATTACAGGCCACACACTATAAGACCGAATGGGTTCACCCCATCCATAGCAAGATCAAGCTGAAGATTCCTTGGCTCTCGCACAAAGCCTGGAAAGGTAGAGTTAATGTGGCTCCATGTGTGTGAATCCGCTGATATTCATTGGACTCCTTCTATGGATACGCATGCCACATTGTCAGGCTCGCCATATGCCGGATGTATGAAACATGTGATGTATACGTGGGATTAGTGAAAAGTGTCTAAGAACTTTTTGAGGGATGGTTTGCCCTTGCAAGTCCTGTCAATACTTATGAGCACCACACTTTGGACATGTCTCCATAGTATTGTATTCTCCTCGAAACAGTACACAATCATGTCCAAAGTGTTCGTAAAGCATGTTGCACATCATCACGAGACTTAAGCATAATATTTGCAAGTGGTAATATATGATACTTTAGTAACCTGAAAAAAAATCATAAAATACTTTGAAAAAACATTTTTTTAATAAAATGATAGTGCTAAAAAGATATCAATAAAGTGTACGTAGAAGGTACCTGAGCAACTCGGTCACACTCACATCACTCCACCTGCATTTTGCTTGCACACTTTGGAGTGCAAGCAGGTGTCTTCAGGTGAGATGCTCGCATCCCATCATATAATGGCATGGATACTTCCTCTCTAAGTGGATCAAATGTCTCAACATCCATGGGAATCAATGCATTGATCATTGCCTCCATCTCAGGTTTCAAGATTGTAGAAAATTCTAGAAGGCTACATGTCTCCTCTGGTATTGATAGTATAGATTGGGTAGTACCTTCCAAGTGGTAGATTGGCTTAGGCACTCCATCCATCGCACGCCTACCACGAACTCTTCTAACTGGCCATAAAGGATACACTACTCCTTGGGATGAGACGTCACCTCCCTGTAATAAATTTTACGGCTACATCTAATGTTTTTTTATATGATATTCAATTAGTTTGCGGATACAATGCATGATTGATATACACTTTTCTTGCCATTTGCTCAAAATATGAGATCGCATGATTAATGATCTCTGATTGAATCTCACCGAAGCATCGTACGTGTTCCATAGACAATCGATGTTTTCGTCTAATTTCCAACTTACATTGAGAGCAAGGACATGGGACACATTGATTAAGATACACCTCGTGATCTTGAACATCACGGCCTTCATCATTTTCCATTTGGTCTACGTTACGACAAACAATTTGATTTTGTTATCATTCTTTTTTTCTTTCTTAAATTGTGTGAGAAGGGATTTCTTCTCTTGTAACTCAAGAGAATTAAGGTATATAAAGTCTCCACCTGCCTATGGACGGGCCTACAGTATGTAAAGTCTAATATGCTATGCATGGGGATGAGAGAGTAGCTACCCTATGTCGGAGTGTTTCCATCCCACCATGGTATTGCACTCGACCACTACTACTACTAGTACTTGCTTTCTTGAACACACCAAAGGTGCACCTTTAACAAAACCTCTCTCTCTCTCTCTCTACATATATATATATGTGTGTGTGTGTGCGTGTGTGTGTGTGTGTGTGTCTATATATATATATATATATACTGCTACTGCTAGCAAGAAAAGAAGAATATGTCTCATTCTCATGTGGATCCTCCACATAATGTATTAGAGTGTCACTCGGTGGATGGGTCACAAAAAAGGTCCAATTGGTCTAGATATGTCTTGAAGGGAGGTGAGCCCTAATGTGAAAGCACGAGTAGGAGCATGAGCCATGGTGGAAGGAGCAAGAGCAAGAGAGAGAGACCCACACATAATGTGGGAACTCCAATAGTCACAATGTGTGACCAACCTTCCCTTTATTCAAACGTCACTGAAAGAATAAATAATTAAGTGATAGTGACAGGCGCCCACTACCTGTAGTATGTAGGTGCAGGTATTGTCAATGTAGTAATACAGGGCCATCAACCTCCTAAGGAAGGCAAAGTGTTCTGTATAGAGGCTTTTTGTGAGCAAGTTTGTAGGATTCTGATCAATTGAGATCTTCACGAGGTCAAAAAACCTATCCTCAATGACCTCACGAATGAAGTGATACCTCACCTCAATGTGTTTTGTCTTTGCATGGAAGACCATATTCTTGGCTAAGTCTATAACACTCATAAAATCCAAATGTAGTGTAGGGATAGCATCTACAACACCAAGGTTAGCAAACAAACAGCCCAACCAAATGGCCTTCATGCAAGCCTCAATGGTTGTAACATACTTGGCCTCTATATAGTAGAAAGGGCTATGCATTTCTGCACCCTGGACATCCATTAAACAACACCTCTAGCAAAAGTGAACACATAACCAGAAGTGGACTTCCTACTATCTACATATCCTGCATAGCCTTAGAGAGTTAGTGTATCCCACGACTCCTGTATCCTGGAAACCATAACATATGCACATGTCAATAGTGAACTTCACATACCTCATGATATCCTTCACCGTATCCCAATGCCTCTTGCTAGGTGGCACCATATAACATGCCACAACACCAACTACAATGCAATATCTGGATGCGTAGCTATCATGGCATACATAAACTGCCCACTATGGATGCATAGGGAATCTTGGCCATCTCAGCCCTTTGCCCATCTTTCTATAGACAATTAGCATGTGATATCTTCGCATGAGAAGGCAATGGATAGCCAATAGACTTCATATCTTTCATATGAAAGCGCTCAATGACTTTATGGATATACTTCTTCTCTGTGACAAATAGATTAGTCCCTGAGACCTATCCCAATCATCAACATGATGAATGTAGCTATCATCAAGCTCAAGCTTGATAATAGCTTGAGCCTTATCATCATTTTTATCCCATATTACTGAAAGTACAGCTTCCCTTGGTTTTTTCTCTTCACCATTTGTGATTGACCACAAGCCTTTCTTCATCAGGATTAGTTTGATTCTAGTTTGCCATGCATGGAATCTGACACTGTTGAATCGAGTTGTCGGTGAGTCCTTACCCATGTTGAGGTTGCATGATCAGCAACAAATTAGCTCCAGAAATTTTAGATTTCAATAGTAGAAGAGTTGAGCACAAGTGCCAAGAAGCACTAGGTGATTAGTATCAAGAGATATTAGGTGGCTAGGTGACCAGTATGCCCTTTAAACTTGGGATCTTCAAGGTCTTGCAAGTCCATGGTTCAAGTCTTCCCCTCCTTGATTTGATTCTGGAGTAGCAAAAAAAATTAGATTTAATCATAGGCAAAGCAGATTGTGTTACATGACATGAGTGCTAAAATCATTACATGAGTGTCAATGGACACCGTTCTTGTATTATCTTGGATTGAACTTGAATCTCCCAAAATGTCACCTTCTGATCCATGCACTCGGCTAGGAGATGGTTCCCTCCGTAATGGACACATTACACACAAGGTCGCATAGATCTTCTAATCATTTCCTAGAGCTTGGCCAACTCTAGCTTCACGTTTGTCGATTCTTGGCTCAAGTCAACACTCTTCCCTTTCTCTTGGTTACTCTGACTAGATCTCTCACTAGGGATGGTAACTATCTCTGAGGCTCTAAAGGTTATACTATCTCAGCTTATGGCTCTCAAGATCCTCTTCTTAAGCAAGTTGTCCATGCATATGGCTCCCTCAAAGACCCTAGCTAGCATGTCCCTTTGCAGGTATTTGAGTTGTCTACCAAGGCCTTGTAGAGCTCTTCACTCCTAATTCTTCTTATGACTATAGTGGAGACTGCTCGCTCACTAGTTCGCTCTATGACTAGGATTCTCTTAAAGAGACTCCGCACATGGGTGACCTAGTTTCTAATGTCCTCCTTTTCCTTTTGAGTGACATTCATAAGTCAAACAATAAGGTTATCTAAGTACCCTGCCAGAGAATCTCTTGATGAAGAGACTCTTGAGAGTATTCAAGTTGTTGCGTTTGGCATTATCTAGAATGGTGTACCATGTTCGCCCTTTATCTCTGAGACAAAGACTGAAAGCTTGCCCACATTGATTAAGGTTTGTTAGGCTATTTGCCTCACACACCTACTTGAATTGCTCTACAAAGATATATGGGTTGGGTTGGTACTTTAAACATACCCTTCTGGCTGAACCATATAGACATCCTCTGCTAAGTCACTGTTAAGAAATGCATTCTTAACATCCATCTGTCATAATTTCTAGCCTCTAGCATCAGCCAAGGCAATCACAGTGCATATGGTTGCCATCTTGGCAACATGGCTGAATGTTTCCTCATAATCAAGTCCATACTATTGGGCATACCCCTTAGCAACCAGCCTGGCTTTGTACCTTTCCACACTGCTATCTGACTTGCATTTGATTTTGTAGACCCATTTATAGCCAATGGTCTTTTTTCCTTCAGGCAGTGGCACAAGATCCCATGTCTTATTTTCAACCAAGGCATTCATTTCTTCATCCATAGCTGCACACCAGTTTTCATTTTCCATTGCTTCAGTATATGTACCTGGTTCTTTGATCTCCATCACTTTTGTCATGTAAGCATAATGCTTTGCAGTGTAGCACTAACCTCTGTGAGCGTCTAAGCTGTAGTGCACTGCTCGATTCCCCTCTCTCATGAGGAGGAATGTACCTATTCTGCCTTGCCCCAGGCGTATAGACAATTGAAATACCAAGTTCACTGTCTAAAGTGTCAGTAGACTCATATCCAGAAGTCATTCTACCAGGTGTCATCATTCCAGATACATCCTCAGTAACTTTCTCTTTTCCTTTGTCCGCGACATCATATCTCCCCCTCACTAACATACTAGTGTCAGTGGACGGTGAACTCCTCAATCTCCCTGTCCATGGGGATGCGGTCTGACTACTAGGTCCTGTCATAGCAGTGCTCTGCTACATATCAACTGTGGATACATGAGTAGAAGGCATATCTAATGGCACTGTAGCTGGTGATACATACCAAGAACCCATCTCATAAAAAATAACATCCTTGCTCACCAAGGTCTCCCTGGTAGAGGGATCATAGCATTTGTATGCCTTCTTCTCCTATGAATATCCAATGAAAACACACTCATGTGCTTTTGGATCCAGCTTCTTCCTTTTTTAATCTGGAATATGCACATAAGCAAGACAGCCAAAAGACTTTCATGTGACTTACATCCAGCTTATAGTCATACAACTTCTCAAACGGTGTCATCTCATGAATACCTGCAGTGGGAGTCCGATTCAAGATATACATGGCTGTCATAACATCCTTAGCCCAATAATAGAGAGGCATATTTTTCTCATTCATCATGGCACGAGCAGCTTCCATCAAGACCCTATTCTTTCTTTCAGCTACCCCATTCTACTAAGGAGTGTAGCTGCAGGTAAGCTGCCTGCGTATGCCATTTTCAGCCAGAAAGTTGTCAAACTCATTTGATACATACTCCCCACCGCTATTTGATCTCAAGCAAGAGATATAATAGTCAAATTCCTTTTCAACTTGCTTTTTAAACTACTGAAAAATAGCAAACACCTCATCCTTTGTCTTTAGAATGTATACCCAAGTATAGCGACTGTAACATCAATGAATGTCACATAATACTTCAAGCCTCCCATGGATGCATTATGGGCTGGCCCCCAAACATCAGAGTGCACTAACTGCAGCGGACGTGTACTCTGCCTTACATGCTTGACAAATGGCAATCTGGACTACTTACCAAACTGGCAAGCATCACATACATGACCAATATCTGAATATTGGAACTTGGGTAAACCTGTAACCAGTTGTTTTTTCTGCATAATTTGTAGACTTTGCAAATTTAAATGATCCACTCTCTTATGCCAAATTTCCGAGTCTCTAATAGTGCCAGAACCATGGGCAAACATGGCTGAATTCAACTCTCACAAGGTAGCATCAAGAGTAAACATTCTGCCATTCCTGTGACCGCAAGCTATCAACTTGCATCCATTACCAAACTCTTCAATAAAGAAACCATGCTTGTTGAATCTAACCTACAAGTTCTGCTCCGTCATTTGACCAACAGATAGTAGGTTCTTCGTAATCGAAGGAACATGCAATATATCATGCAAATTTTTCTTTTTGCCATCATGAACCACAAGAGGTACTTTGCCTTTATGCTCAATGCTATGGTGCGTGTCATCACCTGTACAGACATAGCCATTTTTTTCAGCCACCATATCAGTGAACCAATCACCATGAGGAGTCATATGGTTCAATGCCCCTAAATCAATATACCAAACTGCATCATCAGTGGATTTTTCGGCAACTCTATCTTTTACATAGTGCATGGCAAACAATCTATCTCCTGAAGTATCACTGCCTGACTAGATGTAGCAAGATGTCCATGTTGTTTGCCTTTCAAATTGTCATGCTTCTTCCAGCAGTCCTTGGCAATATGCCCATACTTCGCGCAGTAATGACAATCGCTATCCTTGTTCAGATTGTCAAATGGACGTTGTTGTTGCTAGGAGCCTCTACCTCTAGGGCTAGATCTCCCCCTGCTCTAAAGTTTCCACCACCTCTTGCATTCGATACCTGCTGGTTGTTATTGCCATAGGATGCATTTTGCTGGCCTCCTCTACCAAATCCATAGCCTCTACCACGGTTTCCACGGCTACGTTGATTGGAATAGAAAATTGCATCCTTGTTTTTAGAACTTCCAGATCCTGCAGCCAAACCAAGCTTAACCTCTTCATGGATAAGCAATGCAACCAGCTCATGGAAATCGGGCATTTCAGCCCCCACACACACAAAAGTGTCAAAAGACTTATACTCAGGCCCCAAGCCATTCAAGGCCACAACAACCATGTCTTCATCTTCAACCTGTGAACCAACAGATGCCAATTGATCCCCAATGGTCTTAACCTCCATGACATAATCTTGTATAGATCTGCTCTTCCTCTCCATGTTGTTGAACTTCTGCTTCAACTGTATCTTCCTAGCACTTGTGGTTGTGCCATAATACTTGACCAAAATGTCCCATGCATCCTTAGGAGAGCTGCAATTCATTATCTGCATTAGCATGGCATCTGAGATACATAAAGAGAGCCAGTGCAAGACTCTACGAGCTCTTTCTGTCCAAGCTCGGTGTAATCGTCTCTGATCAACCGTATCCGGGAGCTCAGGTTTAGCTTCCGCTCCAGTCATCAACTCCCAATAGCCTTTCCCTATTAAGAAGTTCTCCATGCCAAACTTTCATATGGCATAATTGTTACTATCAAGCAAGTATAGGTGTTAGCCAACTCCCAATAGCCTTTCCCTATTAAGAAGTTCTCCATGCCAAACTTCCATATGGCATAATTGTTACTATCAAGCAAGTATAGGTGTTAGCCAACTCCCAATAGCCTTTCCCTATTAAGAAGTTCTCCATAATTAAGAAGTTTGACACCTATACTTTGCTTGCCTACCTGCAAACCAACAAGTATGACTGACCAAGTTCAATCCTCAACTATTTGTGACAGTTTTTTACAATTAATTATAGTAAAAAACTAGGGTATTTCAGCCCAATGACAGCTCAAAATAGTCCACAAATTAGTGGTCTAACTCATAAGTATACCAATCAAGACATATGCTTTGGAGTTGCTTCAACTTAACCTCCTGCAACCTCACTGCCAGGATAAATACATACAATTTGAAAACTGTAAACTTTTAGTGACCAATAGCTTATTCAAAGCCAAAACTGAGTCATATACATGTCATACATGTCCCAAACCTTCATAGACAGCTGCTAGTACATGTAGCAATCAAAGCATAACCATACGGGCACAAAACAATGCATATCCAACAAGGATAGGTGTCAAACTTCCTACTCATAGATTGCATTCAGCAAATAAACTGTCAAACCAAGATGTATTTCAGCCCAGGAGATTCTCAACCACTTTATACATATGCCACTGTGTGTACAGGTCAATACATGACCAAACAAGCATCCGCAGACACTCTATCTGTAAGAGGCAATGTCATATAATGCATTCACTGTTTATGACCATCCAATACCCTGTGAATACATTTGTTTCTAGATTCAAACTTCAGTTTTTAAGAGCTTCCAATGCTCATATCAATGCATATAGCATTCAACATTCATATCCCGTACCATACTGCTCCTTGTAGGTAACAGAAGGCATGTACTTCTTCAAGGCCAATGAGTATATATTGATGATAGTTTTATGACAATTTTCAGCCTGTCATTGGCTTCCCAAAACTGAGCATTTCAGTCAATAACTTCAGTCCACAACCATGTCAGACAATGCATATGGTTCCCAAAGCATGTATATGCTTCAACAAGTTCTCATGAGCATGCCAAGAAGCTCAAGGCTCTTGAGTAGAATCAAGTGTATGCTGTATACTCACGGATTACAGTAGGTCTTCACCATTTTCAAATCTGTGGTCAATTGTCACAGCTCATAGATGAGCTCATGATTAAGTACTGACATATCGAGGACTTCAATGACCTTCTAGAGAGCATAGAAAAGCTGTGTGTTAGTCCATGAATGTTGGAGTTGATGATTTGTAGACCATGAGGGCAGCAACATAAACGGGCGTAGTCACACTGTTTTCTGATCCTGGACGAGTACCTACTATTGATGGTCCAAGATCAAAAAACAACGTAGTCACGCTGTTTTCTGATCCTAGACTAGCAGCTACTGTTGATGGTAATGATGATGATGAGCACTCAAATGTGCTCAAGGATGCTCCCAAAGACTCTCAGACAAGTCTTCACTGCTACTATGAAGCATATAGTCTCACATGAATAGATGCATACCTTGTGTTAGAGCAATGGAGGAAAATGACAGTCAGTCCTTTGTTCTCTTCAACCCTGACAGTTTAATCTTCAGGTCTTCTTCCCATATGCACTCCACAGATCCCAGTCATGGGTGCTCTGATACCATGTTGAGATTGAGAGAGGCAGAGAGAGAGTGTGGAGCAAGTGTACTCTCTTCTTCTTCATTCATTCATTCTATCATAACCACACACATAGAGTAAGTGTATACAATAGTACTAAGGTCCGTAGGACCATTCACACTAGGTCGAAGACCACCGACTTATTTAATGTCCCACACTTGTGCTGATACAATTGGACAAGACTAATGTCGGTCATACATACTAGTAGGAGAATAGTATGAGCTTGATATTCTAACATCTAGATGCCTACAAAGGTGTTACCTTGCTTCCAGTTGAGCTCTATCTGGCCTGGGATATGGTGGGTTGATTAATTTCCAAGCTCTGGTAAGTGTGTCCAATTATTAGACTCGAACAGGAGAATCAGATAGTCTAAGTCTAGTTGTCTGAGTGTCCGAGTCTGTCTGACTCTGATTGTTGGCTAATGATGTCCGATCAAATGATGAACTATAGGTGTCTGAGTGGCCAAATCAGACTATCTGAGTCCAAGTGGTTTGATTCTAGGGATTGGACTCCATGATGTGCAACCAATTTCAGGGGTGCAAACAAACCACAAGGTCAAATTTCAATTCGTTCGATCTCTATGTTTAATGCTAAGCGGTGAGGACTTACAGAATCAATGATTAAGTGTTGAGGAAGGTTTGTGTGTACTTGGGGTAGTCAAAAGCCTCCAAATCGGTGTGCTCAATCTCATCTTTGCCTTGGAGCTCCAATTCTCTCTCTCTCTCTCTCTCTCTCTCTCTCTCTCAAATCCCTGAAACTGAAAATGAGCTCTATTCCCCCTTTCTAAGGATTTTAGACCCCCTCTCCAACACTCCTTGGATGCCTTTTTCTCTTCTTTCTCGGATTACAACCCCATTTTCCTTCAATTTAGGTATGTTGTTGCACAAAATCCTATTGTGGTTTTCTTTCTCTTCCCCTAGTTTTTCTACCTAAATGCCTAGAATAGGCTACAAATCACAAGCAATGCTCAATTTGGAGTGCGCAATGGAATCTAAATGTGGGAGCTTTCACTCAACCACCAAGATCTACGAACCACTTATTTCTCAAGTGTTTCAAGTCGAATACCAATGACTACCTCTCACATAGCCATACACGCTCTCAAGCCTACAAGTGTAGTAAGCTTACCTCAATGCCCAATCAAGTATCCTACTCTCTCAAGCATACCAGTAGCTCCAAGATCAGACATGTGAGCTCAAGCAACCTCAATCCTCCACCTTCAAGCACTACAACAGAAACGAGGCATAGACGCACATGTTAGACGTGCAAAGTCAAGTGCGTCTATCACAGCGCCTATAAGTGCATGTAAACGTGCGTATAAATAAACACAAATTTTTCGTCTATATATCCGTGCAAATAGACGCTAATATAGACGCACAACAAACGCACAATTATTTAACCACCTAAAATTAGAAATT